>NW_027206058.1:450000-820991 GCF_024711535.1 Dipodomys merriami
CTAGCACAAATTGTTCTTTAGTTTGCCGGACTCTGGTTAGGGCTGACAAATGAATGAATGACAAATGATGAGGAATGAACGAATGAGTGAATGGCGAGGCTATGCCCCTAGGGGCTGACTGTGGGGAGGTGGAGTCCTACCTGCTCTTCTCTTCCTAGGTTGCTCCTCCGAGATCTAGCTGCAGTGGGCCAGGATTGGCTGGGAAGGCTTGTCCCGGCTAACGACGGGGCCCCGCAGCGGCCCAAACCAGCCCGGGGACCCCCGTTCCCCCCATGGCTCCGCTCCACACCTCCCGTCCCAGTCGAACCCTTTACCTCTGGGGGCTTTGTGGTCCAGAGGTCCTTAGACCCCAGAGGCAGCTCCCAGCCTCCGAGTAGGAGGCCCCAAATGAAAACTGTTGGAACCTGAGGGCCTCTAGGAGCCTGGAGAGGGAGGGGGAATACCCCGCCCCCCGCGGGTGAAGTTTACAACAGCCACTTCCGGGGGCTGAGGAAAGAAGGAACTTCCCTCACACACAGCTTCTAGGACTTTCTCGGGCCTTCCAGGCTATGCCCAAGTCTCACTCCCCACCCCCCCAGCCGTGGGGCCTGCCCTCTGCTCTGCCACCTGCCACCAGCCTCTAGCTTCCCGCCTCCTGCTGCCCTGTGCAGGCAGCTTCAGGATACGTACTTGGAGAACGCCGGTCTCTGATTGGGAGAGCTCACCCGCTTCAGCTTTGCTTTCACCTAGACCGGCGCATGCGCTGTTGCTGCGGAGGGGAAAGGAGAGGGAGGAGGCACCGATGCACCTGCACAAGGTGCGCACACGTGATCCCGCACTAGGCTCTCCTCCTCCCCAAGCCTGCCTTCATGCTTGCACTGCCATGACTCCGCAGGGGGTTCTCGGGTCACAGAGACTCTCCTGCTTTCCTGACCCTAATGGGAGCGCAGCTTCCTGCTCCTCAGCCCTTTAGCCAGCCTACTGAGTAAACATCACCGAAGCCAGAACCCAGCTCCTGTACCTTTACCCCAGCAGGCGAGCCTGGGGGCGCCCCAACCCCCACCCCGGTGCTGGGGGGGGGCAGGACCTCCAGGGACTTCTCTGGGGGGCTGCTGCATAGGTGGCTGCATTTCTCTCGCTCTAGTCCCCTCCTCCCATCCTCTTTGTATCCCAGTTTGGGGTGGGGAGGAGATAAACAGGGGTTGGGAGCATGCAGGTCGATTCAGTGCATCTGTTGATGCTCCTGTTGTTATAAATAGTGTGTAACAGATCTCGATCTCTCTCATATACACACACCTAGATAATGTGTACAGTACTCTGATTTCTCTTGTTAGCTGCTTCACAATCTGCCGCTGCTTTGGGGAGATTGGAAAACCAAATCCTCTTTTGTTCCTTGGCTTTTGAAAGCCTATTCCCCAATGATCAATGCAAATTGGCAGGATTTTGATTAAAGATTGTATGCTCCTTTCCAGAAAGGTGTTTAACACACAAAAAAAGCCTTTTATGTTAAACTATTCCGTGTCAATTGTCTTCAACCTGAAAGCAAGGTGTAGGGGTCGACTTTCCCCAGCTCTCCCTCTGGAGAGGCAATGGTCATAAATGCAAATATAAGTTGAGATTAAAACTTCCTTGATTCTTGTGTCTCTGAAATCTTAATTGGTTTGAGTTTTGTCATTTAGATTTAAAAGGAAGATTGTCTCTGTTTCCTAATACTTTGGCTAGAAAAAGGATAATTGCTTCAAAAGAAAGAGGCTTAAGGAAAGAAAAAAGAATTAACCTGCTCCAACATTTACAAAAATAATGGAAAAATACATAAAGCTAGTAACAATAGAGCTCTTTTTACAAGCTCTAAATAATATTTTGTAATTTCTTATGTAAGTTTTAATAGCATTATAAAAATGTGTAGCAAGAACAAATGGTAAATGTACATTTTTAAATGAAAAATTAGTTCAGGGTTGGGAATGTGACTTAGTGGCAGAGTACTTGCCTAGCATACATGAAGCCCTGGGTTTGCTACCTCAGTCCCACAAAAACAGAAAAAGCCAAAAATGGTGCTCTGGCTCAAGTGGTAGAGTGCCATCCTTGAACAAAAGAAGCTCAGGGACAGTGCCCAGGCCCTGAGTTCAAGCCCCAGGACTGGCAAAAAAAAAAGACAAGGAAGGAAGGAAGAAGGGTGGATATAATGTGAAAGCTTGAAATCTGTTTATTCAATCATTTAGTATCTACAGAATACAGAGTATATACCCAACATGGAGAGACCTAATAGGAATACTAAAGAGAAATGTTTATATCAAGCCTGAACTCCTACAAAGAATTTATAAAGAACTTTCAATTTTATCAGGGAAGACACTTATAGACTCAAAGAAACTGGAAGAAAGACATGGAAGATACAGATATAAACACAAAAAACAGCAGGAGACTGTAAAAGAAGTAGAAACTGTGTGCAAAGAGGAGTGAGACCAGATGGAAAAATAATGCAAAACCCATTCACATGACCTTTTAGATTTACTAAAAATTGTAATAATAATTAAAAAATCAGATCAATCTGAGTGCTAGTGGGTCACACCTGTAATCCGAGATCTCAGGATCATGGTTCAAAGACAGCCTCAGTAGGAAACTAACCACCAGAAAACCAGAAGTGGAGCTGTGGCTCAAAGTGGTAGTGTGCTAATCTTGAGCACAAAAGCCCAAGGACAATGAACATGCCCTGAATTCAAGTGCCACAACCGACCCCCACCCAAAAAAAATGTGTTAAAAACCAGATCATTCCAAAATACCTATATTATTCTTTTAGTTATAAGGTAGTTCTCTGTTGTCTCCTTTAGTTAGCATACTACTTAAGAAACCTGTATGAGGGGCTGGGAAGGTGGCACAGTGGTAGAGCGCTTGCCTTGCATGCCTGAGGCCCTAGGTTCGATTCCTCAGCACCACATAAGCAAAAAGAAAAAATGCCGAAAGTGGCGCTGTGGCTCAAGTGGTAGAGTGCTAGCCTTGAGCTGAAGAGCTGAGGGACAGCGCCCAAGCCCAGAGTTCAGGCCCCACGACCGGACCCCCCCAAAAAAATAAATCCAAATAATATTATTAAACATATACATTCCATGTTCTATGCTAAGTGGCTTCACATCTGTTCTTTTTCAACAATACAAATATATTTATCATTCATTCCAATAATACATGATATTTTTAAAATTGAGTGCAATTACAGAACAGTAAAAGTCTCTCAAAGCACCCAAAATCGGTAAAGAACTCTTAAATTTCAACAATAAAAAGAAAGCAAACCAATTTTAAAAGTTGGCTAAAGGCTTTAAAACACATCAAAGAGGATAAGGCAAACAAGCATATGAAAAAATGTTCCACATCATATTTCATAAAAGAATTGCAGGGGCTAGGAAAGTGGCTCAGTGGTAAAGTGCTTGCCTTGCATGCCTGAGGCCCTGGGTTCGATTCTTCAGCACCACATAAGCAAAAAGCCAGAAGTGGCACTGTGGCTCAAGTGTTAGAGCAGTAGCCTTGAGCTAAACAGCTGAGGGGCAGCGCACAGGCTCAGAGTACAAACCCCATGATCGGGCTCCCCAAAACAAAATTGTGGATAAAAGAATCGCAAATTAAAAAGAGCCAGGTGCAGATGGCTCATACCTATAGTCCTAGTTACCCAGAAAGCAAACATTAAAGGATCATGGTTCAAAGCCAGCCTAGGCCTAAAAGCCTGTGAGACTCATTTCCAATTAACCAAAACTCCGGGCTAGCCCTATGCCTCAGTTCAAACCCCAAGATTGGCACGAGCATATACACACACACACACACACACACACACACACACACACAAACATACACACAAACATACAGCACAGCACACTTATCAGAATGGCCAAAATCCAGAACATGGACAACAGTAATTGCTAGTGAGAATCTGGAAGAACAGAAATATTAACTTCTGGGCTCTACTTAACATTCCACTTTGGAAACCAGTCTACCAGACTAAATAGACTCTTTTTTTCTTGGGGGGGGAGACAACTAGTTTTGGAGTTTGAACTCAGGGCCTGAGCTGTCCCTGAGCTTTTATGCTTAATGCTTGCACTCTACCATCTAAGACACAGATTCACTTCCAGCTTTTGTGGTGATTTATTAGCAATAATAGTCTCACAATGGGGCTGAGAAGGTGGCTCAGTGGTAAAGTGCTTACCTTGCATGCATGAGGCCCTGGGTTCGATTCCTCAGCACCACATAGCAGGAAAAGCTGGAAGTGGCACTGTAGCTCAAGTGGTAGAGCACTAGCCTTGAGCTGAAGAGCTGAGGGACAGTGCCCAAGCCCAGAGTTCAGGCCCCACAACTGGCAAAAAAAAAAAGAAAAAAGAAAAAATAAGAGTCTCACAATGTACAAGTCGTTATGTTGAAAACGAACTTTTGGTCGGGGGGGGGGAGGGTTGGGTAGGAGGGTCAGGGGAGGATAGGAAGGGATGAGAAGGGGAAACAAAGGAGGAGGCTACAATGCTTGATAAGAAATGTACTCATTATCTTGCCCATGTAATTGTAACATCTCTGTACAGTATTTTCACACACACACACAAAAGAGTCTCACAGACTTTCCTGCTTGGGCTGACTGCAAACCACAATCCTCAGATCTCAGCCTCCTGAGTAGCCAAGATTACCAGTGTGAGCACCAGTGCCCAGTCAAATGTATTGTTACACAATCCAGTAATCATGTTAGATGGACCGCTAAGTTCCATCCTCATAATGAAAAATAAAAGGACAGGTAAGTAGGAAGAGCTATATTTTTCTACTGCCCATAATTTGCATGAAGCAAACTTTTAAAAAACTTAGCTGAGCCAGGCACTAGTGGCTCACACCTATAATCCTAGCTACTCAGGACCCTGAGATCTGAGGATCGTGGTTCAAAGCCAGCCCAGGCAGAAAAGTCCATTAGACTCTTATCTCCAATAAACCACCAGAAAACCTGTAGTGATACTGTGGCTTACATGACAGAGCACTCTCCTTGAGCTGAAGAGCTGAAGGATAGCGCCCGAGCCCTGAGTTCAAGTCCTGCAGCCGACAAAAAAAAAAGAGTTGAAATGTTTTAATTAATGTTTTAATTATCCCTCATAAAGTTTTAAATTAAGTTCTTAGGATGGCACACTTCTTTTTTCCTTTTGCGTTTTTTTTTTTTTTTGGGTCCCATCATGCGGCCTGAACTCTGGGCCTGGGCACTGTCCCTCAGCTCTTCAGCTCAAGAGTAGTGCTCTACCACTTGAGCAACAGCACCACTTCCGGCTTTTTTCTTTTTGCTTATGTGGTGCTGAGGAATCGAACCCAGGTCCTCATGCATGCAAGGCAAGCATTCAACCACTGAGCCACCTTCCCAGCCCTGTCTTTTTCTTTTTTTGTCATTTGTGGGGCCTGAACTTAGGGTCTAAGTGCTGTCCCTGACTTTTTTCCCTCAGTGATAGTGCTCTACCACTTTGAGCCACAATACCACTTCTGGCTTTCTGGCTTTCGGGTGAGTAATGGGAAAGAAGAGTCTCACAGACTTTTCTGCCTGGCCTTGAATGGTGATCCTCAGATCTCAGCCTCATGAGTAGCTAGGATTGTATGCATAAGCCACCAGTACCTGGCTAGGATTGCACAATTCTAATTTTCACAACAGTGATGATACAGTAGTTGTTTTAGGCTTCCTCTTTCACAAAAATGGCATTTCTAGATTTTACTAAAGTGTATTAGTTATCAGATAAATGCAAATAATTCTATCATTAACTAGAATAATGTTATATCCCTTTTTACTTATGGACTGGAAAATAAAGAGTACTGGCAGAAAAGGAAGTAAACGCTCTCATACAATGATGATACTTCTTTAAACTGCTCACTCTTCCTGGAAGAATACTCAGTAATATGTATAAATAATTAAAATATTCTGCTAAATCTTGTTCCTCAAATATTCATCATAAAATTGTTGATTGAGCAAAGTTATGTTTAGTAATTTTGCTGAAGAAAAGTAAAATACCTTTGCATGAAAATAAATTACCTCGGTAGTATCTAACAATGGAAAATTAGAGAAAGTTGTTTTTAGGATTCTAGAGCTTGAACTGAATGATTTTAGGGAGTGTTTTGTACGTTAGAGGATTGCCTCATATTGATGAGCAAAGCAATGCATTTGTTTTAAAGCATTTCCTACTCTCTCTTTTTTTTAAATTTATTGTGTGCATGGGAGCTTGAACTCAGAACCTCATACTTTTGGTCTGCTTGTAAAAGCATTTCTTCATAAATCATCAGATAGTCTGCTTAGTAAGTTTACAGTTTTATCTTCTGCCAACAAATAATCCTTGTAGCAAAGGAAGTTATTTCTGCTGAATCCAAAACTTTACATAAACTCTAGAAGAAAGTCCAATTCCAGCTGAGAAAATGGCTCATGGTTGTAAGACAGAGATTGAGACGATAGCAATTTGAGACCAAACTGAGCAAAAAAAGCTCATGAGACCCTATGTCAACCAATAAAAAGCTGAATTGTAGCCCAGTGCTAGTGGCTCATGCCTGTAGTCTTAGTTACTCAGGAGGCTGAGATCTAAAGATCATCATTCAAAGCCATCCAGAGCAGACAGGCAGTCACTGGACCCTAAACATTTTTTTGCCAGTAGATGGAATGCTATGTTCATCAGCAGACGGCACTAGAGTGACACTGCCTGGCACACATGCAAAAGGCCCCTTTTTGGTTGGGCTCCAGCCCTCAATTTTTATTCTTCCACACAGTAGCCTAACAAAGGAGTTCCAGCTGTGCCTTCACGCTAATCTCCGTCTCTTTAAGGTCCAGCTCATGTGCATCTACTGGCCATTTCTATAAACTAACCCACTCTGACTCTTCCCCATAAGCATGGAGAACCAGTTTTACAGAAGATTCTAGAAAGTTGTATTCACTATTGGCGGCTTTGTAGCTGTGTATGTAGTTGACATGTTTTCTTTGAAGAGGTCTGAATTTCACCCTTGGTTTAGGATAGGTAAGAGGAGCTCTTCACTTTTCCCTTACTTCCTTTATTATTCATTCTTCCTTGGTGGGCAAGGTAATTGGTTTTTGTTTGTTTGTTTGTTTTGGTCCTGGGGCCTGAACTCTGGGCCTGGGCATTGTCCTCTTCAGCTGAATGCTAGTACTCTACAACTTGAGCCACAGCACCACTTCCAGCTTTTCCTGCTTATGTGGTGCTGAGGAATCGAGGCAAGCACTTTACCACTGAGCCACCTTCCCAGCCCCAGGTAACTGTTTTTCTACACCTGCTTCTTGTGGTGTGTGTGTGTATGTGCCCATGCACATATGCCAGTCTATTGTTGGAACTCAGGACCTGGGAGCTGTCCCTGTGCTTTTGTGTTCAAGGCTAGTACTCTACTACTTGAGCCAAAGCTCCACTTGCAGATTTTTGGAGGTTAATTGGAGACAAGTGTCTCAGACTTTGCTGTCCAGGCTGGATTTGAATTCCAGTACTCAGATCTCAGCTCCTGAGTACCTAGGATTACAGGCTTGAGCCATTGGTGCTCAGCTCACCTGCTTTGTCTGTATCTATTAATATTCTCATTCATTCCTTTTAGTATTTATCCACCTTCTACTTAACTAATAATCTTTATATTACACTTCCCCTGCTCAAAATCAGATGTGGCCAAGTATAGAAGCATGCCTATAGTCAAGAGACTAGAACAGGAAGAAGATTGCTTAAGTCAAGTAGTTCAGTCCAGCCTGGCAACCATGTCAGTTAAAAAAAAAGAAAAAAACTTTCCTGAGTGATTTCTAAATGACAAGTCTTTATACTTAAATGTCTACTTTCAGTAGATTTGTTTCCAGTTTAAGTTGCAATGCCTTTGTCAATCAGGGAAAATTTTAATATAACTTCTGATGCAAATCATAAAACCTTACAGTTTCCTTCCTTCCTGCACACACACACACACACACACACACACACACACACACACACACACACACACACGGATATGTTATAACTCAAGAAAGAGTTTTACTGTTTTTTATTCTGCTAATGTTCTGAATTGTTTCATGTTAAAGAAGAGTCTTCGGGGGCTGGGAAGGTGGTTCAGTGGTAGAGCACTTTCCTTGCATGCATGAGGCCCTGGGTTCGATTCCCCAGCACCACATAAGCAAAAAGAAAAAACACCAGAAGTGGCGCTGTGGCTCAAGTGGTAGAGTGCTAGCCTTGAGCTAAATTGCTGAGTGAGAGACAGCACCCAGGCCCAGAGTTCAGGTCCCACGACCGGACTCCCCCCCCCCAAAAAAAAGAAGAGTCTTCAGAGGAAAACAACCCTTGAAACTGGATGCTACAGAAAACCTCTAGGGCACTAGTACTTATACTTCCTTTTCCCAGAGAGAGACTTAGTCATCCTTAGATAACTAGAAAACATCAGCGACTATGAACCACAAGACCAGGATACTTTTAGTTCCACCTACAATAGAAGATGAAAATAACTACATGACAGTGACAAGTTCCACTCAAGACTCAGAAGCCAGATCTTTACGACTCCAGTCTGATTGTCCAGCTTTACTCCCAATGCTTTTTTTTTTTTTTTTGCTTGTCCTGGGGCTTGTGAACTTGGGTCCTGGGTGCCGTCCCTGATCATCTTTGTGCTCAAGGCTAGCATTCTACCACTCTAGCCACAGTGCCACTTCCAGCTTTTTCTGTGATTAATTTGAGGTAAGAGTCTCATAGACTTTCCTGCCTAGGTGGCCTTGAACTGCAATCCTCAGATCTTAGCATCCTGAGTAGCTAGGATTACAGGCCTGAGCTACCAATGCCCATACCTCCCGATGCTTTTATTCTTTGTTTACTAAGCTATCTTCTTTCCTCTTGATTGCTCTTAGGTTTTGGACTAATTCCAATATCTAGGTTTGAAGTTAAGTCCTCATGTTTTGTAGATAAGAACTCTTTAAAGCAGAACCACATCTCCAGCCCTAATATTTGGTGATTATTTTTTAGATAGGGTCTAGCTACCTGCTTAGGTATATCCATCTATGTTAGGCTTCTGGTTTAGCTAAGATAAAAGGTACACACAACAGTATCCAATTCTGCTGAGGAGTCTCTGTAACTTTTCTGCTCTGCTGCCTCAAACCTTAATCCTTCCAATGTTAGCCTTCCATTTAGTTTCCATTTAGCTCAGGTTACAAGCATGAGCAGCCAGCACTATGCACTATGCACTATGCAAAGGTTGTTTTTTTTTTTTTTGGTTGGTTGTGGGGCTTGAACTCTGAGCTCTTCAGCTCAAGGTGAGCGCTCTACCGCTTGAGCCACAGCACCACTTCCGGTTTTCAAGTGGTTTATTGGAGATCAGAATCTCATGGACTTTCCTGCCCTGGCTGGCTTTGAACTGTGATCCTCAGATCTCAGCCTCAGCATTCAGACCCAGAATTCAAACCCCACGACCAACCATAAAAAAAAGAAAGAAAGTAAAGGGGTGACATTGTCCAAAAAGAAATGCACTCTTAACCTGACTTATATAATGTAAACCCTTTTGTATATTACCTTTATAATAACAACAACAAATTTTGAAGAGGGCTGGGAAGGTGACTCAGTGGAAGAGTGTTTACCTTGCATGCATGAGGACCTGGGTTTGATTCCTCAGCACCACATAAGCAGAAAAAGCTGGAAGTGGCACTGAGTGTCAAGTGGTAGAGTGCTAGCCTTGAGCATAAGAGCTGAGGGATAATGCTCACGCCCAGAGTTCAGACCCCACAACAGACAAAATAAATAAATAAATAAATAAATAAAACTCCTTTAACCTTTAACTGTGCCTAGGTGGATTTTCTTGTTCACCAGTTAATTCGCCTCAATATGATAGAGTACTAACTTTGAGCAAAAGAGCTCAGGGACAGTTCGCAGGCCCCGAGTTAAAGCCCCATGGCCAACAACAACAAAAGAATCAGGCTACAAAAGGAAGAGAACAAATGGGCTAAGATTTTAATTCCAGGGGTTCAACTTCCATTTGTATAGTTAAGTTGGTACAGTGGCTTGTTATTATTACTTTAATGAGGAGGAAAACATTTCCAAATTCCCTTCAGTGGATTCCAAATTAGAGTTGGTAAAAATTTGAAATAAGAAAGTCAATGTGGTGAGGCTGGGAAGGTGGCTCAGTGGTAGAGTGCTTGCCTTGCATGCATGAGGCCCTGGGTTCGATTCCTCAGTACCACATAAGCAGAAAAAGCCAGAAGTGGTGCTGTGGCTCAAGTGGTAGAGCACTATCCTTGAGCTAAAGAGCTGAGGGACAATGCCCAGGCCCAGAGTTCAGGCCCCAAGACCAACCAAAAAAATTAACCTAAAACTAAAACAAAACAAAACAAAACAAAAAACACAGAAAGAAAGTCAATGTGGTTACACATAGAAAAAGACAGAGGACCAGTAGCTTCCAAATCATTCTCATCCCATATACTTCAAAAGTGACCAGGGAAGGGTGGGAGGTTGGCTCAGCACTGTGGCTCAAGTGGTAGAGCAGTAGCCTTGAGCTAAAAAGCTGATGGACAGTGCCAGGGCCCAGAGATCAGGCCGCATGACCAACAACAACAAAAAAGTGACCAGGGACTAATACCTTGGTAGTCAAAATAACCTATTTTTCCTTATAATTTGCTTTCCTCATGTTTTTTGTCATAATGAAGGAAATCTACCACAGGGTGGGCTAAGACACAGAGAGTGAAAGTTTTATTTACTTAACTCAAAGTGATAAATGACACCAGAGGTAGGCTGTGATAAATTATGTATGTACAGGGCAATATTTATTGCAAATATCTATAGAAATCTATAGAAAGAAATTCACTGTACCTATCATCTTAGTATGAGGCAGCATGTTAGTTTCATAATCTGAAGAAATACATTAAAAAAACACTATGAGCTGGGTGTCGGGGGCTCACGCCTGTAATCCTAGCTACTCAGGAGGCTGAGATCTGAGGATCACAGTTCAAAGCCAGCCCAGGCAGGAAAGTCCATGAAACTCTTATCTCCAATAAACCACCAGAAAACCGGAAGTGGCATTATAGCTCAAGTGGTAGAGCGCTAGCCTTGAGCTGAAAAGATGAGGGCCAGCACCTAGGCCCAGAGTTCAAGCCCCAAGACCGAAAACAAACAAACAAACAAGCAAAAAAAAACCACTATGGACCTGGGTGCTGGTGGCTTATGACTGTAATACTCCCTACTCAGGAAGATAAGAACAGAAGATTGTGGTTTGAAGCCAGCCCATGCAAAGAGTCTGCAAGGCTCCATCTCCAAAATAACCAGCAAAAAGCTAGAGTGGAAGTGTAGTTCAAGTGGTAAAATGACATCTGGACAAACAAGTGAACATAATGTCCTGAGTTCAAACACAAGTTATTGGCAAAAAACAAAACAAAACACTATGAACAAACTAAAATTCTAATAAAGGCTCAAATAATCATCATCAAGGGTTTGTGGTTTTGTTTTTGTTTTTGTTTTGTCAGTCATGGGGCTTGAACTCTGGGCCTGGGTGTTGTCCCTGTGCTCTTCAACTCAAGGCAAGCGCTCTACCTCTTGAGCCACAGCACCACTTCAGTGTTCTAGTGGTTTATCGGAGATCAGAGTTTCATGGACTTTTCTGCCTAGGCTGGCTTTGAACCATGATCCTCAGATCTCAGCCTCCTGAATAGCTAGGAATACAGGCTTGAGCCGCCGGTTCCCGGCAAGAAGGTTTTAAAAAAGTAAAGAAGATTAAAAAACAAAGGAGAGAAAAGAAAGTTAAAATTCCAGAATCCTAAAATCAAAACCTTCATTTAAAATAGTTTTAAATATACAAATGAAAAGTAAACCTGGTGCTAACCTATAATCTTAGCAGCCTCCACCCACTGAGCTATATCACTCATCCCCACTTTAATCATGTGCCACAAAAAGCTTGCATTATGTCTAAAAAAAAAACTTAGCTACTCAGGAGGTTGAAATCTACAGAACATGTGGAGGCTGGGCAGGAAAGTCTGTGAAACTCATATCCAATTAACCAGTGAAAAGACAGAAGTAGAGCTTTGGCTCAAGTGGCAGAGCACTAGTCTTGAGCAAAAAGGTTCAGAGACAGCACATAGGCCCCGAGTTCAAGCCATAAGACCAGCAAAAAAAACCCATGGATTTTAAAAAAGGGGGACTGGGAAGGTGGCTCAGTGGTAGAGTGCTTGCCTTGCATGCATAAGGCCCTGGGTTTGATTCCTAAGCTGTACATAAGCAGAAAAAGCCAGAAGTGGCACTGTGGCTCAAGTGGTAGAGCGCTAGGCTTGAACTGAAGAGCTGAGGGAGAGTGCCCAGGCCTACAGTTCACCCCGACTGACAAAAAACAAAAACAAAAACAAAAAAACCAACCAACCAACCAACCAACAAAAAAAAAAATGGGCACTGATAGCTCACGCCTATAATCTTAGCTACTCTGGAGATGGAGATCTGAGGATCACAGTTCAAAGCCAGCCCAAGCAGGAAAGTCCATGAGACTTATCTCCAATAAACCACCAGAAAACTGGAAGCAGTGCTGTGGCTCAAGTCAGAGACCTTGCTTTGAGCTGAAGAGCTGAAGGACAGTGCCCAGGCCTAGAATTCTAGTCTCATGATCAACACACACACACACACACACACACACACACACACACACACACACACACACACACACACACACACACACACAAAGGAAAGTTGAAATTGAAAAGAAAAACTGTTAAAATCATTCAGACTGTTTTATTTATCTATTTACAGACAATGTGACTGATTGCTTGTGTACAAAATTTCTAGAAATCTACAAAAGAAGAAAAAGAAAAAACATCTCAAACTTTAATTTAGGCAAGAGCTCAAGATATCAAATAAAGGGCTGGGAAGGTGGCTCAGTGGTAGAGTGCTTGCCTTGCATGCCTGAGGCCCTGGGTTCAATTCCTCAGCACCACATAAGCAAAAAGAAAAAAGCTGTAAGTGGCGCTGTGGCTCAAGTGGTAGAGTGCTGAAGAGCTGAGGGACAACAGGCACAGAGCTCAGGCCTCAGGACCGGACCCTCCCCCACCCAAAAAAAGATATAAAATAAATACGCAATAAATAATATGGTAGGTTTAGGAAGGTGGCTGAATAGTTGAGTGCTTACCTTGCATGCATGAGGCCCTAGGTTCAATTCCTCAGCACCACATAAGCAGAAAAATCCAGAACTGGCACTGTGGCTCCAGTGGTAGATTGCTATTCTTGAACTGAAGAGCTGAGGGACAGTGTCTAGGCCCAGACTTCAGGCCCCATGACCAACAAAATAAATAAACAAATAAATAATATAGTATTATAACACAATAAATATCTACTTACAATATTTTTATACAGTAACAAGTTACACATGCACACTAAAATCAAAACAATAATCACTCCAAAAAATGAAATATTTCTTCGTAAGTCTAACAAGCATGTATGGGACTTGTAAGCTGAAAACTATGCAATGTCAATAAAAGAAATGAAAGAAAAAATAAATTAATGGACAGACTGAGTTTATGGTTTAGAAGACTAAAGCTAATAAATATTAAAAATTTTCTCAAATAGATGTTTTATTTGTATCAGGATTCCAGCAAGATTTGTTTGTATATCTGGACAAACATATCCTAAAATTTATATGGAAAAACAAAGAAACAAGAATAGTGGCGTATACTTGTAACCCTAGCATTTGAGCTGCTGAGACAGGAAGGTTGTAACCTCAAGGATAGCTTGGGCTAGCTATATAGAGACACTGTCTCACCTTTTGGCCTCCACACACATACAAAGAAGAATATTCCAAACTTTTTTTCTGTGTGTGTTTGACAATGCTGGGGCCTGAACTCAGGGCCTACTTGCTGTCCCTGACTTGTTTTGCTCAAGGCTAGTGTCTACCATACCTCCACTGCCAGTTGTTCTGCAACTGCTTATGAATCTATACTGAATACATATATAAACCGCACATGGCTCTTGTGAACTTCCAAGAGACAAGGAAAATCTTAGTGAGTATTAGTAGAAATACTTAGTTGCTTGCATTTTTCTTTTCTTTTCTTTCTTTCTTTTTTTTTTTTGAGACAAGGTATCCATTTGCAGCCTGGTTGGCCTTGAACTCATGATCCTCTTGCATCAAGCTTCCAGATTACAAATATGGGTCACCATGTCCAGCTCTAAAGCTATTTGTTACAAAAAAAAAAAGAAGGGACAAAGTGTTACTTATATAGATGTGTTTGTGGAATTCAAACCTGCCACATTCATGTGAATTTTCACTTGAAAAACTGTTAGGTTTTTAAAAAGAGGTAACCGAGTAAGAACTGCACCAGCACTCATGTGGTATTCAGGTAAGGGGTAGGTTTATTCAGTAGACCTGCTGGGACAAGGTAAGGTTGGCACTCCACGTGGCTGGCAAAAGAGAGAAAAGAGCTAGAAAAGAGCAGAGAGAGCAAGAAAAGAACAGAGAGAGCTAGAAATGAACAGAGAGAGAGCTAGAATAGAACAGAGAGAGCTAGAATAGAACAGAGAGAGAGCTAGAATAGAACAGAGTGAGCTAGAACAGAGAGAGAGCAGAGAGAGCTAGAAAAGAGCAAGAGAGAGGTAAGAACAGAGAGAGAGAGCTAGAATAGAACAGAGAGAGAGCAGAGAACTAGAAACGAACAGAGAGAGAAAAGGGAGAGTCTGGCCCTGGGCTAGCCCTTATCTAGGGTATGGGGGGGGAAAGGTGTGGCCACATCAATTTCAGATGTGACCTCAGCCGATGCAGATGTGACCTCTTCCTGTTGTCCCAGTTGCCTAGGTAACGCAGGTACTGGGTGAAGACTTTGCTGCGAGGAGGGTGGAGTCTGCTCGCCATCCAGGAGCGGACCTTACAAGAACTTGCATAGATTTGCTGAGTTTTTCTTTTTTTAGTAACACTTATGGCTTAAGAGAGAAAGCAGATAATAACCCAATTCTATCTCTTCATCTTTTGAGCTGTAGAGTGAGAAAGACTCCCACATGAGGCACTGGGAAGGTGGCTCAATGGTAGAGTGCTTGCCTTGCATGCATGAGGCCCTGGGTTCGATTCTTCAGCACCACATAAGCAGAAAAAGCTCGAAGTGGGACTGAGGCTCAAGTGGTAGAGCCCTGGTCTACAGCTGAAGAGCTGGGGGACAGCGCCCAGGCCGAGTTCAGGCCACACAACCAACAACAACAAAAAAATAAGATTCCTACATGAACAGAGTAAATATAGTATTGAATAAGCCAGGGGCTGGTTGCTCACGCCTATAATCCTAGCTACTCAGCAGGCTGAGATCTGAGGATCACTGTTAAAAGCTAGCCCTGGCAGGAAAGTCCATGAGACTCTTTTTTTTTGAACTTTTTTTTTATTTTTGGGTCCGGTCGTGGGCCTGAACTCTGGGCCTGGGCACTGCCCTCAGCTCTTCAGCTCAAGGCTAGTGCTCTACCACTTGAGCCACAGCGCCACTTCCGGCTTTTTCCTTTTTGCTTATGTGGTGCTGAGGAATGAACCCAGAGCCTCATGCATGCAAGGCAAGCGCTCTACCACTGAGCCATCTTCCCAGCCCTCCATGAGACTCTTCTCTGCAATGAACCACTAGAAAACTGGAAGTTGTGTTGTGGCTCAAGCGGTAGAGTGCTCACCTTGAGCTGAAATGTGCAGGGACAGAGCTCAAGCCCAGAGATCAAACTCCATGACTGACCAAAAAACCCCACCAAACTAACAAAAACAAAAACTCAGAATAGTAAAGTATTTCTCCTTCCTTCTAAACAAATACATCTTCTTAGCCATTCTCATTACGCATCTCTAGAACTTGTCATTCACTAATACATCATCTTCACACGGATGAAGTACTACTAGTTAGTGAAATTTGATTTTTATAAAAGTTTGTTGTTATTATTATTATTATTATTATTTTTTATTATTATCTGTCGGTCATGGGGCTTGAACTCTGGGTTTGGGCCCTGTCCCTGCACTCTTGGGCTCAAGGCGATTACTCTACCAATTGAGCCACAGCACCACTAATGGTTTTCTAGTGGTTTATTGAAGGTAAGAGTCTCACGGACTTTCCTGTCTGGGCTGGCTTTGAACCATAGTCCTCAGATCTCAGCCTTCTGAGTAGCTAGGATTATACACGTGAGCCACGGGCCACCAGCTAAGTTTGTTGCTATTATAAAGGTAATGTGCAGAGGGGCTAGCAAGGTGGTTCAGTGGTAGAGTGCTTGCTTTGCATGCATGAGGCCCTGGGTTTGATTCCTCAGCACCACATAAACAGAAAAAACTGGAAGTGGCTCAAATCATAAAGTGCTAGCCTTGAGCTGAAGAGCTTAGGGACAGGAGGCAGGCCCAGAGTTCAAACCCCACAACCATCCCCCCCCTTGCTCAAAGCTGGTGCTCTACCATTTGAGGAATGCCTCTAATCCAGCATTCTGCTGGTTAACGGGAGATGGAGTCTTTAGGTTTTTTTCTGAATGGATTGGGTTAAAATGTTGAGCAACCTTTGTCCAATGAAGCTTGATTCAAAAAAATTTTTTTGAGGTTTAGTAAGGATTTTAGCATAACAGGATTAACAGGGGGAAAAAAACAGAAAAAGAAACATTTCCTGCTCTCTATGCAGGACATGGGAATTAAAGCCTAGTTTGATTCTTGAAATGCAAATAGAAAATTTCTGAAAACTATTAAATATTTCTACATATACTGGTTAAAATCAAGGATAAATGTCTAAGTGTTTATTTCAAATTGAATTCAATATCTAATGATACATTTTCAAAGCATATTATATCATATAGTTTGTTTTTTTTTTTTTTGCCGGTTGTGGGGCTTGAATTCTGGGCCTGGGCACTGTCCCCCAGCTCTTCAGCTCAAGGCTAGTGCTCTACCACTTGAGCCACAGTCCCCCTTCAAGCTTTTTCTGCTTATGTGGTGCTAAGGAATCAAACACAGGGCTTATGCATGCAAGGCAAGCACTCTACCACTGAGCCACTTTCCCAGCCCCATATAGTATTTTTTAGTTAACCTTAATTTTAGTTTATCTCATGCAAGTTAAAAGTTCTACCATATGATTAGAGAAAACAAAATATACACTAACCACCTTGCTGTGTAGTATTTAACAGATATACATTTCTTTTTAATTAACTACATGTGTTTTGAAGCTGGACATCTATGGATTACAGCTTTAATCCTAGCTACGTAGGAGACTGAGATCAAGAGGATTGAAATTCAAAGCCAGCTTGATTAGAAAAGTCCATGAGACTTCATGTCTAAAATAACCAGCTAAAAACATGTGCTGGACATATGGTTCAAGTAATAGAGCTCAGCCAAGCCAACCAAGCAAGTACAAGGTCCTCAATTCAAACACACAATACAGCTGGGAAGGTGGCTCAGTGTAAAGCGCTTGCCTTGCATGCTTGAGGCCCTGGGTTTGATTCCTCAGCACCCATAAACAAAAAAAAAAAGCTAGACGTGGCGCAGTGGCTCAAGTGGTAGAGCACTAGCCTTGAGCTGAAGAGCTGAGGGATAGCGCCCAGGCTCAGAGTTCAGGCCCACGAAAGGACCCAAAAAAACAAAAAACAAAAAACAACCCCCCCACACACAATACAAAGAAATATATATAAAGATGGAAAAAAAGTGAGTGAGAACATACAAGAAAGAACATTAGCTGGGCACCAGTGGCTCACACCTGTAATGCTAGCTACTCAGGAGGCTGAGATCTGAGCATCACGGTTCAAAGCCATCCTGGGCAGGAAACTCCATGAGACTCTTATCTACAATAAACCACTAGAAAACTGGAAGTGGTGCTGTGGCTCAAGTGGTAGAGTGCTCACCTTGAGCTGAAGAGAGCAGAGACAGCATCCAAGTCCAGAGTTCAAGCCCCACAACTGACCAAAAAAAAAAAAAAAGGTGCCATTGGGACAGTAGCATGTAGTCTAGGCAGCACTCATTGGAGATATCACAGGTCACCCATCAATCTCTGTCCTTGCATAGCTTCTTTTCTAATTGGCTGAGTATTCAGACTCATTAAGACTTCTCTTATCCCATGAATCTGAAGACAATATTCTTCAGCCCATTGGCAGACCAGCTTAGAAAGCATATCTAGTCACTGTCTCACAAGCTTGCTTTTTATTTATTTTAAATAAGTTTTTATTGTGAAAATACTGTACAGAGGGGTTACAATCACATGAGCAAAGTAATGAGTACATTTTTTTTTTGTCGGTCCAGGGGCTTGAATTCGGGGCTTGGGTGCTGTCCTTGTACTCTTCAGCTCAAGGAAAGCTCTCTACGGCTTGAGCCACAGCGCCACTTCTGATTTTCTAGTGGTTTATTGGAGATAAGAGTCTCACGAACTTTCCTTCTCCAGCTGGCTTTGAACGTCAACCCTCAGATCTCAGCCTGCTGAGTAGCTAGATTAAAGGACTGAGTCATCGGTGCCAGGCATGAGTACATTTCTTATCAAGCATTGTTGGCTCCTCCTTTGTCTTTTCCCCTGCCATCCTTTCTGTCCCATCTCCACAACAACATCCCTCCCTGTCCCCCTATTTTTTATTTTCATTTTTGTTTTTAACCTACTGGTCAAAGCTCTCATTGTTTTTTTTTGGGGGGGGGTAACTGGTCCTGGGGCTTAAATTTAGGGCCTGGGCATCCCTTTACTATTTTTGTTCAAGGCTAGTGCTGTACCACTTTAGCCACAGCTCCACTTCCTACATGTGGCTGGTTAATTGGAGATAAAGAGTCTCATAGGATTTCCTGCTCTGGGTACCTTCCAATGGAGATTTCCAACACTCAGTCTGCTGAGAAGCTAGCATTATAGGCACCCAGGTTCTGATTGCTTTTTGATATTCATGGTGGAAAACTTACACTGACTTTATCACGCCTCTGACTGAATTGGATCTTTGATTACTATTCTTACAAAAGTTTATTGTTATAATTATTATAAAGTACAGTTACATTAAGTTAGGAAAAGAGTGCTATTTTTTTGTCCATTGTGGGGCTTGAACTCTGGGGTTCGGTGTTGTCAGCTCTTCAGCTCAAGGCTTGCACTCTACCACTTAAGCCACAGTGCCACTTCCAATTTTTTCTGCTTATGTGGTGCTGAGAAATTGAACCCAGGGCCTCATACATGCGAGGCAAGCACTCTACGACTGAGCCACCTTCCCAGCCCCCAAGAGTATATTTCTTTTGGACAATGTCACCTCTTCCCTTTCTCTGTTTTTCCATCCTGTCCTCACCCACAGGTTATATAGTTCACTTTTTAACATAGTGAATACCACTGTTGCATTTGTTCACTAATGTTCTTTATTTTCGTTATATTTCCCTATATTTTTGCTAATTCTCACTATGTTTACATCAGATTTAAAACATCACATGAAATGTCTATAAGTATTATAATATATATAATAATTATATATTATATATAAAGAATATATATATAATTATAAAACCACAAAGTGTAAGATATGTTAGTACTATTGTGTATTAAGATGAATAATTATATAAAAATATAAAGGAAGGGATTGCCATTGTTAATTTTTGGGGAGAACAGAACTGGGGTTTGAACTCAGTGCATGTGCTAGGTCAGTGTTCTACCACTGGAGCCAATACAATGCAAAAGATTTCCATTAAAATGAATGTATTTGTCCTAAAAAAAATCAGTGCTTTTAAAGGGTTAACTTCTTAGTACATGAAAAGTTCATAAAGTAAAGATAAAATATCCTCATGCATGTGTCTTTGTTCCTAAGAATTAAACCCAGAGCTCTATCACTGAGCTATATTCTTAACCCTCTCTATTCTATTTTATTTTTTTTGGTCGGTCATGGGGCTTGAACTCTGGGCCTGGGCACTGTCCCTCAGCTCTTCAGCCCAAGGCTAGAGCTCTACCACTTGCAGTGCCACTTCCAATTTTCTGGTGGTTTATTTGAGGTAAGAGTTTCACAGACTTGCCAGCCTGGGCTGGCTTTGGACCATGATCCTCAGATCTCAGCCTCCTGAGTAGCTAGGATTACAGGCGTGAGTCCGGGCAACCCTCTATATTGTTTAATACAGGGTCACATTGATTTGCCTAGGCTGGCTTCCAATTCCTGATCCTTCTACCTTCACCTCTATGATAGCTGGGATTATAGGCAAGCACTCTGACCCTCTATGCCTTATCTTTCCATCAAGGTTTATCACTTGCTTCTTCTCATCCATTTTAATATTTGTTAGAAAAATTGATTATCTGCCAAGTATAGGCAAAGCATAAGATGATGTCTACTTCTAAGTAGTTTACAACTACCAAGAAAGATTGTAAGTATGCACCACTGGAAGATGAAGCAGAGCCTTTCCAGATGTGATTTTTGGCCTGAGTCATTTCAGAAAGAGTTAGACAGAATGATCAGGTGGTGGAAAACAAGCTAGGGAATGCAGAGGTATACAGGGAAATTATTAGGAAATTTGCAGCATCCTTTACTGATTGCAAGCTCATTGTGCCTGCAGCCATGTAGCCTCTTTACCCTATCTAGAAGCTGTGTAGCATCACCAAAAGGAATGGCTGGGAGGAGGAAGGACTGGAAGGTTGCCTGGGCCTCTAGATTCCATGTAAGACCTTGGACAGGTTGCTTAATTTTTAATGGATCTGTTTTCTCATCTGTATAATGGGATGAATAACATCCAGATTACAGGGGAAAAAGTAGGCTATGCTCCAGCATAACCACAGTAAGGTTTTCCACTCTCTCCAGCTGGTTTGGAAGTCTGCTTTCTCCTATGGGGAAGGAGCATGGCTTTTAGTTAAGAAAAACTCTGGAAGTGGCTGTGATGCACCCAACCTTCCCCCAAATCCATTCCCTTCCTTCTCTCCCTCCCCCTGTGCCCCATTCAGATTCAGAACTGCTGCCCCCAGGGATCCTGGCTTCCCCCAAATCCATTCCCTTCCATCTCCCCCTCCCCCCTCCCCCATTCAGATTCAGAACTGCTGCCCCCAGGGATCCTGGCTTTTGTTCTGTGGAGGCTTACTCTCTGACCTGTTTTTGCCCTGGTTCATTGTTGAAAAGTTATCACCTGCTGTCTGCAGAATATTACAAATTGAAACTGCCAAAATTTATTGGCAGGAAATGCTAAATATCATTCTTTGTTCAATATTTACACATCAATGCTTTTACTCTTTTCTTTTAATTTCCAGATGATCCCCTCCTCCATCATAATAACCACTCCCTTATCACTTGTTGGTATTGTCATTTAGTAACAAAAAGTTCTGTTTATGTTCTTATATATTCTTTTAATATTGATTACAATTTATCAACTTATCTATATGTGATTTTATTTGTTTATTTTTGAGACACAGTCTCATTATCTATTACAGGCTGGCCTTCAAAACTATCCTCCTGCCTCAGCCTTCCCATTGCTGTGTAGGAGCTCCCATCCAAGTGATTGTAAGTTCTTACAATCTGTTTTAATATCCTCTGCAACTTGTTTTTCAAGCTTGAATATTCATAAGAGCCATCTGGGAACTTGTTAACATGAAGATTATGATTTAGTAATTCTGGAATTTTAACAAATGCTCAGGTGAAAAGCTAATGTTGTGGGCTATGACCACAGGACCATCCACTGTTGAGAACAAAGGACATGCTGAGAAGCATGATATATATATATATATATATATATATATATATATATATATATATATATATATTTATTTATTTTATATTTTTATATATTATATTTTTATAAATATAATATATATTTATATATAAATATACACATATTTTATATATTATATATTTTTATATATTATACATATATTATAATTATACTATATATACTATATAATATATATTATGTTATATTATATTTAATTATATATAATATAGTATATATATAATATATATAGTATTATATATATACTATATAGTATCATATATAATATTATATATACTATATATAATATATGCTATATATTATATAGTATATATAATATATATTACATAGCATATATTATATATAGTATATATTATAAATATCATATATGTAATGTATAAAATATGTGTATATTTATATATATTCATATATAATATAATATATATAATATATAATATTTTTATATATTATATATATACACACACACACACACACATATATATATATATATATATATATATATATATATATATATATAAACCAGATAGACCTGTATTTGGCATTTTTGTATTAGACCTGCTTGAAGAATGCAGCTGCTATTCTACCCGCCCTAGAGCCCCAGACACTCCCGGATCTGGAGCTGAATTTAACACATTCCAGACCCCTACCAGGGCTTGGGATCAGAGATAGGTGCTGTAACCCTGTTTTGGGGGCCTCTCTCTGCACTCGGTCATTAGTGCACAGAGGGGTCCGTGCTCGAGCTCATCAATAAACGACTCATTGCTGCTTGCATTGATCTTTGGTCGCTGGTGGTCTTTTCGGGCTCTCCAGTCTCTGGGTTTTACATTTGGTGCATTGGCCCGGAAGCCCCTTTACAGGCCACCCAGATACCTTGATCATTGAGTCGCTAGAAATGTCTGGTAAGTTTTGAGGCATTGCCGATTTATACTGGTTATAACCAATTTGAGAGTTGCTTGCAAGCTTTGTATTTGTGCCAGCAGGGTCAGTGGAAGACATCCCCTCAACCCCTGAACCCTTTGGTGGGCTGCTCCCCGAGGCCTGGCGCCTAGTGTCCGGTCCTTCTCTTTCTGAGAGCCCTTCTGAACAGACTGTCTGAACTCTGGTGGGCTGCTCCCCGAGGCCCAGCGCATAGTGCCCGGTCCTCTCTGTCTGAGAGCCCTTCTGTTTGCATATGAAAGCCTGCAGGTGTGGTCTTGGGGCTGGCGAATAGCCTTGGTGGACATGCTTTAAGGCTGCCGGCAGAGTCAGTGGGAGACATCCCCCTGAACCCTCTGGTGGGCTGCTCCCCGAGGCCTGGCACCTAGTGCCCAGTCCTCTCTGAGAGCCCTTCTGAACAGACTGTCGACCAGCAGTCTGCCATGCTCGCTGTTCATATTAAGTCTTGTTGGTGCTTAGAACTGCTCATTGAGGGTGGCAGCCTCGCTGAGTAGTTTTTAAGACCATCCATTGTGTGTCTCTGTGTTGGTATGTTGATTTATGACTGGTTTTTAACTGTCTTAGGAGGTACTTTATGCTTTTGGGACTGGTCTTTGTTGCTACTCTGGGTCTCACCCTGGTGTCTACCGAGCTTTCTGGCTTGCTTATGCAGCCTCTTTTTTGACCTTCTTTATTGCTTGAGTCTATCTGACAAACTTGTTCACTTTGTACAGCCCATGATTGATCAGGCTCTAGGACTGTCACTTGGGTGGAACTAGGGGGACCTCGCTAGAGCATCAATAGAGATGGATGTCTTTGCATCAGTGATTTGTGACGCACGCACGAGGGCCCCTACATCAGAGCGCCTGGAGTGACCACACCCCCGACTCCATTCTTCATCCCATTTCTTTTTCAGACTCACTGTTGGATACCGGCCCGCAGCTCAGTGCCCTTTCTCCTTATAATTAAGTCTAAATTTTATTCCTTCATTCTGGAAACTGCGAGCGGCGACTTCACCCACCCTCTGGGGGGGTGATGACTCCCACCAATCTCCTAAGCGCCCAATCTTTCAACCTTTTGGGATAATTGACCCCCCTCCTAACAGGCCCAGTCGACCCCCCAGAGACGCCGCAATCCAGTGTTTGGACATCTCCAATCCACGGCGACGCCGGTGGTGTGGTGTTGGTATCTAACCTATTTCTTTTTCCCTTTTTTTTTTTTTTTTTGGGCGGTCCAGTTGTGGGGCCTGAACTCTGGGCCTGGGCGCTGTCCCTCAGCTCTTCAGTTCAAGGCTAGCACTCTTTTTCCCTCCTAGTCGTTGGTGTATTTGTCTGGCTACTTTTGTTTATAGAGATAGGGCAAGGACAAAGCAAACTTACTCCTCTCGACCTCCTGCTGGTTCATTTCAAAGGGGTAAAAGAGAGGGGGTATATTCATTTAATGGGGTGCTGCGAATCACACCTGAGTGGTATAACCCCTTTGAAATGTGTCCTGTGCTCCCTGGAGATCTCAGAAGAATCTAAAAGAAAAATCCTCTGGAATGAGTAGAGGAGGTTTGAATCCCCTGATAAGTGGAGTTGAGATGTCACCCCATTCACTGAGACCTGATTTTGTCTTTGTGGCCACTTGTCTGTCTTGCTTACTTCAGTGTGTTTTCTGTTCTATGTTTCCTGGAGTAGGGAAGGTCTGAGTGAAAGTGGCAGGCTCACTCAGCAGACTCTGGATTCAGCTTGCTGAGTGGGAGCAGCACAGAGTTCTGGTAGGGATGAGCTGGGGGTCCATTAGTCCAAAACTCAGCCTTTGGTTATTGTCTTGTCTAGTTCTTTTTTAGAATTGGTACCAGTTTTAAATGTGGATACTTGGTTTTTGTGTTTATTTGTGTTTGTGTTTTTTATTTGAACATCTCTAGGGGAATAAAAGTTCCAGCCTCTGGCTGGGCTTGGTCACAGGCCTGCTATGCCCACCCTCCCTGTGAGGCATGGAAGGTTGCTGATCTAGTTTGATTCCCTTCAAGCCTCAAGCTACATTTTCTCCTTGTGGAGGCTGCTGTCAGGGAGGATGTTGAAGGCTGTTTGACTGGTTTGGACTTTTTCAGCTAGTCCTGACAATGTAACAATTTGTAAAGTGCTCTTGTCTAAAATTGGGTAAAAATCATGCCAGTTTAGTTTCAGGTGATCCCTCCCACCCCCAGCCTTCCTCTGACAGAAGGGATTCAAATGACTAATTAGTGAATTGTCTTGCTAAACAAGCAAGCTCTGGGAAAATGAAGCCCAACAAAGGTACCTAGTTTAAAAGAAATACTGTCTTAAATTTTTGTTTAAAAACCTTAAATAGTGTATGTACAACTGATTTTGATTTTTGCGTGCTTTAAGATCTGTGTGAGTGTTTTGTGTGTGTGTGTGTGAACATGTTTAAAGATAAGAATTGTCAGCATGCTGTAACAATTTGTTGAGTTTAAATTTAAAATATAAAAGGTTATGAGGTCTGGACATTACCAAATTTTTAAAGAATCTTCACATTGTTTTAAATGGCTTTTTAAAGATTCTTTAACTTGCAAATTAGAAAATCTGGTATTTTTAAAACTAATATTTTTAAATGAATAAGGCCGTTTATACTGTAATCAAGTTATCTGGCTTAACAAAAATGCATTGGCAGTTTGGGATTTAGTTCCCTTGGCTAAAATTTGGGGATAAATATTAGAAATTTAAATGTAAAGGTTAGTTTAACACTGTCAAAGATGTTACCTATTCTGTCTGTCTAAAACTGTGTATTTCATTCGTGAACCAAGAGATAAGAAAAGGGAAAACTTAGAAGACCTATCTTTAGAGGTAAGGAGTGGACAGGCAGAAGTGCAGTTCAACTGGTCATGCATGGTGGGACAGGCCCTGGGAGGAGTCCACGCATGGTAAAAGAGGGCAAGCTCGCACAAATGCAGTTCATCTAACCCTAAATCGTCAGATTGGGTATGTGCCCATTCCATAGGAGGAGCCAAGTGGCCCATCTTTGTTCTGTCCCTTTTCCCTGTAGATAGACACTGAAATATGATGGTTAAAATTAGTGATGTGATGATCTGTAGTATTGCTAAAACTGTCCCTTGGACTTAAAAAGAGAGTTAAAAAGTTTATTTGTATAATGTGACTTGCTTTCAATTATGTTCTACAATTAGTATGTTTTAAAAAGTTATAAAGGTTTTAAGTCTAGCTTCTTGGTATGTGATGGTGACTGTCATGCTTGCATTAAGGAAAAATGGTCATTTGAGTTTAAAAGTTTTAATGTGTAAAAACAAGCAGCCAAGAGACAATGAATGACAACTTGACCTCAAGATTTTAAGAGATTTTTTTAAATGCAAATGAATACTAAAGAATGAAATATTAAAAGTGGTTAATAAGAGACTTTAAAAAATTAGGAATGGATTTTTGGATATAAAGTTTAAATGTAAAATTGTTCTTAACATTGGCCTCAATGTGCACAAAGGAAAAATTAGGATTACCAAAATAATTGCTATTCTAGTTTGCTCTTATAGGTTTTTTTTTTTTAACAGTTTCCAGCAAGCCTAGAGCAAAGCACAGAGGATTCTTACAAGTTTGTTAGATGTAACTTTGGCTTTTAGTAAGTTTCAGGTAAGAGCATGCTTAAAAGCTACTTCTATGTTGACCACATTGTTGCTTTTAATTGGAGTAAAATGGCCGTTTGTAAGACTCATTGATCTGAAACTGGTTCGAAGCCAGCCCGGGAAGAAAAAGGTTCCTGTGATACTGTCACCTCTACTCAGCCAGCATAGTGCTGACAGAGCAAGCAAAGTTACTTTGGGACTCAAAGTGGCAGAGTGCTGGCCTTGAGCTGGAGAGCTGAGGGACAGCACTCAGGCCCTGAGTTCAAGTCCAGTGACCCGCTGAGGGAAATGCCAATGAGGAATTTATCACAGTGTAAAGAAGACACACCTGGGACAAGAGCAATGGAGGAGCATCCAGGGGCAGTAAGCCACTGCTTGGATGGCAGAAATGTCAGATCCTAGAGTCATTTGTGTGTGGCCCTTCAAAACTGGTCAGAGCCGGGAGGTCATGGAAAGACAGTTTTTAAGCATGCCTAATGACTACCTTGTAAGGGACAGGAACTTGCCAGTCCCCTGTGATAGTAAAGTTAATGTTATAAAATGTGGGGAATAGTTTATATCTCAAGCCCTTTATGTGCCAAAAGCTCTAATTGGCCGTAACTTTTGAGTTGACATCAGCTACATGAAATTCATCTGCTCAGGAAAAAGTTTGTAAACCTGAGAGTCCATTGATATATGTCTAAAGGCCTGCAAAGGTAACAGGCATTGTTAGGGTCACTAGAGATCACATTCCTAAGTCATCCAAAAAGATGTTTTTGCAAACCAGAGTGCTAAACAAGCTACACTGCTGTAGCTGGAGAAAAGGTCTGTGCAGTTGTCAAAAGTTAAAATATTGTTCTTAATGACATCTAACCCTGATAAACTCTTTGTAAAATAGGCTAAGGTTATAGGTTCCTGGCTAGGTAGGATCAACGCCCTTGAAGTCAGCTTGAAAAGTTACAGAAGATGGACCTTTACCCATAAACCCCCTTTTAAGATCAAGATTCCAGAGTCAGTTTAAGAAAAATGAGGCAAAATAGATAAAATAATAATAATTTTTTTTAAAAAGCACAAAAAATAGTGTTAACAGGTGTGCAAGTGTTGAGACTGCATCTGTTGGAGATAGTTACAAGACTAAGCCTTCTGTGTCTGTTTACAAAAATATCTGGTTAGTAAAAAAAGTTGTGATTTTGGTAAATTGTCCTGGGCTATTGTTTAAAAGTCTTAAAAACCAGCGGGATCCAAGCCTGCCAAGCCTATGCAATGTATCCTTAGCCAGTCTGTGTAGGAATTACAGCCCAGCATGAGGTGTGACAGTCCCTTGGAGCCACTGAGAGATCCTGCTGCTGCTGCTGCTGCATGCACACCCCTTTAATGTTTTTGATCTTCAGTGGGTTTTTTTGTGCTAGTCCCAGAGCTTGAACTCAGGGCCTGGGTGTTCTATTCAAGGCTAACACTCTACCACATGAGCCATAGCTTCATTTCTGGAGGTCAGAGTTTTATAGTCTTGCCTGTTGGTCGGGCTTCAAATTGTGATCCTCAGCTCTCATCCTCTCAGCTTACTTAGTAACCAGGATTATAGGCAGGAGCCTCTGGTGCCCAGCTATTATCAGTGTTCTTTTAAGTATACCATTTACATTTGCAAAGTCAATACCTCCCAAAAGGTGGGAAAGTAAAGTCGTGGGTTGATGATGAATTTGCTTTGTAACACTTGACACAAGATTTAATTCAAGTAGATCACAGCAGTCGCATTTGCCTATTTTATGTGACCTTCAGTAAATTACTTACCTTTGTGTCCTTCTGAATATGTAAAATAGGGATATCATCTATCTTAGAACTTTAGGCCACAGCTAAGGTGCTTTCATAAATAATTACTTGGACTAATGTTATGTATGTATTGAATAAAATGTTAGTAAGAATTGTATGGCTTTGAAAGACTTGTTTTGGGAGCAATACTTGCTGGGATTTATAAATTAATAGTAACATTGCATATTTTTTCTAAGGCTATTATTGTAGTGTTACTAAGTTTAGATCAGCTCAGTTTGAATTTTGCTGACTAGTTTTGCTAATTGAGAGAATGTCTTCGAACTCTCCAAACTCCAAACTCTCCAAACATTGCTGCTTTTATCTCTTATTCTTAATTTTATTAATGTTCAGCTTTAGAAACTTTAAAAATACCATATAGTATATGTAGTGTATAGTACGCATATAATTTTTAATTACTGTAAATTTACAGAGGTTTCATAGTTGTAGTTTCATACATGCATATAATTTATATTGTTGAAATTATGTTACTTTTTTTGGAGAGAGGGTCAGTTGTGGGACTTGAACTCTGGGCCCGGGCTCTGTCCCTCAACTCTTCAACTCAAGGCTAGTGTTCTGCCACTGGAGCCACAGTGTTACTCCAATTTTTTGCTGATTTATTGGAGATTAGAGAATCATGGACTTTCTGGCCCCGGCTGGCTTTGAACTGTAATCCTCAGAGCTCAGCCTCCTGAGTATGTAGGATTACAGGCATGAGCCCCCAGCACCCAGCTTATCCTTTCTCCTTCTGCTGGTCTTCTTTCCCAACATTCTACCTTTTACTGTCATAGCATCTATTTATTTATTGAGCCAACCCTGGGCCTTGCACTCAGGGCTTGGGCACTGTCTCTGATGTCTCTGATTTTCTCTCTCTCTCTCTCTCTCTCTCTCTCTCTCTCTCTCTCTCTCTCTCTCTCTCTCTCTCTCTCTCTCTCTCTCTCTCTCTCTTTCTCTCTCTCTCTCTCTCTCTCTCTCTCTCTCTCTCTCTCTTTCTCTCTCTCTTTTTGCTCATGGCTTGTACTTTATCATTTGAGCTGTAGTTCCAATTATGAATTTTTGGCAGTTAATTGTAAAAGTCTCATGGGCTTTTACCCATGATCCTCAGATCTTACCCTCCCAACATGTTAGGATTACAGGTGTGAATCACTCGTGCCTGTTATAAAATTTTAGTAAACATCCTTTTTAAGATTTCTGTTTCATATTTTGTGATTTTATAATAGGTAAATGAAGCGGCAAGTTAGAGTTGATAAGTTGAAAATGAAACGTTTTGTTTAGAAAATACTACTTAACAAAGATAAATGACTTGATCTTGATGTCCTTGTCTCTGATAGGCCTTCATATTTTGATTATGGCCCCTTTGGTTTGACTTAAAAGTTTTAATTTTGTGGTGACTTTGTGTGGACTTTCTTATGGGCATCCATACTGTTTAGTAAAAAGGTAAAATCAGAGACATAACTGCTTTTCTATGTATTTGCAAAAGAAATTCAATCCACATAAGTTTACTGTTAGATTTGGGATTTACTGCTTAATTTTTTCATTGTTTTTAAAAAGCAAATAATAAAAGGAAAGTTCTACAATGTAACCACTAAAGAGAAAGAATAATATTTTTATATTTTAGAATTTCTAAACCTGTTGTGTTCTGATGGTTTTTTTCCTCTGAACTTTCACAATTTTCCTTCCTTCATTCTGTCCTTTCTCTCTCCCTTTCCTCTCTCCCTCCCCTCCCTTCTTTCCATCTTACCTTTCCTCCCTTTGTGGAGCTGGTACCAGCACTTTAACTCAGGGCCTAGGCATTTTCCTTTAGTGTTTTTGTTTCCTCTCTTTGTGGAGCTGGTACCAGCACTTCAACTCAGGGCCTAGGCATTTTCCTTTAGTGTTTTTGTTTTAGGTGCAAGGCTGGTGCTCTGCTACTTGAGCCACAGTTTCACTTCTACCTTTTTGAAAGTTAATTGCAGATAAGTGTTTCATGGCCTTTCTGCTTGAGCCTCCTGAATAGCTAGATTACAGGTGTGATTCATGGGTTCCTGGCTTCACAATTTTTTTGTATTTGCTATCAAAATGTAATTAAGATTATGTCCTATTTCCATTTTGCATATAAAACACTTTTTGTAGGCCATTTGAAAATGGAACATTTCTAAGAGAAAACCATAATCATAGCTACCATAAGGTGTTCCTTGGTAACTAGTGGTGCGGTCTCTAGGCTAATTTATGTACTATTCAGGAATCTCAGGGGATTGTACCCCCATGGACAGTTCTTTTTTATCAGCTTTGTTTTTGACTTATCAGTCTTGAACATATCCTTTACCCCACTTATACTTGGAATTGATTGTGTAGATCAAACATTGAGCAGTATATTTACTGTTACAATATTTATTTTATTTTTTGTGTGCTGATGCTGAATATTGAATTCAAGGTCTTATACTCTTGCTTGGCTTTTTCACTGGCCTAGTGTGTTCCACTTCTTGAGCCACACCTGCACTTCCAGGATTTTGCTGGTTAATCGGAGAGTCCCTTGGACTTTTCGGCCTGGCTGGCTTCAAACCAACATCCTCAGACTGAGCCTCCTGAGTAACTAGATTACAGGCATGAGCCACTGGTCCCAGACTCTTAAAATATTGCAGCCTCCTGGCTACTTAGGAGAACTGAGATCTGAGTATCTTGGTTTGAAGCCCAAAGAAAAGTGCTTGGGAATCCCAATTAACCGGCAGAAAAGCAGATTGGAATGTGTAACTCAAGTGATAGAACACCAGCTATGAGCAGAAAAAAGACAGCAAGTGTATGAAGCCTTGCCTTGAGTTCAAGCCCTCATTATTGGCACAGAAAAAGTGCTCAAACAATAGATTGATAGATCCATTTAGCAAAATGTAATAAATAATTACAGACATGAAAATCTGTTCACATTTAATTAGAATTATATAATGATGTTTAAATTAGATACTTTCTGTTTTTTCACAATACTAGAGTTTGAGCTTGAGCTTTGAGGCATTGAGCTTGGTTCGTTTGCTTGGCTGGTTCTCTACCACTTGAACCATGCTTCCAGACCATCTCTTTGCTGGTTATTCAGACTTGGTGATTTTTTTTCTCCCCAGCCTGGCTTTGTCCAGTTTGGGGGAGAAATTGGTTTTTTTTGTTTTTTTTTGTTTTTGTTTTTTTTTGTCGTTCATGGGGCTTGAACTCTGGGCCTGAAAAGCCTGTTCAATTAAACTGAATGAGACCAGGTGCTGGTGATTCCTGCCTCTAATGGCCTCATGAGGCTGAGATCTGAGAATTGAGGTTCTTAGCCAGTCTGGGCAGAAAAGTTCATGAGAATCCCATTTCCAGTAACCAGTGGAGCTATGTCTCAAGTGGCTTAAAACTGTAGCCTTGGGCACAAAAGTTCAGGGACAGCACCCAGGCTCTGAGTTCAAGGCCTAGGATCAGTACTAAAAGAAAAGTTTATGTACATGAGATGGTGTTATGAATCTAGGAACTCATTGCTGAATTAATAAAGTATATCAGATTGACATGTAGTTCTGTGGTTTAGTGCTTGACTTGTTTCGGTGAGACCCTGGATTCAATCCTTAGTACTGTAAATGAAAAAAAAAAGTAGTATTTGGAATAAAATATAGTTTACCTTATCCCTACCCCTAAACAGAAAACATTTATTGTTCTGCAAAGAAACGGAACCTAAAAATCTTTTAGAAGCCAGGTAACTGGTGTTTCACACCTATACTCCTAGCTATTCAGCCTGAGATATAAGGATCAAAATTCTAAGCCAGCCTGGGAAGAAAAGTCTGTGTGGCTCTCTTGTGTTCCAAGCTGGAAGTGGAACTATGGCTGTAGTAGAGTGACTATAGCCTTGAGTGAAAAAGCTAAGCAATAGTGGGAAGCTCTGAGTTCAACCCCTAATATCTGCACATGTACTCCTCCCAAAAAACTTTTCCAACATTTGTTCTGCTAGTACTTAGAGCCTTCTCATGTCTTGGTGAGATTGTGTTCATTGAAATGAATTCATGCTTTATATCCTTGTCTTCCCTTTAATTTTATTTTATAAAATGCATCACATAATAGTGTTATTTTAGTAATGTAATATGTATATATTTATTTGAGGTTGCATTGCACTTATTATCTTCATCTGTTTTAGTGCTTTTTTAGGACCAAAGGTTATATTTCCTTACTCAGAAAATAAGGAAAAGTATGGCAAACCAAATAAACAAAAAGGTTTCAATGAAGGCTTATGGGAGATAGATAACAATCCAAAAGTGAAATTTTCAAGTGCACAGGTGAGTCATTGGATACCCACTTAGTTTAGTATTATTTATTCAGTCTTGGAGGAAAAAATACCATCATAGCTATAAGAAAATAAGATGGCATTTAAGAGTCAGTAATTTTGGATTAAATTGTGTTCTTATTTATGGGATAAACCTTGACTTATGTCTAGATAAACTACTGAAATTATTACACTGATAAAGAGACCTCAGAAAACTGAGAAATGCTTGGTTATTTACTCCTAAGAATAAAGTTTAATATATTAGATTTAAAGCCAAATGTACTGTCTTTTTTCTTTCTTTCTTTCTTTCTTTTGTCAGTTGTGGGACTTGAACTCTGGGCCTGTGAACCATCCCTGAGCTCTTTAGCTTAACACTAGAGCTCTACCACTTGAGCCACAGCACCACTTCCAGTTTTCTGGTAGTTAATTGTTGATAGAGTCTCAGGGACTTTCCTTGCCCAGACTGGCTTTGAACCTCGATCCTCAGATCTCAGCGTCTTGAGTAGCTGGGATGACAGGCGTGAGCCACCCGTGCCTGGCTTCTATTATATTAACTCTCAGACATTTCCATACATGCATACAAATAATTGAAAATAAGTTTTATTCTATTTTCATATGTGTGTAAAGTACTTAATTTGCCCTCTCCTTGGCCTTCTTCCCTCCTGCTAGTACCTGATCACCCAGAAGAGCCTATATTACTTTCCTATCATTCATTTTTTAAGTGTGTATTACACAAAGGAATTTTGCCATGTTATTTCACATATATACATATATGCTATGTTCAGTTCAGGATATTTTTTGGAAGGGTCGGTCGTGGGGCTTGAACTCTGGGCTTGGTTGCTGTCCCTGAGCTCTTCAGCTCAAGGTGAGTGCACTCTACTGCTTGAGCCACAGCACCATTTCCAGTTTTCTAGTGGTTTTATTGGGGATAAGAGTCTCATGGACTTTCCTGCCCGGGCTGTCTTTGAACCGTTATCCTCAGATCTCAGCCTCCTGAGTAGCTAGGATTACAGATGTGAGCCACTGGCGCCCAGCTTCAGTTCAGGATTTTTATAGTGTGTATCAAATTTTCTTTTTCTCTTTAATTTTTCTTTTGTTGGGTCTGGTCATGGGGCCTGAACTCTGGGCCTGAGCACTGTCCTTCAGCTCTTCAGCTCAAGGCTAGCGATCTATCACTTGAGCCACAACACCGGATATTTTCTTTTTGCTTATGTGGTGCTGAGGAATCAAACCCAGGGCCTCAGGCATGCAAGACAAGTGCTCTACCACTGAGCCACCTTCCCAGCCCCTGACACTTTTTTTTGCCCAATTTGTGTATTTTTTTTTCATGCAATAGGAATTACTGTGTTTCTCTTCATTTTTTTTCCTGTCCTGGTATTGATGCTATTTTAAACATGTTTTTCTCTATTTTGCTACTTACACTCAAACTATGTAAATACTGTCACATGTCACATGGAAGTCCCAGAATTCTTACTATGTATAATCATCATGCCGGTTTTTCTAATAGGGCCAAAGAATTATGAGAGGTGGTCTTTATGAAGTTTAGCTTCTCACTCATCAATAAAAGTCCACTTATTAAGACTTGAGATACTAAAAATAGGGAAGAACATGAATAAACCTAAAAATGGACGTAGCAACAAATTGAACATTCTTTTTTTTTAGTCGTAGGGTTTGAACTCTGACCCTTAGTTCTTCATATCAAGGCTAGTGCTCTACCACTTGAACCACAGGGCCACTTCTGGTTTTCTGAGTGGTTTATTGGAGATAAGAATCTCACAGCCTTTCCTGTCCAAGATGGCTTTGAACTGCAATCCTCAGATCTCAACCTTCTGACTAGCTAGGATTACTGGCGTGAACCACTGGCACCCAGCTGAACATTCTTTAATCCTTAAATTTACCCTTTTTTTTCCCCATTTTGACAAATCTGCTTTTTCTCACCTTTGAGAACTTTTTACATGCTATGTTATCTTTTCATTGTTAAAATGTATTATATTAATTCTTTTGTACTTTTTATCTGTAATTGCCACAAACTATTATATTCACTCTGTGAATAAAGAAAGTCCATGTTTTATGTACCCAGCACTGTTACATGTGTGGGAAAAGTTATTAGATGTTTAATGGACACATTTCCCATCATGAGTGTCTTGACATGGATGTGAAAGCATCTGTCTAAATAGATAAAATTGTACCTTGAAACAACATTTTATTCTATGAGATCATCTGTCTACGACGGTTGCATTCGAGAGCTTCAAAGTCACCTATAGATCCAACTGGTATCAGGTCTATAGGTGACTGAGCCTGTGTTTGCCATGTCAGCCTTTGCGTTCTGTGCTTTTGTTCCATTAACATCTTACAATTCCAGGTGACAGACCGGGGGGTTGTGTGAGTGTGTGGTGTGTGTGTGAGTGTGAGTGTGGGTGGTGTGTGGTGTGGGTGGTGTGATTATGTGTGGTGTGTATGGTGTGAGTGTGGTGTTAGTGTGAGCGTGTGTGTGGTGTGATTGAGTGTGAGCATATGTGGTGTGTGTGGTGTGATTGAATGTGAGTGTGAGAGTGTGTGGTGTGAGTGTGGTGTATGGTGTGTGAGTGTGAGCGTGTGTGGTGTGTGTGTGTGGTGTGTGGTGTGGTATGAGTGTGATCATGTGTGGTGTGAGTGGTGCATGTGGTGTATGGTTGGTGTGATTGAGTGTGAGCATGTGTGGTGTGTGTGATTGAGTGTGAGTGAGAGTGTAGTGGGTGTGGTGTGTTTGGTGTGTGGTGAGTGTGAGCGTGAGTGGTGTGTGTGTGGTATGACTGAGTGTGTCTGTGGTGTGAGTGTGGTATGACTGAGTGTGAGTGTGTGTAATGTATGAGTGTGGTGTAGGTGTGGTGTGGGTGGTATGATTGAGTGAGCGTGTATGGTGTGTGAGTGAGCATGTATGGTGTGTGGTGTGTGGTATGAGTATGACCATGTGTGTTGTGAGTGGTGTGTGTGATGTGGGGGTGGTGTGATTGAGCGTGTGTGGTGTGTGTAGTGTGATTATGAGTATGAATGTGTATGGTGTGAGTGTAGTTGGTGGTGATTGAGTGTGAGCGTGTGTGGTGTGTATGGTGGGAGTGTGCTGTTAGTGTGAGCGTGTGTGTGGTGTGATTGAGTGTGAGCGTATGTCTTATGTGTGGTGTGATTGAGTGTGAGTGTGAGAGTATGTGGTGTGAGTGTGGTGTATGGTGTGAGTGTGAGCGTGTGTGTGGTGTGATTGAATGAGTGTGAGCATGTAGTGTGTGTGGTGTGATTGAATGTGTGTGAAAGCATGTGTGGTGTGTCTGGTTTGTGGTGTGATCGTGACCATGTGTGGTGTGTGATAGTGTTTGTGGTGTGAGTGCTGGGTGTGAACGTTGCCTTGTGCTCCCGGCCGCCCTTCCGTGGCTCTCCAGGGAGCAGAGCACGAAGCTTGTGGGTCACCCGCTGCCCTTTGCAGGGCCGGGGTCGTGGGGTCGCTGGGTCAGCAGGGCCAAGGGTGGGAGGGCCCAGCCCAGCCTTGGCCCCCACCCTGACTGCACCTAACGCCCACCACTCCACGGTCCTGGCGGTCCTCGTGGTCCCGGAGGCTCTCAGTTAGAGGCAGACTGGGCCAACTTCACCCTCATCTCAGAGCATCCTGCGAGGAGGGCGCTTGGCACCGGCAGGGAGGCCGGGCAAGGCCCTGTGCCTGGTCAGGTGGGGACACTGCCTGGAGGGGCCGCTGACAGGAGAAGCTGCCCGGCCAGGCTCCGGGCCTGCCCCTCCTGGACAGGGCGGCAGGTGCTGCTCCGCAAGCGGATGCTGGAGGGCGCTGTCGCCCGGGCCTGCAGAGCCGGCAGAGGCCTTGTGCAGCCAGGATCCCATTAGTGGTGGAGGGGTGTCTAGCCCAGCTGGAGGGCAGCCCAGGTCAGGGGGTGACTGGCCAGCAGGGAGTGGGGAGTCCCACGCGGTGGGGATGGGGGGCGTGGTGGTGGGTAGTGGTGTAGGAAGGGGCCCGGTGGGAGCAGTGGGGGCTAGGTGGGGGCTTGGGGGGAGGCTGTGTAGGGGGAGGTTCTGGGTACAGCATGGGAGTTGTGCCACTGATGACATTTTCCTCTGCACAGCACCTGATGCCTGGCATTTCCTCAAATCATCTTCACAACACATAGGAGGTGGGCACCTCTGCAGCCCCATTTTCTTACACAAGAAGTAATTCAGAGGTAGGTAATCACATGAACTGGCATTGACTTCAGGTCTGCCAGAGTTGGAAAACTTTGTTTCTGCACTCACCACTTTGTTCCAAAGGGAATTGGACTGTCTGTCTCCAGAATATGGCTTTGCTGTGTTAAGAAATGGCCCCAATAAAAGCTCCTGTCTTCACTTGAAAGGTAGGGGAATCAGGAGATAGTATAAGTGGGGCATAAGCCTGTGCAAACATAAAGGGTCATCATTGTTTTGTTGGTATACATCCTAGTAAGGACAATTTAAATGCAATGCAAACATAACATAGATTCCCTGCTGATGTTTAAAACTTAGTAATTTGTGAATTCTACTTCTGAGCAGATCTTCATTGAGACACTTGAGTTATAGAGAAAAATAACACTTGGCTTTGGAGTTCATCAACTTGGAATTTTTTTATTTTACTTTGTGAAGACAAGGCCTTTCACACATGGAAATGAGAAACTAATTCATAAGTGTACAAGTAAACAGACACAGTTTGTATGCAAGTGTACACAGATGTATTAACTGAAGTATGGTATTTGCAGGGGAGAATTCGGATGGTAAAATTCCTCTGGAAAACAAACTCATAGTCCAACGAAATGAATACCAGGAAACTGGCACTTTAAAAGTATGAGAACGTCAAGGGGAGGGAGGGTGGATGAATGGAGAGAGGAAGGCAACCATAATACTTAACACGTATTCTGTGAAACCAAGAATTGAGAACAGGGCTGGTTTTGGGAGGGTTGGGAGAGAATGATGAAGGTTTGGCATGATCAAGATGCATTGTATTTATAAACTGATGTGTGCCAACACTGATAACAAAACCACAATATAAAAGGGGCAGCGAACACTGGGAGACATTGGCATAGGTGAGAATTACCTGCCTGACCACTCATAGAACCACACAGGCATTTCAATGGGGAAAGCCATTTCCCAGAAATCATCTCAGGGGGACGGTGAATGTTTTGTCGTTAGGGGGTACGCAATATTTGGATGTCATAGAAAGGAAGTGTGGAGCACATGGGCAGCAAAGATGGCGTTGGGAGGGGGAGAGTGGGCAGAGCCTAATTTACTGAAGAGCACATGGCCAGCCAAGATGGCTCTGGGAGAGAGTAGAGTGGGCAGACCCCAATTGATCTTCTGATCAGTACCTAACCAGCCCGTGAAGGCTCAGGTGAATGATAGGGTGTGACCTTGACAGTGATTGGTTCCTCTTCCTCCCTTACCATACCACCCACCCTCTTTGTCTTTAAATAGGGGCTGCTCTCTGTTAATAAACGAGTTTTTCTACCTGCTGGATTTGGCTCCCTGCTGTGTCTGATTGTCTCCTGAGCTGAGGGAGACTAGGGAATGGGCTAGCGCCGCACATACCTTTCCTCGGACCCCGTCCGTCTTTTGTGGGACGGACGAAGACCCAACAGGAAGGATTCAAGGCACAAGCAGGTGGTGGGGGAGGAGTATGCACCTCACCAGCACAGGAATTGACAGTAGGGTTGTGGTGGAGGTGTGGGGAGAGGAGGCTAGAGGAAGCCTTGAACATCACATGGAGGACGGGTTTTGTGCTGCAGCAGCAGAGGACTATCAGGAGCACAGAGGGAAGATTTCCTCGGTGGTGCTGTGGAGGCAGAGACAGGAACCAGAACACTAATTATGTGTTCATTGCTAATACGCTCATAGGAGGGGTGGCCAAGAGAAGGATGTGAGAGATGTGGAAAGTCAGTATGAAAGCACAGCTGAGTTACTCAAAGACAAATTTCCAAGCGGGTAATGAGAAGAGGAGAAATTCTCTGACACAAAAATAGAACAAGGTGAAGGAATTCGGTGGAGGCGGGTGGTTAAGAAGGTGGCTATTTTGAGATAACGAACATGCTTCCAACATAACGAGTTTTGATGTGCTGTTAGAACGTGATGTGTAGACATCCACATATAAAATTGCCAAGTGCAGATATCTGAATTCTGATGGTGTGAAGCCCTGGAGTGCCAAGGGGAACTGTGAAACAGAGAGCTTCTGAAAAATTTAGGCCCCAAATGCTCTGAGATGTCAAACCTCAACCTGTCACTAAATTATTCACATTTGATTTTGTTCTCATAATGAACAGGGCAAAGAATCCATTTTCTGTTCCCTACAGATTTTTTTTGAAGTTGGCAAAAATAATGGATTTTAAATAAGTCACCAATGATCACTGAACTTACTTGGTAGATTTTTTTTTCTTTTTGGTGAGGAATGACTCACATACTGGAAAGTATAAAATCCAATGGCAAAATATTATACACATGAGTCCCCCTATACATACCACTCCCATCAGGAAATGGAATGCTTTCAGCACTCCAAAAAGTGTCTTATAAGTTAAGGTCTTTCCAAGGTGCTACCTTCCAGAATGACCACCATTTTGAACAATATCCATTTAAGTTATTTTTATGCCTTTAGCTCTGTATGAATTGAATCATACAATGATATATAGTCTGTATCACACACTATATATGATCTTGTATCTATGATAGCATATATCTGTCTTTGGTTAAGATGCATTTTTCTAGTATAGTTCATGGAAACAAATCTGGAGATGTGGATGTAACTTACACTGATTGAGGAACGATGCCACCCTAGTGCACCAATGCAGACAAAGCCCCTATGCATGGCCGTTGGCCTGGTGCTCCATATTTGTAGACTTAACACATATCATTTACTAAAATGGTCAAATCAATAAAAAAAATGGTAGATTTGGTGACTATAATCAGAAATAGACTCGAATATTGTCAATAGCTAGCCTGAGAACATGCTCTGTCACCTTCCCATGTTTCTCTTTTGATGTTGTTGAAACATCAAAACTAATGTTGCTCATGAAGTCTTCATTTAGAGCCAGGTTTAGAGGCTATGCCCTTGGGATGCCCTTGTAGCTGCCTAGAACTGTCCTGTGACATCTTTCCATGAACAGGGCCAAGGAAAGTTGGGGTAAGTCAGCACCATACAGGGGCTGACCCACAGGGTCAGATTTACTTTTATGATGGAGTGAGACAAGTGTGTTGAGGGATGTGTGGAGGCATTGCAGGATGGCTGTGTCCTGCATATGTCCATTGTCCAGTTGTTCTCCAGGACAGGTTGAATAAGAGATCTATCTCTGTGATGGGTCTTTCCTGTCTGGATTGTTGGTGGGTGTGGTAAGAGTAGGGGTGGAAGGTGAAACTTGTCTATTAGGGGGAGGAGGAGACACAGAGGCTACCATGGGGTACAGAATTGATGGAGGGATGTTCATGTAGAGACTTCTGGAATCTGGCAATGAACGATTTATGACCCAAACCTCCCACTCCTTGGTGGAATACTGTTGGCATCTGTGGTATTGGAGGTGGGAGAGTCTTTGTTTCTTAGAGGGAAAATGGTGAGGAAAATCAGGACATTGAAAAGTAGCATTGGGAACAAAAAGAAAGGGGGTAAAATTGTACTTGGCAAGAATTCAGAGACTGCCAACTGTATTTATTGAAATGGCATTGAATTAAAAACCCGAAGGAGGAAAATGCATCTTCTTTGGTAGATTTAAAAATCAAAACACAACAACAAAAACAACAACCAAGGCCATCCCTTACCAGTAGACAGCAAAAGAAAACAAATGCATGCGAGCTTTTTCTTTTTTCTTTTTTCTTTTTGTTTTCCTCTTCTTTCTTCCCTAATCTCCAAACAAAGAAATCTGTGCTGGCTGTAGAGACATGTAAACAGCACCTCCATACCAGGATGGTTCTCAAGCTTTCACCCCCATATCTCATCCATTCTAGGCTCTGTCCTACCCCCTTCTCCTACACCTGGGCAGAGCCCAGTCAGAACCCAACAGTCCCCCTCAAATACATAGCATTTGTTTCCAGAACATGAGCTTTTGCAATGTCAATAGGAGCTCCTCCCTCTCTCCTCCCTCTCTCCCCTCTCCTCCCTCTTTCCTCCCTCTCTCCTCCCTCTCTCCTCTCTCTTTCCTCCTTCTCTTCTCCTCCCTCTTTCCTCCCTCTCTGCTCCCTCCCTCCCTCCACCCCTCTCCCCCCCCCCCCGAAATTGTGGATGGACGAGAACAATTAGAAATTCTACTTACCCCTCTAGGGATCACACAATGATAAACAACATTTGGCTTTTTGAAACATTTCTTGCATCTTTCTGGCATTGGTAAGTTCTTGTTAGAATGCTGGTCCCACCCCTCTCTCTCCACTCACCCCCCCTTCTCTCTCTCTTTCTCTTTCTCTCTCTCTCTCTGCACAGGTATGCAAACTCGCCAATTCCAGCACCTTCAAAAACATGTTTAGGGGGGCCTTTCATCTCCAAGATGACCTGAAACGACCTTTCATTTGGCACAAGACATTATTCTACTGATAATAAAGGACTTTCCCAGGCAGGGCTGAGGACAGGGACGGGTGGGGAGGGGGGCACATCACTCTAAAGACTAATCCTGCTGCATTTTTGCGGGGCTATTCATTTCCTGAGGTCAAATTTTCCACATTTCACCTACTGCACAAATGGCAAGGATCTTTTTCTTCTTTTTCCTGTAAGATACACACAGCGCTCTTTGTCTAACTAGGGACCCAGGGCAGAGGGTGAGTTGAGGGGCTGGGCTGCCCCCCACAGCTCTCCACAGGAAGCTGGGATTTTGGCACCCAGCAGCTCCATTTCTTTCTGCCTGGATTGCTGCTGTGATTTTTTTTTTTTTAGTTTTTGGCAGCCACCCCCCCCCCTCCTCCATGGATTCCAGCAAGCAAAGCTTTTCTTTGTTGTTTTAGGAAAGCCTCAATTTTTCACTTAATCCAGAATTGTACATAGATGCTGATGGTGTGTGTCATTGACTGGCTCCTCCCCTACTGGCAGAGAGAGCGAGGGAGAGGGAGAGAGAAGAGAGAGAGAAATATATACTGTGTTTATTTGGCTTCTCAGCGAGATGGATGACAGGACCCACCCCAGCAAGCTGCAGCCTGTCTGCCTGTGGCTCTTTCTGTAGAGTCCATCCTGGTGAAGCTCTCCCTCAGAAGCCACCCATCCAGGCCACACCTGTATGTCCCCAGCATAGCACAGTACTAGTTGAGGAGTCAAAGGTGAGGGTTGACTGAGGTGGCTGGCAGGATATTTTCATCTGAGCTCAACCCGATGAGATGTGAGAAGAGAAAAAGAGCCAATGGAGCCAGGTGGGGACCTGAGATGGCTGTCCTTGTGCAGGTGACAGATCTGGCACTTGAAGTTTAACAGGGGCAGGAATGAGGTCAAGGGGAGGGGCAGATGAATGAAGAGAGGAAGGGTTAGAGAATGTAGCCATAATACTCCAGAATACTCAGGAAAATTGAGGGGATGGGTGGGATTGGGATGGAGGAGAATGGTGAGAGAGGTGACATTAAGATGTACTGGGCTCATAAACTGACATGTTGGGTTGAAATCCATTTGTCGATTACTTAAAGATAACAACAACAACAACAATACTAATAATAACAGAAACAAAATCAAGGTGTCTTGCCTCCCTGGCAGTGAGCACAGCCAGTGTGAGAGGTGAGCAGGGAGGCTGCTCACAGCCCCCATTTTCTCTCTTCTGTGAGCTCAGGACAGCAGGGCTCCTGTGTAGATGAGGAAATCCTCTGCCTGGAGGCCCCAAGAGCCGAGGTTACTCCATGACCCTCGTTGCATAATTTGGTTTTTCTTTCTAAATTGTTCATTCATTTATTTATCAGGACAGGTCCACATCCAGCTTTTTGCTGGTTAATTAGAGATAAGAGCCTCATGGATTTTTTTCCTACCCATGTCTCTTATTTTGAAGCACCTTTGTCCTGCCTGCCTTCCTTCTTTTTCCCTGGCCCTCTCCAATGAAATACCTTGCTCTTAAAAGACCTGCATAATTAATCACTTAGGGATCAATCATCTTTATTATGATTATTTTTCTCTAAGAGAGAGACAGTACGTATTTTAGGTTCCATAGATTGTTTTTGCAATGGCTGGATACCATCCTCATAATGGACAAGTTTCCTTAGCTAATTCCATCAATAGAGGAGTGTGACTGGGTCCTAGTTAGACTTCATTTCCAGAGGCTGAAGTAACTACTATTCATTTGTCCTGAGATTACCTTTTAATTTCCTTGAACCATTTACAAACGTAAAAGCCATCCACAGCCCTGGACAGAGAAGCACAGCCGCATGGTAAGGGTTGGCTTTGCTCAAGATGTTCACTTAGAGGGACTCCTCCATGCATCTGGGAGGAGGCAGTTACCTTGGACTTGTGGCCACGCCTGTAGTGTTCTGATTTGGGGATGTCACTCCAAGCCTTTGGGTTTCACTTTTTCTAACCATAAAAGTGGAAAGAACAAAGGCCACGTAAAAGAGTTGGTATGGGACTCAATTATGTAGATGCCCCATGTGACAATGTTCTTGAATGGGATGGTGATTACGTCATGATGACCGTTTCATAAATGAGGGATGCTGCTCTTGTTCCCTTCCAGCCTGCATTAGCGGGGGGGGGGGGGGGGGAAGGGTGCATTAAGATTAATTTGAAGCATTAAAAATTAAAAACATGATAAAAGACTAATTATACAGCATTATACCATACCAGGCATTATAACTGACCAGAGCTGATTTAAATTGTAGCGTTGCATACAAATGAGGTATCATTGCCTATGAGGGTGGGCGTCATTGAAGAGGTGGGGGTCCAGAGCCAATCCCCTGGGGTTACAATCATCGGTCCTATTGAACACTACAAGGCATGTGTCCTCCTCAACTCCTTCATGCTAATCAACTGGTTTGCAGGCATCTTGCCATGGCTCACCTGAGCCAAGAGGCTTGTAATTAGTTGAAATGGTTCCGTGCACAGGAAGTCTCGCTGTTGGCTTCTGGGGCTAGAGGGAGTATTGTATTTTCTTACAGTCTGAGTGATAGCAACAGAAATCTGGCTTGGCTCTCTTGGATGGATGATGAATAGGCATTAATTTGTTCTTTCTTGGGGAACTTCAGTGAGTACAATGTGTGTTTTGAAGGATCAGGAATTGGATAAGTAGTTCAGAGGCAAGCAGAGAACTACCATTGTGTAACAAATCTTTGAGGGAACCTCAGACAACTTTCCTAATTTACTTTCGAAGTTATTGAGGCACAGAGAGCTGAAATTATTATTTGTTCACTAATTTAGTATTCATTGTTTGCCAGTATTGGGGCTTGAACTCAGCATGGGAACTCTGTCACTTGGTTTTTTGTTTGTTTGTTTGTTTTTTGTTCTCAAGGCTGGTGCTCTACCAGTTGAGTCATGTTTGGGCTTTCCTGCCTGGGCTGCCTTCAAACCATGATCCTCAGATCTCAGCGTCTTGAATAGTTAGGATTACAGGTGTGAGCTATGGGTGTGGCAATACTTTTGGGATATATGAATAAATGAATGACTAAATGAAATAAATACTGGTTTTAGTTTCCTTGTGAGTATTTTAGTACAGTTGACTTAAAAAAATTCCTTCCAAGCTAGGTGCCAGTAGCTCATGCCTGTCATCCTAGCTTCTCAGGAGGTTGAAATCTGAGGATTGCAGTTTAAAGTCAGCCTGGGAGGAAAGTCCATGAGACTCGTATCTCCAATAAACCACCAGAAAACTAGAAGTGGTACTGTGGCTCAAGTGGTAAAGTGCTCACCTTGAGCTGAAGAGCTGAGGGACAGTGCCCAGGCCCAGAGTTCAAGACCCATGACAGACAAAAAACAATCCTTCAAGTTCTAAATTTCAGTGACTTAGCTGCACCACCAAGTACCATGCAGTGGTGCACACAGATGTGGAGAGATGTGTTGTGTGCCAGGCCCTCTGGTGTGCGGCCATCCGGGTACTTACTCACACTGAGATGCTGCGCTGCCATTGGATGGCATTTCCTTCCTGGGCCAGTGTTGCACACGTGGTCATCATTGACCAAAGTCTCATTATATGCAGCACAATTCTACTTATGATTAAAAGGAAGAGGAGGAGGAGGAAGGGCAAGAAACATCTTTCCAGCACTTTCTGTGTCCTGTACTTTGATTTATTTTGAGCCAGACACTTCATGGCTCATTTTAATCCTCGTTGCCATGGTCTGAGGCACAATGTTGAATTTGCACTCACCTAAGTAATATAGGGACAACGCCAGCATGTAGGGGTCAAGTATGACCCCTACCTGCCTTGTCTTTGCTAGGTATGCAGTCCTTTGTAAGGTGAAGGCCAGGGGCTCTCTTCTGGGGCTGCCAAGTTCACTTTTCCTTGTGGCTAACAAGCTTCTTGTCTAAACCTCCTATGCATAGGAATTATTTTCTCTGCAGATATGATTATGCTTTATATTTCCTTTCACCTGCAGCCCCAACCAAGCCTTAAGTTGCTGATTCCATTTGTCTTCTAAATCGCTCATGTGGAGATGGACATTACTGTAACCCATCCAGGACATCTCACAAGGCTTGGCAATAGAAAAGACATCCCAGAACCTGACGGGAGCAGGGCGGGTGGGGGTCAGCAGGCTCTGGGAAAGTGAGCTGAAAACTCCAGAGGTGCTCCAGTCTTTGGACTGCTGAGGCTTTGTGCTCTGGCCCACTGGCCACAGAAAGATGTCCACTCAGCCTGTGAAGAACGAGGAAGAGAGATGAGGGTTTCCTTCCTTCCTTCCTCCCCCCTCCCCTCTCTTTTCCTCTCCTCTCTCCTCTCCTCTCCCCTTCTCTCCTCTCCCTCCCTTCCTCTCCTCTCCTCTTCTCCCCTCCTCTCCTCTCCTTTATTCTCCCCCTCCCCTCTTCTTCCCTCCCCTCTTCTCCCCTCTTCTCCCCTTCCCTCCTCAATTGGTGATCCTCCAGTTCTGAGTTCCCTGAGTACCTAGGATTATAGACATGATGCCTAAATGTTGCAGCTGAAGCAAGGAGTTTGAGAAGTGTTGACTGCCTTACAGGAGGTTGCAAACTCCATAGGGACCACAAATGCCTTTAGGAGGTAAGGGAAGGAGAGAAAACTCTAGGATGTCTTTTAATTTAGTATACTTACTGGAGATACAAGGAACCACTGGAAGTACAGAAACTTAAGCTTTTGACCTTGTTTCTCTGACCAGAGACTATTCATTGAATTTGCAGCCCCTTATTCTGCTGCAGATGTCAAATCAGAAGCCATCTATCCACCACAGGCAGCTTTATTAGATGTTCAAATTGGTTATGGAAGTGCCCCGCCCACCTGCACTGGCCTCTTTCCAAAACCCAGCTAAGGATTCCTTGCAGACACACCCTCATGGCTGATTTGCCTGCTGTGATCTCAGCTCCTTTCCAAATGCTTGCCTGGGCAGCCTTCCCCTCCATTGTGCCTGTGCCTCTAGGACTAGGTGTGCCTCTAGGACTAGGTTCCCATGGAGGTTGGATATTGAGCTGCTTGTTAGAGGAGGAAACAAGGGCTGTTGTGTACAATGGCAGGCCTGAACTGGCCCCGAGGCAGGGCAGACACACTCCTAGGTGGGAATTGTCAGGGCATGGGGCAGGCATCCTGCCACTGGGCCCTGGGTCACTGTGGTGAGCACCGCTGCTCATATTGGAGCTTCTCTCTCTCTCAGAGAACAACGGGTTATGTCCAACCAGATTGTCTTCTCTAGGGAATCCTATGCCTCCACCAATGCCTGGGGTATGCCTGGAGCTTGAGTCCATGCCAGGCTCCATTCTTATCCAGAACCTTTCATTCTAGAAGTTTCAACCACTCAGCCAACCCCCCTGCCCTTTGCTACATTCTCTTCTCTGATTCTGTGGCTTACACTCTTCATTTTCTATGAACTGTGGGTTTCCTTTCTGGCTGTCCTTGGTTCCTTCCCTTTAGTTTGATCATAAATTTTTTAATCAATAGGCTCTTCTTTTGCTTCTAGAAACTTCTTTCCTTGTACCTTTCATTTGGGGGATACTTCACTATACTCCTTTTGGGGGATTCAAGAGTGTTTATCAATTATTTCTTAAGTAGGCAAACTGTACATACTCTTTAGAGCAGTGTGTGTGTGTGTGTGTGTGTGTGTGTGTGTGTGTGTGTTGGCATGTGTTCATGTGTGCACATATGTGATTAAACACAACTTCAGAAGAGAGGTTCCGCTCCTGATTTCCTGATTCAGAGAATAAGGTACAGAAGATTCAACCCTGAGTAGTGAACAGAGGAGGGCCAGGCGGCCTGAGCTCCAGACCTTGTTCTCTGTACATGGCCATCTTATGTTACAACGGGACAAGTCTCAGTGTCAGAGCAGCAAAAGTACTGAGTTGAAACATTCAACCGTGGAAATCTTTTACAGATTATGCCCTCATGAAATGGATCGATTTGGCATGGGTTTGGAGTAACACATGTAGGAATTTATTGTTGGAATGTATTAGATCAGTTCTCTTCTCCTCCATTCTGAAGCTTTGGGATGGTTGCTGACTGGTTCACTTGCAGAAGTTTCCCTGTTTATAGCTCATGAGCAAAATGAGGGTGAGAAAGTGCACAGTGGAAACTGATCATTGACAATGATTTAGGCTCTTCTGCTCCCTCTGTCTGATAGTGCCAGTGACTTCTTAACTGGCATGGACTGTTTGCTGTAAGTTAGTTTCCTCTTATCACACAAACTGGTGAACTGTCATATTATGTCTTTTCACGAGTATCCAAATGTAAGGCTGGCTGACAGCTAGTTTGTTGACTCCTAGAAGATAATAGTTATTGTCTCCAAACAACTTCGTTTCAAAGATTCATTACCTGAGTTCTGGAGCCACTTGTGAGGTGAAAGATCTTTATCAAGGTGGGAGGAAAGGCCACCATGATGGGTATAGCCTGCAGGGAGTAGACTCAGCCATTCTGTAAGTATACCCTACATCTCTTTGTGGCTGTGGAGGACCAAAACTTTGAATGCTCTTTCACTATTTGCTGCAAAGTGTCCCAGGCTTTTCATATCTTACTTGCTGAATGGCTTTGAATGGTCAATGCAATCTTAGGTACTACCCGTGGGAACTCAGATAAGCTATACAGGGAATTGTATTTAATCAAAGACTTCAAACAATAGAAATTAGGAGGCAATGGTGTGTTTGTATATTTAGGTTTCACTCTGTAAAAACAAAACAAAACAAAACAAAACTGAATAAAAACTTACCTCAGTGTTTAAGAGGAAAATCTGCTTTTAACAACTTCAATAAAGGTTGATCCCCCCATCTTAAAAAGTCCCGTCAAACTAACTTCTTAATGATTTATTAACCAATGAGGAAATAATATGAGCATTATAATTCCTTTGAATTGTATAAACCTGTATAAAAGATAGATAAAAATGACAGTCCAAGATAAATGAATGTTGAACTGATCTATTGAACTCTTCTAAAATATTCAGGTAGAAAAGAAGCCTAGATCCAGGCTACCTACTTAAAAAATAAAAAGATCAGAGCTTTCTAGAATTTGGCTTTGAAACTTGAATGAGTGTAGAGTTAAGCTTAATTTCCAGCTCTTGTTGTTTCCAGTTGAGGATGTGGATGGTATGCTTTAGTTCCAGGAGGAAGGTCAATCAGGTAAACATGACAGAATCCTTGGAGCAGAGTGAGAGCAGTGTGGACAGGCCTTGGGTTTGACCTCAGAGCCTCATCCTGGGTAAGCTGGCCACCATCACTGGGCCAGTGCTCATCACAGCCTTATCTTTTGTGTTTTGAATCTGTTTTTTGTCTCGTCATGGTCTAATGAATATTTGTTAAGTTCTTGTTACTGCTGGTACCAGCTGCATGCCGTGGCCACTATGGAAAAGAAGACACATGCTTTCTGCCTTCATTGGTAAGATCTGGATGAGAAAACCCACTAATTCACCATGTATCATGACACATGCCTGTAATCCAAGCTACTTGGCAGGTGAAGGTTGGAGGATTAGGATCTACAGTCAGCCTGGGCAAAAGAAGAGACCTTATCTAATAAAAGAAACTAAAAGCAAAAGGAATTGGGGGTGTGGCTCAAGTGATAGAGGTCTTACCCAGCAAACATGAGACCCTGAATTCAATCTCCTACACTGCAAGAGAAGTAGAAGGAGGAGGAGGAGGAAGAGGAGGAAGGAAAGGAAAAGACGGAGGAAGAGGAGGAGGAGAAGCAGCAGCGGGAGGAGGAGGAAGAGGAGAAAGGGAGGAGGAGGAGGAAGAAGAGATGGAAAGGAGGGAGAAGAGGAGGAAAGGAAGAGGAATATTAGAAGAAGAGGAAGAAGTAGAAAAGAGAGGAAGCAGAAGAGGAGTAGGAAGAGAAAACATGAGTGAGTTATTTTCAGATACAGAGAAGGCAGTTTGGGAACGGGGATATTCGGTTAGCTCACAAATGGATTTACTGTTACAATAAACACACTATAAGTTGAAAGCATCGGAAGTCATAAATGCATGAGATACCCGCTATCCACTGAACCTCACAGCTTAGCAGCAACTGTCCACCTTTGTGGTCATGTGGCTGACTGGGGGCTTCTAACTGCACCCCACTGCCTGAGTCTTGAGGGCAAAGCCTCCTGCATAGTCCTGGCCTGGGAAAAGATCTACATACAAAGTTCTAAGTATAACGAGCATGATTGACCTGTCCAGCAGGCCAGGTAATTTGGTGGGGGATCCGAGAGGGCACCTCCTAAAAGAACCAAGGGGGGCGAGAGAGGATCGAGACCAAGCGCATAAAGAAAGACAGAGTCAGTCTGAGTCGCGTCAAGGTCTCATTTATTGGCAAAGAAACTTAGGTTTTTATAAGGAAAGAAGGGGAAGTACTGTATGGAAGGGAGGGGTGGACGGAAATTTCTTTACGGTGAAGTCAGGGCAGGGTCTTTTTGGTCCACCGGTTTCGGTAATTGACCGGCCCAGCCTGTTTTAGGAAGTAATCTAAATGTACACCTTGGAATTTCCAAGAACGGCTATTTGTCATGGCTTAATCAGGTGTTTGAAAAAGGCCAGAGCATTCTCAGGCAGGTTTCAGGTCTCCAACAATTCCCCCTCCTTTTATTAAAATGGCCAGAGTTGACTTTTGGCCCGGCTGAGAGAACCACTGTCTTAGGCTATATGCGGTGCCTCCTGCTTCTGGCAACGTGCCATGTTGAGCAGGTCTCGACGACCTCTATACATTGTGCCTCCAGCGCAGGCCCCATACTAATCCCGTCATTGAGTACTCTCTAGCTAGCCCGGGGGGTGTGGGGGAGGTCGGGACTGTGAGGCGCTGAACCTGAGCCCTTGCTCTGCCTCAACAGCCTGTTCTTGGGTTTCCACTCAATGGTAGTGTACTGAAACGGTTTTGGTAAGGGTCAAATCGATCTGGTTTTTAATAAACTGAGTTAGCCATTGAAAAGCCCAAGGGCCAAAGGAAATAAGCAAAAGTAATCCAACAAGGGGACCCAGGAGGGGAAGAACATAGGGTAAAAGTCCCCCCCCAAGCAGCCCAAATAGGGCGCTCAAAAACTCATGTCGCCATCTGTCAATCTCCTCCTGATGTTTTCTAACTCAATCTCTTACAATGCCAGACTTATTGGCATAAAAACAGCACTTTTCCTGTAAAGTTAAGCAAATGCCACCTCTGTCAGCAGTTAAAAGATCTAAACCTCTGCGATTTTGTAAAGCCACCTCAGCTAATGAATCTAACTGATCCTGAAGATCTTTAACAGACTGATAAACTTTAGTAATATCATCAGCTAATTGTTGTGAAAGCTTGGAGTATGAGGAGACAGCAGTGGCTAATCCTGCAGTCCCAGTGCCTAAAGTACCAGCCACTCCAAATCCTATCAGTAGGGGAATAAATTGTACCACCCTTTTATGTCAGGGAACAAAATAATCAAAGGCAGGAATGGGTACTGGCTCATCTCCGGAAATCAAGTCAATGTCTGGGAGCAAAATAGCTGGAATACAGAGCCCTGTCCAATTTTGTGGAAGTACAGTGTAGGCCATATTATTGCCACAAACAAAAACCTGGCTCTGTTGTGAGTATAGGGAGGCAGAAACATTAATAACATTGTTGCACAGGGAAAAGGAGGATATCCCAACATCAATGTCATACTACCTGGGGAAGTTTATAACACTCTTTGCAATAAAACAATTAGCGTGGATGATCAAACTGAGGTAGTCACTCTGGGAGGTAAGGGTTAGGGAATCTACAGTGTTACAGGCTTGTGATTAACACTTGGCCTAGTCTGCTGGGCTCATCAAATGGCCCTTATCTTGAGCCCCCTAAATCGGGAGTTTTTACACAGGAATGCGGAGGAACATACTCCTTGTTTCTTATCTTGGGTCCCATTTAGCCATTTGGGGAATTTACTTGTTAGCCCTTTAATTACGACTACAGAGCTTGTCCCAGGGCCAACATCTAGACTCTGAAACTTTTTATATATCTCCAGGGAGGGGAAGGGTCAGTGCTAGCGCAAACAAATTTACAGAAGCAAAACCAGCAGTTAGCAATTGTAAAATGTAACTCTAATTTTTAATCTTTTATTCCCCCATTTTTCTTTGGGCTAATTTTAATCTTAAAATTTAGGGGGTTCTTATCTCAGTCGTAGGGGTGTCTCTATTATCTTGTGGGGTGTCAGTTGTTCTCAATGCTTGGTATTTGGATCTCAGAACTAATAGAAGGACTGCGCTGATCTTTTTCTTTTACAAAAGACACCAGTCTGTTGAGTATACAAGGTCCGATTGTAACAAAAATAACAGTACCAGAGCCCCTTACATTTTTTTTTCAAGGCTTTCTTTATTACCCTCTTTTTTTACGATTTTTTGAGCATCTTCGTGGCTGTAGTTTAAAACTGCCCAATTTTCCTTTGGCTTGTGGAACCTTTATCTTAGAACAGCCTTAAGGCACCACTGTGATGCAGAAGCTTGCTAGATTTTAAGGCTAAGAGTATTACCTCCACTGATAACACACTCAGGTTATTACCATACCAGAGCCAAACTAGGCTGTGACCATAGAGTGGATTTCCAGTCACTATGCACTGAAGTGCCTAAGGCAAGCAAGCCAGTGATATTCTTGTCCCCAGTATCCACTGTGGGAATAGAGGGTTTCTGGATATCACCCAAAAGAATGTCCCACAATATCTTAGATTTAGCAGCAGTCAACCAGGAAGCCGACTCAGGTGATGGAATCAGGCAGGAGTTTCTGCAGGTGGCTGTCAGGCCATCGTTGAACTTTACCCATTAGGGTATGCAGCAGCAGCAGCAGCAGCAACAGCAGGGTCTCTCAGTGGCTCCAAGGGACTGTCACACCTCATGCTGGGCTGTAAATTCCTACAGAGACTGGTTAAGGATACATTGCATAGGCTTGGCAGGCTTTGATCCTGCTGGTTTTTAAGATCTTTAAACAATAGCCCAGGACAATTTACCAAAATCACAACTCTTTTTTTTTTTTTTTTTTTTTTTTACTAACCAGATATTTTTGTAAAATAGACACAGAAGGCTCAGAAGGCTTAGTCTTGTAGCCATCTCTGACAGATGCAGTCTTCACACCTTGAACACCTACAACAGTTAACACTATTCTTTGTGCCTTTTTTTTTTTTATCTATCTTGCCTCATTTTTCCAAAACTGACTCTGGACCCTTGATCTTAAATTGGGGGTAGAAGGGCGAAGGTCCATTTTCTGTAACTTCTTCAAGCTGACTTTAGGGGCATTGATCTTACCTAGCCAGGAACTTATAACCTTAGCCTATTTTACAAAGAGGCCATCAGGGTTAGATGTCATTAAGAACAATATTTTAACTTTTGACAACTGCACAGACCTTTTCTCTGGCTACAGCAGTGTAGCTTGTTTAGCACTCTACTTTGCAAAAGCATCTTCCTAGATGGCTTAGGAATGTGACCTCTAATGATCCCAACAATGCCTAAGATGCTTAAGTTACCTTTGCAGGCCTTTAGACAGATATCAATAGAAACACACTCTCAGGTTTACAAACTTTTTCCTGAGCAGATGAATTTCATGTAGCTGGTGTCAGCTCAATATTTCAATATTACTGCCAATTAGAGCTTTTGGTACATAAAGGGGTTGAGATTTAAACTATCCCCCACATTTTATAACATTAGCTTTTCACTATCACAGAGGACTGGCAAGTTCTTGTCCCTTACAAGGTAGTCATGAACATTAGGCATGCTTCCAAACTATCTTCCTATGACCTCCTGGCTTTGACCTGTTTTGAAGGGCCACGCACAAATGACTCTAGGATCTGACATTTCTGCCATCCAAGCAGTGGCTTTACTGCCTCTGGATGCTCCTCCATTGCTTTCGTCCCAGGAGTGTCTTCTCCACATTGGGATAAATGCCTCATTGGCATTTCCCTTTAGCTGGTCGCTGGACTTGAACTTGGGGCCTGAGCACTGTCCCTCAGCTCTACAGCTCAAGGCTAGCACTCTGCCACTTTGAGTCCCAGACTCAGGGCTTGAATGCTGTCCCCTAACTCTTCAGTCCAGGGCTAGTACTCTGCCACTGTGAGTCTCGAGCTTGGGGCTTGAGTACTGTCCCCTGACTCTTTAGTCCAGGGCTAGTACTCTGCTGGCTGAATAGAGGTGACAGTCTCACAGGAACCTTTTTGTGCCCGGGCTGGCTTTGAACCAGTTTGCAGATCAATGAGTCTTACAAAAGGCCATTTTACTCCAATTAAAAGCAACAAGGTGGTCAACATAGAAGTAGCTTTTAAGAATGCTCTTACCTGAAACTTATTAAAAGCCAAAGTTACATCTAACAAGCTTGTAAGAATCCTCTGTGCTTTGCTCTGAGCTTGCTGGAAACTGTTAAAAAAAATCTATAAGAGCAAACTAGAATAGCAATTATTTTGGTAATCCTAATTTTTCCTTTGTGCACATTGAGGCCAATGTTAAAAACAATTTTACATTTAAACTTTATATCCAAAAATCCATTTCTATTTTTTAAAACTCTTATTAATTACCTTTAATATTTTATACTTTAGTTTTTATTTGCATTTTGAAAAGATCCCTTGAAATCTTGAGGCCAAGTGTCACTCATTGCCTCTTGTTTTAAAACAGACACACATTAAGATTTTTAAACTCAAATGACAATTTTTCCTTAATGCAAGAATTACAGTCACCTTCACTATATCACGAAGCTAAACTTAACACCTTTATAACTTTTAAAAGCATCCTAATTGTGGAACAAAATTGAAAGTAAGCCACATTATATAAATAACTTTTTAGCCCTCTTTTAATGCCTTCCTAATTTTAACGTTAACACGTCCAAGGGGAGGTTTTAGCAATACTAATCAGATCATCACATCACTCATTTTAACCATCATGTTTTCAGTGTCTATCTGCAGAGAAAAGAGAGAACAAAGATGGGCCACCCAGCCCCTTCTATGGAATGGCCACACACCCAATCTGACTCTTTAGGGTCAGATGAACTGCGTTTGCCTCAGCTTGCCCTCTTTTACCATGCGTGGACTCCTCCCAGGGCCTGTTCCACCATGCATGACAAGCTGAACTGCACTTCTGCTTGTTCACCCCTCACCCCTAAAGATAGGTCTTCTGTTGGCTTCTAAGTTTTTCCCCATCTCTTCTCTTGGTTCTCGAATGAAATACACAGTTTTTAGACTGACAGAACAAGTAACATCATTGACAGTGTTAAACTAACCTTTACATTTAAATTTCTAATACTTATCCCCAAATTTTAGCCAAGGGAACTAGATCCCAAACAGCCAATGCATTTTTGTTAAGCCAGGCAACTTGATTACAGTATAAAATGTCTTATGCATTTTAAAATATTAGTTTTAAATACCAGATTTTCTAATTTGCAAGTTAAAGAATCTTTACAAAAGCCATTTAAAACAATGCGAAGATTTTTTTTGTCAATGTCCAAACCTCATAACTTTTTGAATTTTAAATTTAAACTCACCCAATTGTTACAGCATGCTGACAATTTTTATCTTTGAACACGTTCACAGACACACACAAAACACTCACACAGATCTTAAAGCGCGCAAAAATCAAAATCAGTTGTACGTACACCTTTTAAAGTTTTTAAACAAAAATTTAAGACAGTATTTCTTTTTTTTTTTTTTTTTTTGTCGGTCGTGGGGCTTGAACTCTGGGCCTGAGCTCTGTCCCTCAGCTCTTCAGCTCAAGGCGAGCGCTCTACCACTTGAGCTACAGCGCCACTTCCGGTTTTCTGGTGGTTTATTGGAGATAGGAGTCTCACGGTCTCTCCTGCCCGGGCTGGCTTTGAACCGCGATCCTCAGATCTCAGCCTCCTGAGTAGCTAGGATTACAGGCGTGAGCCACCAGCGCCCGGCTAAGACAGTATTTCTTTTAAACCAGGTAACTTTGTTGGGCTTCATTTTCCCAGAGTTTGCTTATCTAGCAAGGCAATTCACTAATTAGTCTTTTGAATCACTGTGCTGTTCTCATTCAGCAAGCTGAATCCAGAGTCTGCTGAGTGAGCCTGCCATAGTCTCCCAAATCTTCCCTACTTCAGAAAACATAAAACGAACACACACACTAAACAAGACAAACAAGTGGCCACAAAGACAAAATCAGGTCTCAGTTAATGGGGCGACATCTCACCACCATTTACTTACTAGGGGACTCAACACCCCTACTCACCTCAGACTGACAGGTTCTCCCCCACGCTCAGAGCCCCTGAACCAAGGCCCAAGGCTGAGATCTAACTGGGGCCACTCGCAGGTGGTCAGTGGCAATTTCATAATTGACAAACAAGCAAGTTCCTAAAACCTGACAATCTGGGCTCGTGCTGTAACTTTTTTCCAGTGATCTAAAGTCAGACTTAAGGGGGTTGTTAGTTGCCGCCCCTTCCCTTTAAGGACAACAAGACAGACAACAGAGACAATTAACACTAAACAGAAACAGGAAACCAGACAGGCGCTGTGTGGCAGTCGAAGGACTGCAAACAGAAAAAGAAGCAACTTCAGATGGTAATGGCCATCTGAACATGTTTTTTGTTTATGATAGCCTGAGCCTCTGCCTTATCTATAAATTCAGCCTTCCAGGTTAAGAACTGGCTTCTAGTCAGGACTGACTGAACCACTTTAACCCACTCGTGAGGCAGCAGGCTGCCTCCTTGGCCCAGTCCTTCAAGTATAGAAAGGGTGAAGGGTGCATTAATACCATAATTTTTTACTGCTGAATGTAAGTCTTTTAGATGTTTAATTTTTAATTTTTTATATATGGCCTAGCCCACATTACCTCCCCCTCATTCCTCCTCTAATTCCTCCCCCTCTCCCTCAGAGGCCGAGGTCCCTTGTTCAGCATCTTCATCCTCTGAGTTATCACCCTGGGTGGTGTCTGCCTGATTCCCCTGAGTACCAGAGCGGGCCATTACTGGAAAAGAGAGTGACACCGAAGTTGGTGTCTTATTACTTTTACTTAACCTTGGCCTGGCCTGTGCTCTGGCTAAGGAACCCACACAAGGCAAAACAAAGCCAGCTTCTCCTGTAAGGTCAGTCTGTAATTCCTGTATTTGTTGGGTGAGATCTCTTAATTCCCTTTTTATGGAAAGGACATCTTTTAAAGAGGAGACCTGTCTTAACAGGGAGTCTTTAGTTTTTAAGAGTCCTTCTACCCCTGGAATCTGGGTAAGAGGAACTGAATCGTTTGGGGGGGTGCTTGGAGCGCTGGGGGGACATGGCCCATATAGGGGTGGAGAGGGCCAGTGGAGTTGTCTGGGATGTCCCCGGTCTGCTATAAAAACTTGGGACTGATATTGAGGGTGGGGCCCGTATTTTTCTTCCTCATATTTGGCAGCCTCCATCTCGAGGCTGGCCTGCTGTGAAGGGCCAAGCCAATCATCGTCAGGGACATTTTGAGGAATTACAGGATAGAGTGCCTTATTTTTTAATGATTTATTTGGAGGAGATGGCCTCAATAAAGGGGGGGCAACTTAGTGGGGATAGGCTCATCAATAAGGGATGGGGAGGGCAAAGCCACAGTATCGGCCGCCTCCTCCGGTCTTGACGTCCCCTTTTGTGACTGAGTCTCATTTGTTAGGGGGGCGGGTGGCAAAATGTCCTTAGAGCAAGACTCATGCTCAGCCGAGGGACAGGAAAGGGCATCCTCTGCAAGAGCTAAAAGATGAGAAAATTGTCTATCTCCCTCCACATCCTTCAAGATGTCCCTAATGACCCCATAAAAACTAAAAAAGGCTTCAGGAACCTTCTCTCCGTCCCTGAGGAGTTTGTTAATGTCCTTTCCCACTTTATTCCATGTAAGAGGGTGAATTCCTGGCCCATGTAATACTAACCATGGACATTTTTCCTCCACAAAACAAAAAAAAATTATGCAAGTCCTTTTACTTAACTCTAATTCCTCTCTCCCTAAGACTACTTTTCATTTCCTTAAAGAAAAGACCTTCTTTAGACAGACTCTCTCCCATGGTTAGTTGACAGCAATCTTTACCTCAAGACCTTTCCGGGGTGGACGAGAGATGCGGTCCGGACGTCTCTACCTCGCGTGTCAGGAGCTCCTTGTTTGTCCGCTGTCCGGTAGGTCACCGTGTCTCGGGCCCCACGTTGGGCGCCACTTGACCGGTCCAGCAGGCCAGGTAATTTGGTGGGGGATCCGAGAGGGCACCTCCTAAAAGAACCAAGGGGGGCGAGAGAGGATCGAGACCAAGCGCATAAAGAAATACAGGGTCAGTCTGAGTCGCGTCAAGGTCTCATATATTGGCAAAGAAACTTAGGCTTTTATAAGGAAAGAAGGGGAAGTACTGTATGGAAGGGAGGGGCAGACGGAAATTTCTTTACGGTGAAGTCAGGGCAGGGTCTTTTTGGTCCACCGGTTTCGGTAATTGACTGGCCCAGCCTGTTTTAGGAAGTAATTTAAATGTACACCTTGGAATTCCCAAGAACGGCTATTTGTCATGGCTTAATCAGGTGTTTGAAAAAGGCCAGAGCATTCTCAGGCAGGTTTCAGGTCTCCAACACATGATCATCCATCTAGAGAAGGACTCGTGTTCTGTCCACTGCATCCTGTCTTCCCTTCATAGTAGAGGACGGATATCCTTCTCCACTGTGGTCACATTTGGGAGGGATTGCTTTGTGGGGAGTGGAGGCATGGTGTAACAATGCTTTGTGTATGAAGACAGCAAGCTATTTTCTCTTCTGGACTCTGTGATCTGTATCATGGTTTGATTGGCTAGAAGCCAGTGTCAAGCGAAATTCCTACCCTATCCCACCTCCCCTTGGAATACAGAGGTCATTTTGTGGTACTAATTGTGCATTTCTGTATTAACTCCATTCCTGTCTCCATTGTATGCTGCTATCCATACCTTTCTACTTTCCCGTTCTCTCCTACACCTAGTTTATCAGAGCAGTTCTGGAATACAGCAAGTTATAAATAATTAAAATATAATTAAATTGCCTGGGCCTAGGGTGGAATTTGAGAGCTTTGCTTTGCTCTTCTCTGCTGCTGAGGGGCAAGCTTTCCTGTTGCTCTCCTGACTTCCACTCACTTGACATTCCCTAGGACCTCGGCAGTTTTTGCTGCTGGGTTTGCCATCCAGGCTGACTTGTGCAGAGCATACAGGACAGGCTTGGTTTAGGTTCTCCCCGAATCTTTGATAGTAACCTTGGTCTAAGGAGCCTGAGCGTCTTTTCCCCTGAACTCATACTTGAGTCATTTCACAGGTTTGTCTTGCCTTTCTTGTCTTCATAAATTGTAATTGCTTCTTTTGTCTTAGACACAGAGGTACAAGGAAGAGTTAAGAGCTGTGGAATGCTGGGTGCTTGCTCCCCAAATGATTCCCTATAGTCTGAAGCAAAAAGATAGATTAAATTTTGAAAATCTCTTTACAAGTCTGGTTGAAAATAAGAACCTCCTTACCTTTCTTAGAGGGATAGATCTGTCTGATAGTGACCCTGAGTTTGTAGCCAAAGGCGACTTTTAGAAACCCTGAGTGGTATTGGGCTCTGTCACTGACTGGTAACTCCAGGCTGTACAGTTTCCTTGTTCTCAGTAGAGTGTTAGCTCTTCCCCATAGTCCAGGGGATAAATGGTGAATTGTTTGGTATAATATCTAATGATCAATATATATAACTTACTATCATTAGCCTGCCTTCTGCTTATTTGTCACATTAGTTAGTTGGTCTATCTTCTGTAAAGATTATAGCAATTATGGTAATTACTATATCCACCATAAAGGAACCACATGAATACACACTTAATATCTTATTTTTTTTTCTGTAAACTCGCCTTTTATAAGTGCTCACTCCTTCCTTTCTTCCCTTCCCTCCCTGCTTTTTCTTCCCCTTTTTTGTACTTGAGCTGAGTCTTGAACTTATGGCCTCTTGCTCTTGTTTGGCTCTTTTGTTTATGGATGATGCTTAGTCCTTTGAGTCTCATTGACTTTATCTGTCAAGGACTTTGAACCGGGATCCTTAGATCTCAGCCTCATGAGTTGTCAGGAGTACAGGGGTGAGATAACAGTACCAGGCAACTCTTTGCTTTTACTTTTAAAAGCAATGTATTCTTTTATTTATTATCTTTAAGGAGTTATACAAAGGAGTTGCTATCTAACTCAGCAGTTTAGGAATACAATATATCTTCATCAATATCACCCCTTTCAACTGTTGTTTTGATTCTTCTTTACTTCCTTTCCCTTAGCACTTCTCATGACCAATTACTGTATATTCACTTCTGTGGATTTACTGCACACACATGTGTATGTATGTGCATGCATGTGTATGTCTGTGTTTGGTGTGCACACTCGGTTCCCACCACAGTCTTTTTAGAACATTGCTTGGTACGTCGTAGCCATGCAAATCTATATTCAATCAGTGAATAGTCTTCAGACACCACCACAGTTTCATTAATGCGGCTTTGGATGATACTTGAAACAGAAAGGGCATTCCTTTGACTGAAGACAGAAGCTCTTCCCAGGGAAGTGTGTGCTTGAAAGACCCAGGGAAGACATGGGCTGCATTACTCTTTAATGGGGCTGCTCGCTCAGGATTCTGTCACGAATTACCACTAGTCTTTTTGTCACCAGATTGTGGACTGCCCACTGAGAGCTAGGGAGAAACCAAATGGGAAACCTCGCAGGTGCCCACAGAATGATGTCCCTTTTGATTTCTGTGCAGGGACAACATTTTGGTAGGATCAATACATGTGAGTATCTTAGAATCCTCATATGTCAAGAGCATTTTTCAAAAGCAGTCTCTGATCTGCTGACCTCTCTGGGATTAAGAAAGCTGACTTATGTAAGCACATAGCTAACAATACCCTATGTCCTGATGCATAGAAGAATTCTAAGATGAAGTTGACTCAACACAGGTTCACACTGCATACACTATGTGTGGAAATTCTGCAAAGCAAGGCTGGGGTACCATGGAGCTACTTACCCCTGAGGGGGAGCAAGAAGCTGACATCCAGGGAAAGACAATCAAACCACTTCCTTCTTTCAGAGCTGAGGACCTTACTGTTAGGCAAGTGCACTTCCACTAAGCTAAATCCCCATCCCCCACTGCCTCTTGTCTCTATATTTCCTCAATATTTTCCTGACTCTTTCAGAATGTCTTTTGATTAAAAAAAATCTTAACTGAGGATCATTTCCTTGAGTATGCACAAGTAAAAGTGAAAGTTCTTATGTTCTGTATACTTCCGGAATTCTGAATGAATGCATGCTACCCTGCTGCACTCTGAATGTGCACGCTACCCTGCTGCACTCTGAATGTGCACGCAGCTTTCTCATCCATTATTTCACTGATGCTCTGCAGTTTCATTGTGAATCAAAAGTCACCAATTGCTAAACAGAGAAAGCAAAGCAGAGCGGTTAAGTTTTGCCCCAGGTCATTAGTGTACAAGTTCAGTAAAAGGAAATTATATTCACTTTTTTTTTTGGTTGTGGGGCCTGAACTCTGGGCCTGGGCGCTGTCCCTCAGCTCTTCAGCTCAAGACTAACGCTGTACCACTTGAGCCACTTCTGGCGTTGTCTGCTTATGTAGTACTGAGGAATCAAACCCACGGCCTCATGCATGCAAGGCAAGCACTCTACCACTGAGCTACCTTCCCACATTTACATTCACTTTTTATCTATTAAATCCTGAGTTCTTTTCCTCCCCTTTTTTTTCTAACTACATCCTACTTCCGCAAATGTAGAGGCTCTACTCTCACAGCAATATTATAGCATCCTCTTCGAGAAAGAATATTAGCAGCAGCCATTATATACTCAGGAAACATGGTCTACCCTACCCTGACTCCTACTGGTAACTCCTCTATGAGATGAGTTCCTGGGCAGGTTTTGGACTTTAAGCTACAAGTTAGTTCTGCTATGGCAAAGGGGCCACAGGCAGGACCAGGAAGCAATGCTGCTGTGCAGACTGTGGGGAGCCTGTATATGCTGAAGGTCAGATGCTGACCCAGGCAGGAACAAGATGAGGGGAAAGCACATCGTCAGGCATTTGCTTTGCCTGTCTGCTTGTGCTCAGGACATCAATGAAGAAATAGATTCCGTTGTGCAACATATGTTTTAGATTATAGCCTGAAAGCTGTCTATGTGGCACCACAAATATCTTGGCCGGCATAGCAAATTTGAGGGTAGTCTCGTGTAAACAGTATGAAATTTGAACTAAAGAAGACATCTAAAATAAATGGGCTTCAGTTATTTTCAAAAACTTATATTGGAAACCTAAAATGATAAGGGCTCTAGGAAAGGTTCTGGTGTATTGCTGGTGGAGCCCAGCTATTTGGGAGGAGGTAATGGGAGGGTCACGGTCCATAGATCAGTTGGATAAAACTATGAGAACTTACCTGAAAAAGCCAAATTAAAGCTGGGTGCTCGTGGCTCACACCTGTAATCCTAGCTACTCAGGAGGCTGAGATCTGAGGATCGTGGTTCAAAGCCAGCCCAGGCAGGAAAGTGCATAAGACTCTTATCTCATATTTTCCAGAAAACCAGAAGTGGTGCTGTGGCTCACCTGGGTTCAATTCTTCAGCAACACATAAGCAGAGAAAGCTGGAAATGGTGCTATGGCTCAAGTGGTAGAGTGCCAGCCTTGAGCTGAAGAGCTCAAGGGAAAGTGCCCAGACCCAGATTTCAGGCCCCACAACTGACCAAAAAAAAAAGCCAGAAGTGGTACTGTGGCTCAAGTGGTAGAATGCTCACCTTGAACAAAAGACATCTGGAGACAGCACCCAGGCCTTGGCTCCAAGCCTGAGGGCAGACAAAAAAAAAAAAGGAAAAGAAACAAAAAGAATAATTTTTAAAATTATGCTATGGTGGTCACGGGACGGAGATAAGACATTTACCAAGAAATGCCCTCCAACCAAGTCCATGAATTATTGAGAAAACCTGGAGATGCTGGTGGCTCATACCTGTAATCCTAACTATTCAGGAGGTTGGGCTCTGAGGATCGCAGTTCAAAGCCAGCTTGGGCAGAAAAATCCTGAAAGACACTTATCCACAATTAATCAGTAAACTAGAGGAAGCAGAGCTGTGGATCAAGTGGTAGAGCACCAGCCTTGAGCAAAAAGGCTCAGAAAGAGCACAAGACCCCAAGTAAAAGGAGAAGGAAGGAAGGAAAAAAGGAAGAAAGGAAGATAGGAAGGAAGGAAGGAAGGAAGGAAGGAAGGAAGGAAGGAAGGAAGGAAGGAAGGAAGGAAGGAAGGAAGGAAGGCAGGCAGAGAGGCAGGCAGGCAGGTAGGCTTATCACATGTCTTCCTGAACAGAGAGCCAGGCAAGGTGGTGTGTGTCTGTAATCCCAGCATTCATAAGGCAGAAGCAGGAGAATTATAAGTTCCAGGCCACCTGGAACTCCATAGCAAGACCCTGTTTCAAAGAACAGGAGAGGAAGCCAGGTGCTGGTGGCTCCCATCTATTAACCTTGCTACTCAGGAGACTGAGATATGAGGATCACAGGTTAAAGCCAGCCAAGGTAGAAAAGTCTGTGACATTTCCAATTAACCCAAAAAAGGCAAAATGGAGCTCAAATGGTAGAGTAACAGCTTTGAGTGAAAAAACAGGGACAGCACCTAGACTCTGTTCAACCCCCAGGACTGGCATGAGTGTGTGCATGCATGCACGCACGCACGCACGCACGCATACACACACACACACCACACACACACAAACTCACACCACCACCACCATGACAACCACCATCCAAGCCCCTCAACAGGCAGACACTTCAGACAGCAAAATGAAGCTGCCATCACTAGTGCTTTCTCTGAAACCCACATTGCTAAGTGGCTGGGTGTATTTTCCAAAGATGGCTACAAGAATAGTTTCACCTATATACTGTTCCTTAATGTTTGTTTTGATTTTGAAACAGTGTCTCACTATATAGCCCAGACTGGCCTGGAACTCCTGATTCTCCTGATTACCAGCACATACCACCATACTTGGCTTTGAATAGTTTTTACCAAGACCCATATTAAGAAATGGTTAGGCCGGGCACATGCCTGTAATCTTAGCTACTCAGTAGGCTGAGATCTGAGGATCATGATTCAAAGCCACCCCAGGAAGGAAAGTCCAAGAGACTCTTATCTACAATTAATCAGTAAAAATCCGTAAGTGGCACTGTGGCCCAAGTGGTAGAGCATTTGCTGTGAGCTGAAGAGCTCAGGTACAGAGTCCAGGCCCAGAGTTCAAGCCCCATGACCACCACCACCAACAACAACAAAAACACGTTTAGGCTAGGCAATGGTGGCTCCCACCTATAATCCTAGTTACTGAGGATTGTGGTTGGAAACCAGGCAGGAAAATCAACGAGACTCTTATCTCCAATTAACCACTGGAAAACTGGAAGTGGAGCTGTGTCTCAAGTGGTAGAGTGCTAGACTTGAGACTAAAAGCTCAGGTACAGCACTCAGGCTCTAAGTTCAAACCTCACAACTGACAAAAATGATAGAAAAAGAAAGATGGACGTTTAGGCCAGGTGCCGCTGGCTCACACCTGTAATCCCAGCTACTTAGGAAGCTGAGGTTTGAGGATCAAGGTTCAAAACCAGCCTTGACAGACAAATCTGAGATTCTTCTTCTTCTTCTTTTTTTTTTTTTTGCTGGTCATGGGTCTTTCTTTCGTGTATGTGGGTGCATGTGTGTGTGTGTGCTGGTAGTAGGGCTTTAACTCAGAGAATGAGCTTTTGCTTGACTGTTCTGCTCAATGCTGGCATAGCACAACTCAAGCCAGAGCTATACATCTGGCTTTTTGGTGATTAATTGGAGATAAAAGCCTCAAGAACTTTTCTGCTCTGGCTAGCTTGGAACTACGAGTCTTACTTCTTACACTCTTGAGTAGCTCAGAAAACAGGCATGAGCCACAGGCACCCAGCTAGCTCCATGATATATTTATCTAGTTAGACAGTTTATGATGTTTCCAGGTTAGTTTTTGTTGTTTTTTTTTTTTTTTGCCTTTTAAAAAGGATCTGAAATAGCACAGTGGTAGCTCAGTAATGAAAGCACATGCGATTCTTTCTACAGGGTGATTTCTTAGTGCTAGAATTTCTAGGCTAAAGGAGCAAATGCTTTTCTTAAACAAACAAACTTATTTTCTGCCAGGCACCACTATAATCCTAGCTACTCAGGAGGCTGAGATCTGAAGATCACAGTTTGAAGACAGTCAAAGCAGGAATGTCCGTGACTCTTGTCTCCAATTAACCACCAGAAAATCCAGAGTGGCTGTGGCTCAAGTGGTGCTAGCCTTTAACTGAAGAGCTGAGGGACAGCACCCAGGCACAGAGTTCAAGCCCCATGACTGACAAAAAAATTTAATAACTCTATACACTTCAGAAACACACACATATACATATAACCTTACAATTTCAAAAGGGTGTTCTCATACTCTCAGTCACTAGTTCGTTCAATGCTCATGACTCCTCCAGAGGGAGGAGACCATTATGATTCACAATTTTTCAGAGAAAGCAAAGAGGTTTCATTGAGTGAGGCTATTCGCTTAGTGTGACACACACAACCAGCCAGTGGCTGAGCCTGCCTGCCCTTCATGTCACCTGTTCCACACCCCTCCATTCCACCACCTCATGTCCACTCCTCACTTCATAACATTCCTGTGATAAAGACCTTCTAGACCCTTCTAGATCCACAATGGATGGCTGACCTTGCAACCCCCATGAATGGAGCCAGAACAGTTTCTGTAAGATCAAATGGATCTTGGCCAATTTAATTTTGTAGGATGATGTTCAGGGGCTCCATTCAGCAAGAAGTAGATATTTCCTGGGGCTCAGATGGTTCTAGCACTGCTTTCAAGGAGCCCAGAGAGATCACTTTGGTCAATAGATCCTTGTCAGTTCACTAGTATAAATTAAAAATTCCACCATAAGATTTATTTACTTATTTATTTATTTTTCCCCAAAGAAGATAATTGTGATTCTGGTTAAAATGCAAACCTGCACAAAAGGGAACAGAGTCTGACCATTCACTTACACGCCTCGATCTCCTTCTAGCTGTCTTGGTTTACTGATTGTCAATGCTACAGCACTGGAACCATAGTACCTGTCATACATTACTGAAGGCAGTGCAGGTGTAGCCCTCAGCAAGGTGCTCACGACAGTCCCTAAGTGCTAAGTAAAACCAGGTCTTCTGGGTGCTGCTTGGTTGTGGTAGCTGCTGGGGAAAGAAGCTGCAGAAGGGTCAGGACCGAAGAAATAGCAGTGCACCTGGGAGGAGCAGCTCGTGGGCAGAGGAGGCCCTGGCCATGTGAGAATGGATGTGGCCCAGGTGGGAGAAGGTGGTTGGTAGAGAGGATAGATGGATGGTAGGAAATTCCAAGTGCTGTTGTCCTGTTGTCTAGGAAAATCATAAAGGTGACAGACCAAGGCTGCTTTCCTCTTTCCTTCCCATCTCAGCATGTGGGGCCTACCCTGGGTGGCAGGAGGAGGGAGGGGAGGAGGAGGAGGAGGAAAGCAATCAGGTTCTGGCTAAGTATGGGTTCACACTCTCCATGGAACTATAACATGGGCTCTAGAACAGCCTGGTTCAGAATGTGGAGCAGTGCGGCCAGGTGGGGTGCATGGCTGTGTATGATGGCAGGCGTGGGTGTTTTATGGCTGTGGTGGTGCAGGTTTGCTGGTTTATATGACTTGCCTTTTAATGTTCTGCATCTCAGGCATTGTTTCTGCAGTGCTCGCTCTTCCCCTCTCTCTCTCTCTCTCTCTCTCTCTCTGTCTCTCTCTCTCTCTCTCTCTCTCTCTCTCTCTCTCTCTCTCTCTCTCTCTCTCTCTCTCTCTCTCTCTCTCTCTCTCTCTCTCTCTGCTCCTGTCATCTTCCCTTTGTTTCTGATCTTTTGGAAATGCAGAGACATCACGTAGAAGGGCAGAAGCAATGCATTTCCTATGGCGTGCACCACACGTCTGTACACACAGGTGACCGTTGTGGCCCACTTCATCCTGCAGCTCAAGGACATCCACACACATAGGACCAAGGATCAGGCTTTGTTATAGCATGAAGCAGGCTACTTGCAACTCAGACTTTGCCCTTCACCCTTCTCTACTCCAAAGATCTATTAAATGTGCAGACAAAGAAATATGCTTATGCTGGCAATAAGGCTTGAACTCTGAACCTCATGCTCTTGCTTAGCTTGTTTTGCTCTAGACTAGTGCTTTACCCACCATTCGACTGACCCCTTCAATTTTGACCTTTTTCTGGTTAATTAGAGAGAAATTTTCCATGGATTTGTCTGCCCTGGCTGGTTTTCAACCTTGATCCTCAGATCTCAGCCTCTTGAGTGGCTAGAATTAGAGACATGTGCTATTAGCACTAATGTGAGAAAAAGTCTTTTCTATCAAAGGAGTTTTCTTCATTTCTGTTAATATTGAGCGATTTTTCTTTTCTTTTTCCATTTTGTCCACTATGGGTCTTTCTTTAACTCTGAGCCTGGGTGCTGTCTCTGAGCTCTTCAGCTCAAGGTGAGAGCTCTACCACTTGAGCCATAACGCCACTTCTGGTTTTCTGGTGGTTTATTGGAGATAAAGATTCTCATTGACTTTCCTGTCCAGGCTTGCTTTGAACTGTGATCCTCAGATCTCAGCCTCCTGAGTAGCTAGGTTTACAGGTGTTTTTTTCTGAAGTGTCCCTGCTTTGGCCAGGTGGCTTGGCCCTTGTTATGTACACTTTACTTACAAACTTCCTTTTCCTCAGCACCTGAGAAGCTCCTTGAATTTTAATTACATCTACATCTCTTTCCACATTATGAGCCTGATCTCAGCCAATGGGAGCAGAGGGGTGGGGCCTCCTGGATCTGGGATAAAAAGGGAGCAGCCAGCCTGCCTGCTCTGTGCGGTTGCTTGCCAGCTTTTTGACTGATGGTGCATTCTTCTGCAGAAATAAACTTAGCCTTGGTGAGTTCCTTTCCAGACACCCAGGAACTGAAAATCCACTTTACCATCCAGGTCCTTAACCTACACAACCTGGAAGTCTGCATGTACACAGAAGAGGTAGGGCTTGCTGCTTGTCCTGAGCACAGCAGGGTTGCACTGTAACTGACCATAATGCAGTTGCACTGAGACGGGAGACAGCATGGGCTAGACTAGAATCTCCATCAGCTCTGTGACCTTGTTTCTGTCTCCTGGCTGTTTGTTTGCCCATTCAAACAATGGAGTTCATGTTTAGCAATCTCTATGTTCTTCTCCAGTCCCATTGGCCTTGTCCTCTTTCTTTTCCCACTCTTGTCCTCTTGCTTTTCTATCACTATATATTTAAGACATTTAAAAAATTTGTTTATTCCTGGTGCCAGTTATGAGACTTGAACTCAGGACCTGGGCACTGTCCTTTGTCTTTTACTCTCAAAGCTGGTGCTCTACCACTTGAGCCACAGCCTCACTTCTGGCCCTTTTTTTACTGGTTAATTGGAGATAAGAATTGCACAGTCTTTTCTGTCCAGACTGGCTTTGAACAGCAAGAGGTCTCAGCCTCTTGAGTAGCTAGGATTACAGAAATGAGATATTAGTGACCAGCAATCAATTATATCTCTAAATGAAGTTAAACAAACATAAAATATTAATTTCAATGTTGGACAATAAAGTGCTAAAATGAATCCTCAATCTTAGACTGTCTCTTTGTCTAGCATATAACTTTCTACTCTGTCATGTCCCTTAATAATGGCAGCCTTTATGGTCAAATGGTTCCTAACAGGTGACGGCCTCCTCTCCCCCCCACCCGTGCACTGGGGAGGGTAGAGGGAGACACATATTTTGTAAGGCAGACATTCATACAATGGCACTCATTTGTGCCCCTAAACCATGTCTTTTCTACTTGCAAAACACATTAACTCACCTGGCTCCAGTGGCTCACACTTGCAATCCTGGCTACTCAGAAAGCTGAGATCTGAGGATCATGGTTCAAAGGCAGCGCAGGCAGGAAAGTCCATGAGATTCTTATCTCCAATTAACCACCAGAAAACCAAAAGTGGTGCTGTGGCTCAAGTGATAAAGTGCTTGCCTTGAGCTGAAGAGCTGAGGGACAGTGTCTGGACCTAGAGTTCATGCCCCATGACCAAAAAAAACCCCCCAAGAAAACAAAATAGATACATTAACTTCATCCTAGTATTCCCTATCCCTCCACCCACAAAAAAGTAAATTTCGCCACTTATTCCAGCATCAACTTTAAAGTCTAAAATCCCTAGTATGACCTAAGTCACATACAGACCAGCTTTAAATCATGCTCCTTCTGAGGTTGTGTATGCCAGCGGAACCCAATGTATATTTCTAAAACACAACGGCGGATTGGCATAGAATAGACATCCCCATTTCTAGAGGGCTACATAGAACAGAAGAAAGGAATAGCCATTAAGTCTCCCAAATCCAACAGAGTAAGCAACATTAAATCTCAAAGCTGGAGATGAGTCATCTTAATGAAATTCCATTTCATGGACACTCAAGGCCTCAGGAAGACTTTCCTTGGTCATGCTCAAGTTTCTGCTCATGCTGAAATTTCATGCCTATGACTTCTTTAGGTTGAGGCTGTACATTGAAGCTCTATGCTTGTTTGTGTGTGTGTGTGTGTGTGTGTGTGTGTGTGTGTGTGTGTAGCCGGTTTTCCATCAGTCCTCTCAATATTGTCCTAGCAGAGATCTTGATAAGACTCCAGTGTCACAGCCAGCTCTGTCCCTGAAGTAGGACCCTGCCTGGTCCTCAAGGCTTTTGCAAGCATCCTTTGAAATCTGGCCAGACGAAGCCATGCCTCCATAGCTCCTACCTTCAGATTGCCTTGGAATTCACTGTATGTGGACATTTTATAAACAAGGCTTGCGTTGTGGTGGCCTGAGGCAAATCTTGGCCCTTGGAGCCAGAGCTGGGAGTATGGCAGAGGAGTTCTGTGGCAGAAAGTGGGGATCAGAAACTAGAAAAACTCTGGGTAATGAGCCCAGTAGGTCCCACAGGTACTCTGAGCCTGTGAGGGGATAGGTAACCCTAGAAATCTCTGGCATGCCTTCTAGAAGCTTGTTTCTATCTTTTGCTGATCTCCATATGGTTACTTGGTTACAACTTTGCTTTTCTCAGCACATTTGTGTATGTATGTGTATGTGTGTGTGTGTGTGTGTGTGTGTGTGTGTGTGTGTGTGTGTGTGTGTGCACGCACACTTGTATCCACGCATGTGTGCATGCTGGTCTTGGGGCTTGAACTCAAGACTTGGTGCTCTCATTTAGCTGTTTCGCTCAAGGCTGGTGCTCTGCCACTGGAGCCACACCCCCCTTTCTGGCTCTTTGCATGGGTACTAAGACTTGAACTGAGGACTTTGAGCTCTTGTTTAGCTTTTATGATCAGGACTGGTGCTCTAACACTTGGGCCACATCTCCACTTCTGAAGCAATTTTTTTTGTCAGTCGTGGGGCTTGAACTCGGGCCTGGGTGCTGTCCCTCAGCTCTTCAGCTCGAGGCTAGCACTCTACGACTTGAGCTACAGCGCCACTTCCACATCTCCACTTCTGGCTTTGCTTTTTGGCTGATTAGATGAAGCTAAGAGTCTCATAGATTTGTATACCCAGATTTGCTTTGAACTGTGATCCTCAGATCTCAGCTTCCCTGAGTAGCTAGGATTACAAGTATGAGCCACTAGTGCTCAGCTTGAACATGCTTTTATGTCTCTTTACATGGACTGTCTCTGAACTTTCCAGATCTTTCCATGCTCATTCCCTCCTGAGTGTAAATTCTAGGCTTCAGATCATTTGATCATTCCTCTCTTCTTGCATTTTACAAGAAGCTGTTCAGAGAAGCCACATAGGTTCCTGAACCTTTGCTGCCTGGAGAGATTTCTCCTGCCTGATTCCAGAGCATTACCCCACACATTCTGCCTTCTACAGCATCCGAGGAGAGGGACAGAATTCACCCAGCATCGTTGCAAGTTCACAGCAAGGCAGGCCTTTCCTCTTGTTTCTTTCTCACACTTTGCTCAGGATGTCTAACTGAGGGTCCATTTCAGCTGATTTTAAGTCCTGACTACATCTGCTGAGAACACATTTGTTTTCCCTCCCTACCACTTTATTCTCGCAGAACCCAGTGCCTAATAGCTTGGGCCCTGTATCCATTCCAAATCCACTTGCACATTGTTAGATATTTAGGAGAGCCTCCACAGTGTACCCCATGGCTCTGGGACCCATCTTTGTCGTCTTAGTCCATTGGTATGACTATAACAAAATACCAGAAGCTAGACACTATATTAACAAGAGAAACTTGTGTTTTGTTGCCTTGAAAATGGAGATTAGTTCATGGCCCAGTTGTCAGAGGCTCAATTGTCAGATGATGCTACAGTTGGCTTCCAACATGGTGCTTGGAACACAGCATCTTCTGGAAGGGGATGGACACTTGCTGAACATGGACACCAGGGGTCAGACTCCCCTTAGATTCCTTTCTGATAGCATTAATCTCTCCACAAGGTCATGGCCTTCCTGGCATAAACACCTCCCCAAGTCACCACCTTCTAACACTGAGAGGATGGGGATTACGTGTTCAGCGTGTGAACTCGTGTGTGTGTGTGTGTGTGTGTGTGTGTGTGTGTGTGTGTGTGTGTGTGTGTGTGCACTCATACCACAGCGATCTCACTTTCTGCATCTCTGATATAAAACATTCTGAGTACTAAGCAGGTAGATTAAGAACTACCATGTGAAATCACATGAGGACCAGGAAACAGGCCAGGAACTTTAGATAGAGGGAGAAGGGATGATGGCTAGGATTTTTTTTTTTTTTTTTGCCAGTCATGGGTCCTGAACTCTGGGCTTGGGCGCTGTCCTTGTACTCTTCAGCTTAAGGCTAGCACTCTACCACTTGAACCACAGCACCACTTCCTGTTTTTCTAGTGCTTTATTGGAGATAAGAGTCTCACAGACTTTCTTGCCAGGGCTGGTTTTGAATCGTGATCCTCAGATCTCTGCCTCCTCAGTAGTTAGGGTTATAGGCATGAGCCACCGGTGCGTGGCTTTTTCTAGGATTTTTATCTCATTCTCCTGAAAAGAATTAAACACACTGTGAACAAAAGTGTCAGCTTGTCCTCTGTATCTTGTTATTATTTCCAGGCCATCATTGTGATTTCTGAGTACTAGAATAAAAAGATTCATGAAGCCAGCTTTCCAAATATATAGCCTGGAGCTAACAGCATAAGCTGTTATGAATTCTAATTTGTATTTTACTTAGGAATCACATGGAATTAGACACCAGACTAAGGTTAGTTATATGGAAATGAAATGGACAGAACTCAGGTCTTCAAAATTATGTTGGTCAGCCATGCCCTGGGGGCTTATGCTTGTAATTCTAGCTACTGAGGAGGCTGAGATCTGAGGATTGCAGTTCAAAGCCAGCCCTGGTAAGAAAGTCGATGGGATTCATGAACCACCACAAAACTGGAAGTGGTGCTGTGTCACAAAGTGGTAGAGCGCTAGCCTTGAGCAAAAAGAGCTTAGAGACAGCATCCAGGCCTGAGTTCAAGACCCATGATTGACCAAAAAGGAAAGAAAACAAAACAAAAAAACATGACCAAGGATATTAGCCAGGCCCTGAGTTCAAGCCCCAGGACAAGCACAAAATAAAAACAATAATAGATGCAATCATGGTTCTAATCTCTGAATTAGCTCTTACTTGTTGGAATTCTCTTTATGAAGCGATTGAGCTATTAGGGGATATTGAGTGGAAGTGAGGAGTACAAAAGTCAGGCCTTTCTCAAACTTCTTTTGTGACCCCACACTCATTTTTGAAACCTTGATGGCTGAGCTGTGGGGTGAGTTTTATAGTCCTTGCCTTCCCTCCAAGTGGTGCAAAGCATTTATTGAGTTCTTCAGGTAATGATAGTAGCGTGCATGCTCTTAGGAGGTCTCCTCATCTCTATCATCATGTGAAGTAGAAATGGGGTTTCCACAGCCCTGCAAAACCACCTCCATCAGCACATTGACCCTATGGGAAGGTAAATATATGGGCAGTAATAACACTCAGCCTGAGTCTGAAGCTGTGAGACAGAGGGACTGCACCATGCACAGCTCCCCTAGGGTGGAAACCTGCAAGCTCGATTTCTACCTTTATCAGCAGAAGATTTGACATCCTACAGGGTCTTCTCATGACAGAGAGGGGGCGCTCCTGCCAGACTGTAGGGTCACAGATCAGCCCCACAACACTGATTGTTGATTTATAGTGGGTCTAGTAAAGAAAATGAGACAAAGCATTCTCCTCCCTTTCTTACTTTCTTCCCTTCCTCCCTTCCCCCTTCATAGCTCCCTCCCTTCCTCTCTTCCTTTCTTCCTTTCCTCCCTCCTTCCCTTCCTAGCTTTTCTTCCTTCCCTTCCCTCCCTTCTCCCATCCCTCCTTCATTCTTTCCTTCCTTCTTTGTTTTTCCTCTTCCTCATTTTCTCTTCCTCCTCCTCCTTCCTCTTCCTGTTTCCTTTCTCTTCTTTCCTTCTTTCTCCTTCCTCCTTCTTCCTTCTCCTCCTCCTCCTTCTTTCTCCTCCTCCCTCCTCATCCCACCTTTCTCTCCTTCCTCTTCTCTCTTACTCCCTGCTCCTTCTTCCCCTCTTTTGTCTTCTCCTCCTCCTCTTCCTCCTCATTTTCTTCTCCTTCTCTTGTTCCTCCTCATCATCTTTCTTTCTGTGTGCCAGTCTCAGGGCTTGAACTCAAAGCCTGCGCCTTGTCCCTTCATTTTTTTAACTCAAGGCTAGTGCTTGCCACAGCTCCACTTCTCACCTTTTGGGTTGTGAATCTGAGATAAGTGAGTCTCACAAACTTTCCTGCCAGTACTAGCTTGGAACCATGGTCCTCAGGTCTCAGTCTCTTGAGTAGTTAGGATTACAGGTGTGAGCCACCAGTGCCTAACGCTCACATTAAATTTTAGCCCACTTAAAAAAATCTGAAGAAAGAATTTGGAATTCTCTCACATCTGTTTTTCCCCCTCTGTTTTCTCCCAACAGTGGCAGCTATGTGCTGCCTTAAATCAATGCCTTGTTACAGAGTCCTGGGAGAGAAGATGAGGCAACCTCCTGCCTGCTTCTTTGCCTCTGGTCTCCATGCACCTTCCAGTCATAAGCTGAGCATGGTTGCCAGACTCCAGTTTCTACAGCATCCTCCCTTCCTTCCTCCTAAGTATTCAATCACTCCCTATTGCCAGAATGAAGAGTGAACTGCAAAGTAAGTACATGCCAGGTTCCAATGTCTCTCTCTAATTTTCAATTTTTCATCTATCTATCTATCTATCTATCTATCTATCTATCTATCTATCTATCTATCTATCTATCTATCTATCTATCTATCTATCTATCTATCTATCTATCTATCTATCTATCTGTCTATCTATCTGTCTATCTATCTGTCTATCTGTCTGTCTGTCTGTCTGTCTGTCTGTCTGTCTGTCTGTCTGTCTGTCTGTCTGTCTGTCTGTCTGTCTGTCTATCTATCTATCTATCTATCTATCTATCTATCTATCTATCTATCTATCTATCTATCTATCTATCTATCAATCAATCTATCTGTCTATCTGTCTGTCTGTCTGTCTGTCTGTCTGTCTGTCTGTCTGTCTGTCTGTCTGTCTGTCTGTCTATCTATCTATCTATCTATCTATCTATCTATCTATCTATATTGCTTCTAGTATGAGGACTTGAACTCACGCCCTATATACTGACCCTGAGCTTCCTCACTCAAGGCTTGCATTCTACCACTTGAACCACAGTTCCACTTCTGGCTCTTTTGGTGGTTCAATGGACATAAGAGTCTCACAGACTTTCCTGCCTGGTCTGGTTTTGAACCAGGATCCTCAGACCTCATCTTCCTGAGTATCTAGGATGACAGACATAAGCCACGGTTCGCAGAAGATAATATTCATTTCTATTCTTACCTATAAATAGACTTATGGACTGTAAGATGGGACATAGAACATTGTCTTTGGAGTAATGGCTTTGCCAAGATCTAGGATATGATGGAAGCATGGCCTCTGCTAGCCAGCCTCTAAAGAAAACCCTTCTTCTGGCTTGCTCACACTAGAGATGAGAGTAGAGGAGCTCGAAATGCTGCTCCAGGAAGGACGCCATCATGTTCTTCTGTGAGGTGAGAGATGTGGCCCTCCATGTGGCCTTCCTGGGAGGACAAGACCAGCCCAAAGCCCAGGTAAACATCTACTTCTCCCACCATGCATCATTCTTGACTGCCAACAGTTTTTATGAGTGAATAGCTAGGTGTGGTGATAGTCATGGGAGAGCCTGGGAGAGCAAGTGAGGGCCTTTGGCCTTGTGTAGTCTAAACCCCATCCCCTTCTGATGGGGAATCTGAGCTCCTGAGAGGTGCCTCTGTTCTCTCATCTTCTCCTTTCTTAATCTGAGGCACTGCGGGGTTGAGATCACCTTGAGAAAGCAGAGGGCTGTGTTGACCTGCTCAGCCAGGGGCAGAGAACACTCCAGAAATACTCCTAAATCCAAGGAGAGCAGAAGCAGAGAGGAGAATAGGAGAGGAGAGAACAGGCATTCCTCTGGTTCAGAGAAATAGAGTGCAATCCCAGAGCAGAGACAAGAACAGGAGAGGCTTCAGAACCTATGTGAAAACTTCCTAGCTTGCTTGCTTCCTTCCTCCCTCCCTAACTTCCTTCCCTTCCCTACCCTTCCCTTCCTTCCATCTTTCTTTCTCTCTCCCTTCCTTCCTTCCTTCCTTCCTTCCTTCCTTCCTTCCTTCCTTCCTTCCTTCCTTCCTTCCTTTTTCTTTTTCTCTTCTTTTTTTTTTGGGGGGGGGGCGGTCAGTGAAGGGGCTTGAACTCAAGGCCCAGGTTCTGTCTCTAAGCTCTTTTGTTCAAGGCTAGCTAGCACTCTACCACTTAGAGCCACAGCAACATTCTGGTTTTCTGCTGGTTCATTGAAGATAAGAGTCTCAAGGACTTTCCTTCCTGGGCTGGCTCTAAACCACGATTCTCAGATCTCAGCCTCCTGAGAAGCTAGGATTACAGGCATGAGCCGCCAGCGTCCAGCCTAGAATTTCTTATTATAAGAACATAGTTAGGCACCAGTAGCTCACACCTGTAACCTAGCTGTTCAGGAGGCTGAGATTTTATGATCATAGTTTAAAGACATCCCAGGCAGGAAAGTCTGTAAGACTCTTTTCTCTAATGAACCAGAAGAAAACTGGATGCAGAGCTTTGGCTCAAATGGTAGCATGCCAACGTTGAGCAAAAAATACCCTCAGGGTCAATGCTCAAGTTCCAAGTTCAAGCCCCAATAGTGGCACACACAGACAAAAAAAAAAAGAATAAATTAAGAAGTAGTGATTGCTTTCTACCGAAAACCTGAAAGGAATGAAGAGGTGAACCTTTTAGGAATCTGTGTACCAGAGTTGGAGGTGTGACTCAAGTGATAGAGTACCTGCCTGTCAAATGCAAGACCCTGAGTTCAAATCTCAGTTCTGCCAAAAAAGCATCTAAGCATTACTCTGGGCAGTATTAAGTTGATCAGAATGTTTGTCAAGGGGAGTGTTTGTGCCTTAAATCACAATGGGGGCAGGCATTCTCTGTCATTAAAATTTGAAGATAGATAAACAGTAAATATTGCTGGGGATAATTAGTGCAGTGTGGAAAGACATGGAAGTTCCAACTCTGGCTGGTCCAAATCCATAGGGCCATGGGTATTTATCTAAAGCGTAGCCAAACCGTCTGAGCTGCAAAGGTCAGGTACAATTTGGAAGGCACTCTTTTGACACAGTTATGTTTGAGAGGTGTAATAATAACAGTTTGGCTGGATGCTGGTGTCTCATGCTTCTCATCCTAGCTACTCAGATGGCTGAGATCTGAGTATCGAGGTTCAAAGACAGCCCAGGCAAGATAGCCAATAAGACTCTTATCTCCAATGAACCACCAGCAAAAGGAAGTGTATCTGTGGCTCAAAGTGATAGAGTGCTAACCTTGAGCAAAAGAGCTCAGGGACAGAACTTAGGCCCTTAGTTCAAGCCCTGAAACTGACAAAAGAAAAGAGAAAAGGGGGGAAGGGAAAAAGAAAGGAAAAAAGGAAGGAAGGAAGGAAGGAAGGAAGGAAGGAAGGAAGGAAAGAAAGAAAGAAAGAAAGAAAGAAAGAAAGAAAGAAAGAAAGAAAGAAAGAAAGAAAGAAAGAAAGAAAGAAGGAAGGGAATTATAAGAAGAGTTATTTTCATTCATAGAGGAAAGTGGCTTGAATGGCAGAATGCTCATCGGATGCAGACTTAACCATTGACTTTGGGAAATTACTTGATATCTCTGACTTTGAACGTCACCTTTACAGTTTGTGAATGAGCCCGCTGCATAGTCAGGATCATTGTGTGGATGGGCAGCACACAGTAGGCCTTCAGTTGATGGCTGTCCCTCCTCTCCAACTATCTGTTGTCCACAACCTTCCATCGGCACCTCTCTGAGATGTCTGTCTGTCTGTCTGTCTGTCTGTTGATCAGCTGGCAGAGAGGCCTCTCTGCCAACTTCCACAATGCTATATTATGGGATGCAGAAACAGCTTTCTGCCATTAAACCTGTGAGGAAAGAACACTTGCTCATTAGAACTGCTCAGTGTGACTCTCCCAAAGGTCATCTCAGTTCTGCAATCCAGACTTGTAGGTTCTTGACATAGACCACGTTGTGCCTCTTGACCTATATAAACGAAAACCTGCGAAAAACATCTAAATCCAGATCTAGGCTGAGGAAGCAATTTTCTTTTCTGGATGGATGGCACAGTTACAAACAACTGGAAAGCAGCAGTATTAATCAAGAATGGGGAACTTTTAAACCCACAGAAGTTAAAAGCAGGGGGAGGGAAGTTGACTGACACATGTAATGATAAAATCTAGACTATTTTGGCTTCAGGTATGGCTTGATCCAGGTATTCAATATCAGGATTTCTCAGCATTAAAAGTCTTTTATTTTATTTTTTTTGGTCGGCCGTGGGGCTTGAACTCTGGGCCTGGGCTCTGTCCTTCAGCTCTTCAGCTCAAGGCGAGCGCTCTACCACTTGAGCTACAGTGCCACTTCCGGTTTTCTGGTGGTTTATTGGAGATAGGAGTCTCACGGTCTCTCCTGCCCAGGCTGGCTTTGAACCGCGATCCTCAGATCTTAGCCTCCTGAGTAGCTAGGATTACAGGCGTGAGCCACCAGCACCCGGCTCAGCATTAAAAGTCTTATTGTACTTTTGATCACCCAAGGTAAATACAAATACTGGAATTGACCCATGAATTATTAGGCTGATGAAATTCTTCTGTGACAACCTGCCTAGATGATCATTGTCTTCCCAATTGATAACTTTGATGAGACCGCCTCCAGGTCTCATTAGAATTTTAGAGGAATCTCACTGTACAGAACCATAAAAGACTATGATACTAAGGTAGAAAAATGTCAGTGTACTACACACCCCCACTCCAAACTCCGATGACTTCCTAGAGGATTAAATCGAGACTTAAAGAAGTAGTGATTGCCTCTCCCACCCAAATATACAGAAATTCTATGACATATCTGGTGTTGTAATGTAGATTTCTTGATACTAATGGAATCGGGTTTTTTCTTCTATATTTTTGCTGCAACTGGGGTGGAGATAGGGTTGATAATAATAGCCTCTGGAAAATGAAACTAGTCTTTTTTTTTTTTTGCCAGTCCTGGGGCTTGAACTCAGGGCCAGGAGCTGTCTTTGAACCTGTGTGTGCTCAAGGCTAGTCCTCTACCACTTGAGCCACAGCTCTACTTCTGAGAATTTTTTGGAGTAGTTTATTGGAGATCAGGATCTCATGGGCTTTCCTGCTCTGGATTGGCTTTGAACTGAGATCCTTACATCTCAGCCTCCTGAGTTGCTAGGATACAGACTAGCTGTCCCATTTGGTTCCTTTGCTGAGAATTAGGACTCTTCTGGAAACTCTAAGCAAATAGGAGTCAGCTGTGGAGGGCAGTGTTGGCAGATGGCAGCAGGTGGATGTCAAGCTGCAGAGCACAGGGCCCTGTCCGTGATGCTGACCCTTCTCCTCTGTGAGCCAGAGGTTGCTGGATCCTGTGTGACTTGTTCCTGTTTGCAGTCTCCAACACGTCTTCCATTAAATGATAACATTGTCCCCACACCATCCATGGTGGCTTTGAACACTCAGATCTCGGTTCTTCTGTGCAGAAAGACCTGGTGGACTAGAATCTCAAATGTTGCTTCCATGTTGGTTTTGTTAGCATCAGGACTGAATCTCTTTGAGGGCTCACTTGGTCCTTTTAAGGGATCTTTTACTCAAGATTACCAGGCAAGAGAGACAGGTCTTCCTTCCCTCTTTCAATGAATTATCTTCCAGCCTTCCTTATCTTCTTGGGGCTCACACCTGTCATCCTAGCTACTCAGGAATCTGAGACCTGAGGATTACGGTTTCCAAACCAGCTTTGGTAGAAAGGTCCATGAGACTCATCTCCAACGAACCACTCAAAAGCCAGAAGTGGAAGTATGGCTCAAGCAGTAGAGTGACAGCCTGGAGCAAAACAGCCAAATGGAGTTGGAGGGCTTGAGTTCAAGTCCCAGTACTAGCACATACACACAAGAAAATTTGTCTTGTAGACTTGGCCACTTGTGTCTGCAAATTGGTTCTTCATGGGAATCTTGGGTCAAGTCTGTCTAGCCTTGGGTTTGCCTCAGGTTTGTCCTTTTGTTTTCAATGCTTGGCCATCATTTTGACTCTTAGATTTTAGATCTGTAGTTCCCTCAGAGAGAAATCGTATTTCATTCCATTGCAACTTCTAAAATACTACACAGAATGCCATATTCATCTCAGTCAAAACACCTTATCACATCTTCACAGGAAAAATGACTGCGTGAAGTTTAATTTGCTTCAAGTATTATTTGAACTGTGTGTGTTTGTGTGTATAAATCCTGGGGCTTGAACTCAGGGCCTAGGCACTGTCCCTTAGCTTTTTCATTCAAAGTTCAGTACTCTACCACTTGAGCCATATGCTTCCCTTCTGCAGGGTTTTTTTTTGTGTGTGATTCATTGAGAGATAAGAGTCTTACAGACTCTCCTGCCTGGGCTGTTCTTTGAACTGTGATCTTCAGATCTACACCTCCTGAGTAGCAAGGATTACAGGTGTGAGCCACTAGCACCTCACTCTGGCCCCATTTGAACTAATTCTGTCTGAAAGAGAGAGAGAGAGAGAGAGAGAGAGAGAGAGAGAGAGAGAGAGAGAGAGAGAGAGAGAGAGAGAGAGAGAGAGTCAGAGGGAGACAGACATACAGACAGAAAGACAGAGACAGAGAGAAAGATAGAGACAGAGACAAAGCTAAAGAGAGAGAGAATGACTTTTCTTTTGCTCTACTGAGCCTTCTTGGGATAGAAGCAAAGTTTTCCCTTTTTGTTTTGATTTTGGTTTCTGAGGAATTAGCAATAGGTCTAATTAATGTCATCAAAAGGAGAGCATTTAATTAACTAAATAACATGTTGAGTCTAATGAGAACATACTTCAGCACCCACTAGGTGGTAATGGTCTCTGAGGCTAATTCCCAGGAGGCCTGTGATTGGATACAGAGAAATTTCTGTCCGCCAGTGTCAGGGTGTGTGTGTGTGTGTGTGTGTGTGTGTGTGTGTGTGTGTGTGTGTGTGTGTGTGTGTGTGTGTGTGTGTGTGTGTGTGCATGTGTATGCATAGGTATGTGTGCACATGAATGTGTATACACCTTGCTTTGCACTTGCCCAGAACTCTCTATTTCCAGTCCTCTTGACCTGTCTAGCCATTTTAATACTTGATGGCCCAATCATTTATAACACCTGATGGAGGCAATCATTTTACCTTAGAAGTAAGTACATGAGGCCCAGATAAGGTTTGTGACTGTATCAGAGTCACACAGCCTCCACCACAGACAGAGTAGGCATTGTTTACATAATATGAAGTGGCCCTGTGGCTCAAGTGGTAGACTGCCAACTTTGAGCAAAAGAAACAAAAAAGCCAAGAGCAAGTGCAAGGTCCTGAGTTCAAATCCTAGTACTGGCACAAAAGACAAGGCGTTCTCTGCATCTCTATGTCATGGCGTCTCATTTACCTCAGAGATGATCGTTCTTAAGATTCCTGAGTGCTTACTTCAACATTTTATTTGGATGAATCTAATAAATTCTTTTCCCCCCAGTATTTTAACACAACAGTAATTAGGCCACTCATGGTGTGTGCAGACCTCCTCCATTTTTGCTTAACATTTTTACTTTCAGCACACAGGACTCTTGTATTTATCTCTTTTTTTGGCCGATTGTGGGGCTTGAACTCTGGACCTGAACACTGTCTCTCAGCATTTCAGCTCGAGGCAAGTGCTCTACCACTTGAGCCACAGCGCCACATCTGGTTTTCTGGTGGTTTATGGAAGATAAGAATCTCATGGACTTTCCTGCCTAGGCTGGCTCTGAACTGTGACCCTCAGATCTCAGCTTCCTGAGTAGCTAGGATTACAGGTGTGAGGCATTGGCACCTGGTTTTATTTATCTTTGATGGCTGCATGACAGATGAACTTTAGGCTATTACTCAGGACCAACAAAGTTAATCCACCAAAAAGCACAGACAAGAAACAGGGGAGAGATGGGAGAGTTCTTTCTCTGCAAATCCCTTACCTGAGCAAACCTAGGTCCTGGGGATGAATGGACTTGGAGGCATTAGAGTGACAGGGAGGAAGAGGAAGAGGTGAAGCTTCAGAGTGAAGCCCGCCTCCTACTTCCTTTTCCATCTTTCTTTGCTTTTTCTTCTTCTAAAATTTCTGTTCTCTGCAGAGACCCAAGCATCCAGAATAGAAGCTCCCAGTAGGTTTATCTACTCATTTATCCTTCTCTGGGAACAATTGCTTTGTTAGCATTGAAAAGATTTATTCATCCCATCTTTGTTTTCACCCTTGTGGGCTTTCTGCTTATTATTGGCTGTTTTTTTGTTTGTTTTCTTGCTTTTTCTTTTTGTACCAGTCCTGGACACTGTCCCTGAATTATTTTTTGCTCAAGGCTGGCACTCTACCACTTGAGTCACAGCTCCACTTCTGGTGGTTTCTTTTGTTTAATTTTTTTTGGGGGGGGTCCAGTGGTGGGGCCTGAACTCTGGGCTGTGCGCTGTCCCTCAAGTATAGCACTCTACCACTTGAGCCACAGTGCCACTTCCGGCTTTTTCCTTTTTGCTTATGTGGTGCTGAGGAATTGAACCCAGGGCTTCAGGCATGCAAGGCAAACGCTCTACCACTGAGCCACTTTCCCAGCTCCATCATGAGATTTTTATCTCCAATTAATCAACCCAGAAAGCCAGAAATGGAGATGTAGCCCGAGTGGAAAAGTGGTAGCCCTGAGCAAAACATACAAACAAGCAAAAAAGATTCAGGGACAAGCCCAGACCCTGAGTTCACGTCCCAGTGCCAGCCTCCAGAGAAGACAACAACAAAATAAAGCAGTATGCTACAGCACACTCTTCTACAGATTTGGTAGAGATGTGCTTGACCTTCATTCAAATGAAGAGAATCTTTTAATTTTCTCTGCTTGATGCTGCTCAGTGGGGCATTGGGGAACCTCTCCTTTCTCTGCGGGTGTCAACCATTCACATTGTACGGTGAAGGTTACAGTGAAAGTTTCCACTGGGTTACCATTCCTCGGCCAAAGCTGTCTTATATAATTGAGTTTTCAGCTCTCTCCAAATCTATTTTGAAGCTCTTCTGACCCATTTCCTCTCCTGGGAGATTGGTCCTTCTAGAACACTTCACCTGGATGAGTTTTGCTGGTTGGTCTCACATGGAAAGGGGCCAGTGAACTACTACACTTGAATGTGTTTGGCTGGGTTGGGTCGGTGGAAGGCAGGAAGGAGGCCTAGGCGCTTCTCTAGTGCTTTCTTGATTCAGTGTGACACTGGTAATCATCATGGGTTCCATCTTTGTGGCCCCTGATGGAGGGCCCCTGGTGCACAAATCTGACTCTCTGTGGACTCTGATAGCACTTCTTCTGAGCTTTCATCTCCTTTGACCTCGGGGAATCCACAGCTCTCTTTTGCTGCCAATCTCCATGTGGCTCAGTGGCCCTTGTTTATTCTTTAATCTCCTACCCATCACTTCTTTCTTCCAGTTGGTTCACAAAAGTGAACTGAATTTGTGTGTGTGTGGGGGGGGTGTACAAGTACTTAGACTCTGAGTCTCTCTTGCTTGTTTTGATTTACTCAAGAGAGCTCCACTTCTTCCTTTTTGATCAATTGGAGATCAGAGTCTTACAGACTTTTCTGCCAAGGCTGGCTTCAAATCTTGATCTTCAAACCTCAGCTGCCTGAATAGCTAGGATAATAGGCATGATCTACTAGTACTGGGCTTTCCATGGGGCATTTGTTTCCTGCTGAGACCTGGAGCAGATGCTCCTGCTGAATTCACTCCTATGTGTTCCAAGTTGTTTTTTGGTTATTTCACAACTGATAGGTCCAGCCCATCACCAAGATTATCACATTTGCTGCCTTCCCCTGGCACACATCGTTGCCCCTCCCTGAGTTCTTGGTCAACTAGAATTGTGAGGTCATTATAATGAGGACATTCTTTTTGGAACTTGATTTCAGAACTAGGTTACCCAGGCTACAGGCCTGTCACCATCTTAAGGACTGTTTATGAGTAAGATCCTGTATTCCTTCATTCTCAACTTTCTGCTCTGTTAAATGAGAGCATCATAGCTTTCCTTTCAAGCTAATTACTGCCAGGATGAAGTGAATTGACATACATGGCAAACTTCATACGGGACAGTGCTTAGTGCTTCATACGGGTGGCCTTCATTGTCAAGGTAACCATGCTTTACATACATGAGCAAACATTTGATCTAAACACAACACTTGTCTTTTATAGGATGTCGATTGTCTCATGGGCACTGCAAATAGTGATGCTGTGGTGCTTTCTGGAGCCAGGTATCTTGGGAAGGAAATGGTGAGCCATTTTTTTTTTTTGTGTGTGTGTGTGTGTGTGTGTGTGTGTGTGTGTGTGTGTGTGTGTGTGTGTGCGTGCGTGCGTGCACATGTGCACGCATGCATGCACGCAATCACGCACGGGTGCATGTTCTGGTCCTGAGGCTTGAACTCAGGACCTGGGCTCTGTTTCTGAATTTTTCTACTCAAGGCTAGTATACTACCCCTTGTGCCACAGTTCCACTTCTGGCTTTTTGGTGGTACATTGAAGATAAAAGTCTTAAGGACATTCCAGCCTGGGCTGGCTTTGAACCATGATCCTCAAATATTAGTCTCCTGAGTAGCTAGGATTACTGTTGTGAGCCATCAGTGCCCGAATTGTAATTGTCTTTTTTTCTTTTCCCCAGCCTTGTTTGAGTTTTCTCAGGTGCTCCCTAATGTGTGATGGAGTTGTATGTGAAAAGATGATTATAAGCAAAAATGTTGTGTGTTGGAAAATGTGTTTAATTCACCCTGACTACTGGATATCTTTGCCTAGCAACAGTGTGCTAGAGTGGTTAGTTATTAACTCAGAATTGCTGGGCTGATCTGAAGTTGTAGGTACTGTCTCTTCTCAGCTTTGCAGGAGAAAATCCCATTCATCAGCCTGAGAAAAGATTCACATTGAAAATTCAATATATGAGCCAAGTACTGGTGGCTCACATCTGTCATCCTAGCTACTCAGGAGGCTGAGATATGAGGATTGTGGTTCAAAGCCAACCCAGGCAGGAAAGCCCATGAAACTTTTATCTCCAATGAACCACCAAAAAGCTATGTGAAGCTATGACTCAAGTGGTAGAGTGTTAGCCTTGATCAAGGGACAGTGCTCAGGTCCTGAGTTCAATCCCCAGGACTGGCAAACATGTTTGCATGAGCTTACCCTCCAAATTCAAGATATGATTTCTACTAAATTTTCTGCAATCTATTAACAATTCAAAAGAAACCATAGTTGGGATAATATAGGCAGGGTAAGGTAATAGGGAAGTTAGAAAATATATTCAAAAAATTAAGCTGGAATTAGGAGTGAGGGTATAACCCGCCTAAAAAATAAACAGTCTGGCTGGGTGCTGGTGACTCACACCTTTAATCCTAGCTACTCAGAAGACATGAGAGCTGAGGATCCTGGTTCAAAGCCAGCGTGGGCAGTAAAGTCTGTGAGACTCTTATCTCCAGTAAACCACCAGAAAACTGGAAGTGGCACTATGGCTCAACTGATAGAGTGCTCGCCTTGAGCTGAAGAGCTGAGGGACAGCACCCAGGACCAGAGTTCAAGCCCCACATCAATAACAACAAATAATGGGCTGAACCACAAGAAGTTGAGTCAACTGTTTCAAAAACCCACAGAACTGCCTTCTTTCTAACACTTTCTTTTTCTTTTTCTTTTTTCCACATGTAGAGTAAACATTTCTGCCTCAGAGAAGTAAATAGGTATGGGAATAAAAAGTGACTCTTTCTGGTAAATCTATGACCAGAATGAATATCTTAAATAGGATCACGAAGAGCAGACTTCCATGTCACAAAACTCCTTTGCCAATCCAGATCCACTGTGCCACTCTTGCATAACAGTAGCAAAAAAAAAAAAAGAAGAAAAACAATAAAAGGATAATAGAGAAGTTGCTAGGCTACCCTTCATCCAAGTGACCAGTTTGTGAATGAGGAGCTCCAACCCACATAGAGACATGAAGGTCACTTACGAAGCCCCTAATTCTCTGTTTGGCAGAAGCCGTCAAATTCTCCCACTCCTGGCAACTGGCAAGGTACTATCAGCTAACTTGTGTGAGGTTTTGTGAATGACTTCAAGCTTGTATTGTTAATCTAATTTCCTCAAGGGTCACAGTGGGGCATGGAAAATCTAGTAGGGTTCCCTTTTCTTTCTTTTTCTTTCTTTTTTTTGTCAGTCATGCGACTTGAGCTCTGGGTCTGGGGACTGATCTTGAGCTCTTCAGTTCCCTACCACTTGAGTCACAGCACACTTCTGGTTTTCTGGTGGTTAATTGGAGATGAGTCTCACAGATGTTCCTGCATTGGCTGGCTTTGAACTGTGATCCTCAGATCTCAGCCTCCTGAGTAGCTAGGATTAAAGGCATGAGCCACCAGTGTCCAGAGGGTCCCTTTTCTATTTGGGAAATCTCTTTTCCACATACCTTCCCAGAGATACCTAAGAAACTACAAACAAAACTGGATTATTTTGTGGTGCTTGGGATTGAATTTAAGGTCTCACATTTACCAGGCAAGTACTCTACTATATTACCTATACCCTCAGTCCTGTTTACTTTTGGGGTTTCTTTCTTTCTTTGTTTCCCTCAGATAGGGGTATCATGTTTTTACTCCTACTGACCTTGGACCACAGTCATTCTACCTTTGCCTCCAGAGTAGCTGGGATTATAGTCATGCATTATCATGTCTGGATTTGTTTTTAAGTATTTGTATTATAGTTTGAATTCAGGGCTTTGAGGCTCAAGGCTGGCATTCTACCCCTTGAGCCACACCTCTACTTCCTGTCTTTTGCTGGATGGTTGGATATAAGACTCAGAGGGTTTTCTGTTTGGGCTGGCTGAGAATTTGACCTTCAGATCTCAGCCTCCTAATAGCTAGTAGTACATATGTGAGCCACCAGTGTCTTTTCCTCCTCCTCCTCCTCTTCTTCCTCCTCCTTCTCTCCTCCTCCTCTTCCTCCTCCTCCTCCTGCTCCTCCTCCCCTCCCCCTCTTCCTCCTCCTGTTCCTCCTCCTCCTCCTCCTTCTCCTCCTCCTCGTCCTCCTCGTCCTCCTCTTCCTCCTTTTTCGGTAGATTCTCACTAAATTTTGTCTTGGCTAGCCTTCCACTATGGTTCTCCTATCTCTACCTCTAGAGGAGTGAGTCAGCATAGCTGGAAAGGAAACAGAACTTTTGCCTGACTCACTGTGGTGACAAGATCAGCAAGAATTCATATCGTCTCAACCTTCTCTCAACCCTTTCTAATTCATTTCTTCCCCCTTCTAAACTCTGTGTGTGTGTGTGTGTGTGTGTGTGTGTGTGTGTGTGTGTGTGTGTGTGTGTGTGTGTGTGTGTGTGTGCGTGTGCATTTATAATTGTGCTAGTACTAGGGCTTGGACTCAGGGCCTGGAGCTCTCATTTGGCTTTTATTGCTTAAGACTGGTACTTTACCATATCAACCACAGCTCCATTTCCAACCCTTTTTTGCCAGTCGTGGAGCTTGAATTCAGGTCCTGGGCACTGTTCCTAAGCTTCTTTTGGTCAAGGCTAGTATTCTACCACTTGAACCACAGCGCTATTTCTGGCTTTTCTGTGTATGTGGCCCTGAGGAATTGAACCCAGGGATTCAGCCATGGTAGGCAAGCACTCTACCACTAAGCCACCTTCCCAGCTCCTGTTCCCAATTCTTTGCTGATTCATTGGAGATCAGGCTCTCACAGACTTTTCTGCCTAGGCTGGCTTCAAACCAAGGTCTCTGCCTTTCTGAAGAGCTAGGATTATAGGCATGAGCCACTAGCATCCAGATTCAGGCCATGGGTTTTTTGTTTTGTTTTGTTTTGTTTTGTTTTTGCTTCAGATCCAGATTGTAAACATGTCTTGGATGGATTTATATCCTGCTTAGGGCCATAGCCCACACAGTACAAAGTAGACTTTACCTTCACTTGAGGTGAATTCTCATGGGCATTTAGTGGTGAGGATTACATAGTGTGGGCTATTATAGGACCCAGGCAGTATGTGAGAAAATGGGAAAGCACACAGCAGAGACCTTGGCATCTCTTTGATGGCCACAGAAGGAAAGTGTGGGTTTCCTCCATCTTGACATAAGTTCCTTTTTGGATTCTCCACGTGTGAAGTTCCTCTGAAGCGATCCTTCTTTGATCTCCAACAGAACGCACTTTGTAGATCATCTCCATCCTTGACCCCCTGTGCATCTCCTTCCCACAATAGCCAGGTGTTCTTCAGAGATAATGCCATCTGCACAATAGCTTTGTGTCTCCTTCATGTCCTTCAGAAGTGGGGGCGGGGAGGCTTCAATCTTAGAGACCTATAGCATCCCTGAAGGGCCTTTGTTGCTTTTCCTTGAGATAAATGGGTGCCGGTGTCTCTGGGCAAAAGGGATCAAACTTTGCACAGTGATTTTCAGATCCGTTCAGCCTCCCAAGTAGCTAGGATTACAGGTGTGTATCACTGACACCTGGCTGCATTCTTTTTTTTTTTTTTTTTTGTCAGACTTGGGGGTTGAACTCAGGACCTGGGCACTGTCCCTGAGATCCTTTTGCTCAAGGCTAGCACTCTACCACTTGAGCCACAGCCCCATATCCAGTTTTTTCTGTGTATATGGTCCAGAGGAATCCAACCCATGGCTTCATGCATGCTAGGCAAGCACTCTACCACTAAGCGACATTCCTACCCTTGCATTCATGTTTAAGGATGGTTTTCTTTCTCTTGTCAGCCCTCTTGCCTTCTTGTAGTTTCCTGAGAACCTCAATTCCTTTCTCCTGAACACCAACAGTTTCTCCTCCAAGTGGAAAAGAGATGGAAAGTATTCAGAGTTTCGTAATGCTTTCTTTTGGCTCTATTTTTCTTCTATTGATTTCTTTGTAATTAAAAAGGTCATAGAAATGTGTGGGGCTGAGAAGGTGACTCAGTGGTAGAGTGCTTGCCTTGCATGCCTGAGGCCCTCAGCACCACATAAGCAAAAAGAAAAAGCCGAAAGTGGCACTGTGGCTCAAGTGTTAGAGCGCTAGCCTTGACCTGAAGAGCTGAGGGACAGCGTCCAGGCCCAGAGTACAAGCCCCACGACCGAGGCCAAAAAAGAAAAAAAGAAATGTGAGAGAAACGGTAGAAAGATGGAAGGGATCCTAATAGATGAGATGGGTGGAATATGGTGAATAATGGTGAAAGCATGTGGTTGTAGGGAATGTGGACTGACAATCATTCCTTCAACCTGAGTTTTTGGGGTAGGGAAGCCAAAGGCCCAGGGAGGGGACTTGAGTGGCCTGTGGAATTTCTGTGGGCAGGGCTCTCAGCGAACAGCACCCCTGGTGGGCAAATCCAGTGTAGCAGAGCATGTTACTTTGGGAAGCAAAGAACTGTCTGGCCTTGGGCTCCCCACTCACCATGCAGAGATAGGAGAAATGAAACAACCGGGGGCATTTTTTAGATACAGCCGTAGAATGCATACATCTCTCTAGAGAATCAGCCTCTGTGGGCAGCTGCTGGTTTAGCTCAGAAGTGAAGGGTTGGAGAAGAAAGGAGGGAGAAAGAGCCAGGGATGTTGGTTTCTTGTTTTTAGCTCTGTTAGCGTCTTCTGTGCTACTGTTACTAAACCGTATCCTAGTAATAAACACTATCCTAGTGTTACGGTTATTAAAAAAATTAGTTCTGGCTCTAATCCTAGCTCAGGAGGCTGAGATCTGAGGTTAATTGAAAGCCAGACCAGACAGGTTATTTTTGATAAACAACTCAGAAAGCTGGAAGTAGTCTTGTAGCTCCAAGTGTATATCGCTATCCTTGAGAACAAAGAGCCTCAGGGATAGCTCCCGGGTCAAGCTCCAGGATCTGTAAAAAATAAAAAAAAATTAGAACTGGGTACTGCAATCCTAGCTACTTAGGAGACTGAAATCTGATGATTATGGTGGGAAGCCAGCTCAGATAAGAGTGTCTGTGAGACTTTTATCTCCAATTAAACACCAAAAACCTGGAAGTTGTGCTGTGGTTCAAATAATGGAGTGCTAGACTTGAGCACAAAAGGTAAGCACCCAGGCCTTGAGTTCAAGCCCTAGGACCAACACAAACACACACACACATACACACACACACACTCACACACACACACACAGAGCTGTGCTGGCATGAGCTCTTCAGTCTTTTCTCCTTATGAGATTTTTTTCATTAATATTTACACAATATTTTATTATTTTCATTCAGGTGAAATCTTTCCTTAACTCTCTGAGTGGAGAAGAATTAGAGGCTCTAATATTTGAATTAGAACAACTCAGAAGCATTTTCCCTAGCAGAATTTTTTGAGGAAGAGGAAGAAGAGAAAAAAGGTAATATGAAAATTCAGAATCGGAGTGGGAAGATGCAATGTATTTATTATTACTAGAGTATTTATTATTACTAGGGTATTATTATTATTATTATTATTATTATTATTATTATTATTATTATTATTATTACTAGATTATTTATTATTACTAGAGTGATTTGTGTGTTTGTGTGTGTGCACGCACAACACCTGTGCTGGTCCTGGGGCTTGAACTCAAGGTCTGCTTGCTGTCCCTGACCTTCTTTGCTTAAAGTTAGACCTTTAAGGACTTGAGCCACACCTCTACTTCCAGCTTTTTTTTGTGTGTGATTAGAGATAGGACTCTCACGGAGTTTTCTTCCTACGCTGGCTTCCAACTATGATCCCCAGATCTCAGCTGCCTTAGTAGCAGTCTGACAGCGATAGCCACTGGTACCCTGCATCTCTCTCTTTTTTGCAGTAAGAATTTTCATGTAGAATTTTTTTTGCAACTTTCCCCCATCTAGGTGTTCAAACACGTCAGCCTCTTGCTTATGTCTTCTTTTTTTTTTCCCTGTCAGACTTCTCTTATCATCCCTCATACTGATATTGTTCATACACCCCTGCCAGTGATTACAGTTAAAGATTGCTTTTTCAGAGTTTGTCCTCAGTTTGGCTGATGTTTCTTTATATCTCTGGATACTTCATCTGTGCCTCATGACTTGTGGGATCCTTAATTCCATCTTGAATTGAGGCAGAAAAGTTGGTAGTACCTAAAACGTGAGTGGCACTCTTCCCCCTCCCTGCCTCCACAATTTAAAGCCTGTATCTCTTAGAAAATATGAATGTTGAAGCTGCTCATTTTTTATAGTAATTAGGTAATGTGGCAGTTAGTATAAAATGTAATTTCTGGACAAATGAATCTTAAGGGTTGTTTAATTTTAACATTTAATTAGATATATTTCTAAGACATATTCTCTGCTAATTGGCTATTTTAAGAAAGTGGAATCCAATGAACTAAGTTTTGTCTTTTTTTTAAAGCTGGTCCTAGGATTTGAACTCAGGGCTTGGATGTTGCCCTAAGCTTTTTTGCTCATGGGTAGTGCTCTACCACTTGAACCACTGCACCACTTCTGGCTTCTTCTGAGTAGTTTATTGGAGATAAGAGTCTCACAGACTTTTCTGTCTGGACTGGCTTTGACCCATGATCCTTAGATCTTAATTTCCTCAGTAGCTAGGATTACAAGCATGAGCCACCAGTGCCTAGCCCATTTGTAGTGTTTAAATGAACTATTTACTTTGCCATGGAATGACATTTTCACTCTGAAGTATACAAGTGGTCATAGAGACTAGAATTTTATTTGGTGAACATTTCTTAAAAGTGAATGAAATGAGCCTTTTCAATGAGAAAAGCAACGATGTATGAGTCATGATACACATTCAAACTAAGTTTCAATTTTGTAGAATGTATTTATTGCTCTGTTGAGCTTTGTAGCTTCCCAGTGCTGTTTACAGACTATGCTGATGAAATCTGTGTTGATAATAACAGCTATATTCATTGATTTCAGGACAGTTGGTCAGCATTTGGAAGATTTGTGTCACTCGGTGTGAGTATTTTCCCATTATTTAATGTGTGATGTTAGCAAATCATGTACAGGCAAAAGAAAAGAAAAGACTAACTGATTTTAATTTAATACATCCAAGCAGAAAATCTTATGGTATAGCTTCAGGCTCATTGCTATGTATCTCATTACAACTAAATTTTAAGAGATGACCACTAGTTGAGTTTTAGTGTAATATTAAGGAGTATGCCAGCATTAGCTTTATTGATAATCTGAGAAGGCAACTAAAATACTTCTTCCTTTTCTAACTAAGTGACTTTGTAAGGTAGTTTTTCTGCATATACTTGAAACAACATAACCCAACAGACAGTATAAAAGCAGATGAGAGAATACAGGTGTCTTTCATTAGGCTAAAGGATGAAGAGATTTATTAAAGATGTAAAACAATGGGACTATTCTGCTGAAATTTTACCTTTTTTGGAAAATACAGTGTTTTTCAATAAGCGTATATTAATAAGTAGTGTTTCTTTTCTTTCTTTTTGGTGAGTTGTGGGGAGTAAACTCTGGGCTTGGGTGCTGACCCTCAGCTCTTTAGCTCAGTGCTAGTATTCTACCACTTGAGCCACAGCGCCACTTACAACTTTTTCTGCTTATGTGGTGCTCAGTAATTGAACTCAAGGCCTCATGCATACAAGACAAACACTCTACCACTGAGCCACCTTCCCATCCCCAGTGTTTTTGTTCTTAAATTTACAAAACTACCATAAGCACTTGAGTTCTAAATTTTCTTTTGTTTGGGTTGTGAAACTAGGACTCAATACCTGATGCTTTGCTCATTACCTGAGTTCTACTTTTTAACATATCTGTCTGTTTCTCTTGTGTGTGTGCGTGCACATGCTAATGCATGTGTATCCCCTATTTTTTATTTAATTTATTTATTTTTGTGCCAGTCCTGGGGCTTGAATTCAGCACTTAGGCATTGATCCGGAGCTGCAGTCTACCACTTGAGTTATAGTTGTACTTCTGGGTTTGTTTTGTTTTGTTTTCTGAGTGGTTTATTGGAGATAAGAATCTCATTGACTTTCCTGCTCCAGCTACCTTTTAATAGCAATCTATAGATCTCAGTCTCCTGAGTGTGTAGCCAGGATTACTGGTGAGAGGCACCAGTTCCTGGCTCTACTTACATTTTTTTTTGTCGGTTGCGGGGCCTAAACTCTGGGTCTGGGCACTGTCCCTCAGCTCTTCAGCTCAAGGCTAGCGCTCTCTCACTTGAGCCACAGTGCCACCTCTGGCTTTTTCTACTTATGTGGTGCCGAGGAATCGAACCCAGGACCTCATGCATGCAAGGCAAGCACTCTACCACTGAGCCACCTTACCTTTTTAATTAGCTCTTTGGGAGCTCTCAAAATTTAAGAGTATTAAGAGGTCCTGAGACGAGCATGTTTGAGAGCTGCCAGATTAAAATTTTCCAAATGTCAGTGCTTTTAAAGATGGCTCTCTGTTTTACTTCTTTGAACTGTCAGTGTGCTTGCCACTGATATCTCTAAACCTCATTTGATTTTTTTCTATTTCTCATCAACTGTAAAATAACTAGTCTTCAAGTTTTCTACAAAGCAAATATTTCTCAGTGAGAAACTTTTCTTACTCCTTTAGTATGGATTTTATGCAGACTGGGACATTTTCTTTTTTGTTTGTTGTCTTCAGCATCGTGTTTAAGAAGTCAGACTAGACAATTGTATAACATCTTACTAATAAATGATTCCTTAGTCTATGTAAAAGCTTGATTCCTGATTAGAAAATGTTTTCTGACCAGGTACTGGTGGCTCACACCTGTAAACCTAGATACTCAGGAAACTGAGACCCCGGATGGGTTTAAAGCCAGCTCACCAGCAAAGTCTGTGAGACTCATCCCCAGGTAACTACCAAAAGCCCAAAATGGAGCTGTAGCTCAAGTGATAGAGTGTTAGATTTGAGCTGAAGAAGCTCAGGGACAGCACCCACACCCTGAGTTCATGCCCTAGGACTTGCACAAAAAAAGAAAAAAAGATTTTTTGAACATAAGTTCTTAATGTTCTTCTGAAGTATTGAGATGGCAGTTAACTATGATGGGCTTTGGAGTTATCCACTGAGTCAAAATAAAGATCTGTCTTTTACTAAAGCCATGTGACCTGTGATACTGAGCTCTTTTCTCATCTGTAAGGTAACCCAATCTAATTCCTTACAGGTTGTTAAAATAAGTACTAAATGAAATACTTTATTCAGAGGCTGGGAAGGTGTCTCAGTGGTAGAGTGCTTGCCTTGCATGCATGAGGCCTTGGGTTCGATTCCTCAGTACCACATAAGCAGAAAAAGCCAGAAGTGGCACTGTGGCTCAAGTGGTAGAGCACTAGCCTTGAGCTGAAGAGCTGAAGAGCTGAGGGACAGTGCCCAGGCCCAGAGTTCAGACCCCGAGACTGGCAAAAACAAAACAAAACAAAACAAAAATGAAATAATGTATTCAATAAGTGGCATAATAGTCATAAGCAAGGGATGGTAATTATTTTAATGATTCCAAAGATATAATAGATTAAAAAATCTGCTTTTTAGAAGTCTTAACTTAGGAAACACATAAAGCCATTGTGATGTGTTTAGATAGTTGCATTCTTTCTAATTAGTCCTCAATATGACAGTTGTGTTATTTATAAACTTTTTTTGTGCAATTAACTGCATTTGTTCATGTAATCAGCATCTGTTTGGTGTAGGAATGGGAATCCTGAACTTTAAATACCATTCAGAGGACTCTGAAGGATTTTCTAAACAGTTGGATTTTTGTCTAATATATTCACCAGAAATGACTCTGAAAAGAGACTCCTGCCCAACTCCTCTCACTCTGTGCCAGCCCTCCTCAGTGATATTTGTTGAGAATTCAGCAGTGATGTTGGCATTTAATGATATCTCAATGAAGTACTATAAAAACGGATGTAGCTGACGGGGGATAAATGTAGGAACCTGCTGTTGCGGTAGTGTTGGTCATCTTTTTCTATCAGCATTTTTGGACACAGTGGCAAGTGTCTGTGATCCTAACAATGACAGGAAGATGAAATCGGTAATTGTAGTTCAGGCATGCATCCAGGCAGGAAACCATACTCTCCCTGAAAATAGTCAAGGGAAAGCAGGGCCCAAGGCATGGCTCAGTGGTAGAGTGTCTGCTTACTAAGTTTGAGTGAGCTGAGCTCAAACCCCAGTACCATCATAACAAAGTAAAACAATGGTGGAAGATCACTACCAAATACTTTCCACAGAATTAAGTATATATTGGGCAGGATTGTGGCCCAGTATTAGGCTAGGGGTGTAACTCCATGGTACAGTACTTGCCTGAGGCTTTGCATTTGGTGACTGGCATTGAGATGAGGAGAAGTTGCATCGAAATTATGTAGGATGGTGCTGGTGGCTCACGACTATAATCAGCTACTCAGGAGGCTGAGACCTGGAGGATGGACGTTTAAAGCCAGCCAGGCAGAAAATTCTGTTTAGATCTATCTCCACTTAGCAAGAAAAAGACAGACTGGTGTTGTGGTTCAGATTAGTAAGACATCAGCTGAGTTCAAGCTGTGGTCCTGGCACCAAAAACAACAATAACAAAATAAATAAATAAAGGAATAAAGTGTGGGCTTTGGAGGGACTTTGGAAAAAGGAAGGACTCTCCCAAAATCGGAAGATGCATGCCTGAACTACAATTACCGATTTCATCTTCCTGTCATTGTTAGGATCACAGACACTTGCCACTGTGTCCAGCCTCTCTGTTGAGATGGAATCTCCTAAAATTTTCTGCCCATGCTGGGCTGGAACTGAGATCCTCTTAATTTTGGACTCTCACATTAGTGTTGGAGGATGAGCACATACTAATATAACAGGCTATGGCTGAGAAGGGATCTCACAAACTGTGCTGCCAAGGCTGACCTCAAATTATAATCCTCCATTCTCAACCTCTCAAATAGCTAGGTTTACAGGCATGAGCCACAGCAGTGACCTGCCTCATTTTGTTCACAACACTTACCAAAAAATAAGTTTATTAACACTCAAACATAATACATTGTATATCTGAACATTGTAAATTAAATGTATATATTGGAATATTATTTACATTCTAAGTACACACTAAATAATTTTTTAGAACAGAATGAGATAAATATAAGTGAAAAAAAATTCTGCATGCTATTGGATCATTTTGTCAATATTTTGTGATATAGGTATGTCATTATATTTTCAGATTAATTTCTTGCACCCAGTAGGATTTAGTTGGATGACAACCTACGAGTCAGGTTTTAGATTTTTATTCATATTAGGATATAGTTAAATGTTGTTTAAATGAGTTACATTGGTAAGGATGGTATTAATGAGATCAGCTTCACAATCCATCTTATACTTGGGATTGCTAAGTCATTTTAATTCTTTCTCTTAAATGCCAAGGGAGAGGCACAAATGAGCTATGATACATTCTTCCCGCCAATCCCGGGAAATTTTGGGGACAATGGTCAGATAAAGCAGTAACAATTTGCCCTTTAAGCTATAGACTGCTGATTAAAAAATATATAGATTCTAAAGGCTAAAACCTTAGGCTGGTCTCAAAGTGAGTGAATGGATAGGATTTATTTGTGTAAAGAGAGAAGGAATATTTCCTGACAGTATGTTTGGCTGTCTTGATTATAGTTTGCTCTTGACTTACCCATATGTTTGCATGTTTCTTCAGTGAGGTGTTCTGTTTTCCCATCATCAAGATAACATTTTCCTTAGCACCCTTCCAACATTAATCCTTTCTCCCGCTGATTTAAACATCACCTTGCTCACTTGGATCATGGATTATTCCCTCAATTTTACTTCCTTTTTTGTTCCTAGATTAGTGCTGATCAGTTCTCTACTCAGCCACTAAAATTATCTTCCTTTGATTTAAATTTGATCTTACTTGTCTCTGTTCTAAAAATCATTCAGTGGTTCCTCATCTCTTCGTTAGAATCTTTGAAATCTTACTAGGGTGTAAAGGCCCAGTCTTTGCTGGATCCTACTTTGTTGTTTTTTTCCTTTGTTTACATTAAATGCTGTGATCATACTAAACTTCCTGCTATGCTTTCACCCCCTAATCTTGGCACTCATTTTCTCTGCCTGAAACTCTTCCCATAACTTGAATTCCATTTTTTAAATTCTTTTTCTTTTCTTTTTTTCTGGTCCTGGGGCTTGAACTCAGGGCCTGGGTTCTGTTCCTGAGCCTCTTTGTGCTGAAGGCTAGTGCTCTACCATTTGTGCCACAGGGTCACTTCTGTCTCTTTCTGTTTGTGTGGTACTGAGGAATCAAACCCAGGGCTTCATGCATGCTAGGCAAACACTCTACTACTAAGCCACATTCCCAGCCCTGAATTCCATTTACTTTATACAATATCTGCTTCATACTCTCCATTCATTATTCTGTAATGTGACGCAAAGAGCATTGAGAGTGGAGGCCAAGGTTTAACTCCTAACCTTTGCTAAGAAATCTTGTGGAAATTCTTGACCTCTTCCAGCCTTCATTATCTTTATTGCCAACGTGTGATAATGCCCACCTCTCTTATAAGCCCATTAAGAACATCTATCGACATACTATACACAAAAAAATTCTATAAGCATGTCAGCCAAAGATGTTTGGTGTGGCAACGTGGGTGATGACAACAGGAATGATCCCAAGGAAGCATTTAGCTTCACTGCTCAGGTGACCTTCCTGAACCATCCAGGCCAAATCAGTGCTAACTATGCCTCTGTCCTGGATTGTCATTCAGCTTAAATTGCTTGCAAGTTTCCTGAGTGGAAAGAGAAACTTGAACAGAGATCTTGTAAGAAGTTGGAAGCTAGTCCTAAATTCCTGAAGTCTAGTGATGCTGTCATGGTTCATATGGTTCCAGCAAGCCTTGTGTATGTGGAGAGCTTCTCTGACTATCCTCCTTTGGGTCATCTTGCTGTTTGTGATAGGAGACAGTTGCTGTGTGGCATCAAAGCTGTGGACAAGAAGTCTGCTGGAGCTGGCAAGGCCACAAAGTCTGCCCAGAAATCTCAGAAGGCCGAGTGATTATTATTATCCCTAACGCCTGTAGCTTCAGCTTAACCAGTGGTGGAAGAAAAGTCTCAGAAATGTTTGTCTTAATTGGGCATTTAAGTTTAATAGTAAAAGACTGGATAATGATAACAATGCATCATAAAAACTTGAGAAGGAAAGGAAAAAATTCTATAAGCACTCATATTCCATGCTCATTAAATTGTTATGCATACTTCTGCTGCATTCACTCCTCTTCCTTCTCACCTTTCTTGTGATCCTCAGCAGTTTTTCTGGAATGTTTTTCATGTAAAACTTTATTTTTTTTCATGGGATGAAGATTTTTCTGAAGAGATAACAGATGTTTTTACCAACACATCTCCTGCAAATCAGACAAACTGGCCAGGGTAAGTTATTACTTCTTGGTGATTGAGATTCATTTGTGACACTTCAGTGAATAAAAACTGAGATAGTAACCATTTACGATATGGAAGTAAGAGCGAAAGCCTTGCTCTTTGTTGGTGACTTGTGAGCTATGTGCATATCCAAGGTCAGAGTGGGCAGGGAGGTGCTATATCCAGAGAAATATTTAATACAACATATATTCCATTGCCTGCTCATGCACAGGACATGGGATGCTTTTTCCTTTTATCCCTATCTTTCCCAGGCTCAGGAGACATTCTGTAAACCAGTACGCCCCAGGCACACAATGCTCTCTGGACAGAGGGAACTGATATAATCAGGATGTCCTGTTTGCTCCTAAGTCCTAGGGTAAGGACCCTAATACTTGATCTTTTTGGTTGTTGTTGTTATTAGAAAATAAATTTTGTTATGGAATGTCTTGGGTAAAAGAAAGACATTCCTCAAGCAACAAAGTAGCAGAAAGTTCCAGGCCAGCCTGTTCTAGCAGGGTTATAACTCAAAAAGAAAAAAAAAAACATAAAGAAATACATGTTTAAAATCTACTGAATGTAAGAAAAAAAGAGTACAGTTTCCTGTGAGTATATAATGTCAGAGAGTTTCCTGGAAACAGTAGCCTCTAAAATGGGATGATTTTTTTCTTTATAGGGAAATAGTAATAACATTTATTATTATAACCACAATTCAGTGACATTCAGTACATTTCCAGTATTGTAGAACCATCACCTTTATCTTATCCCAAACATATCCATCACCCTCGACAGAAATTTTGGGCCATTAAACCATTCATGCCTCTTTCCTTACCTCAACCCACAGTAGCCCTGAGTTATTTTCTGTGTCTGTGAACTTTCTTACTCTTGGTACTTTATTGTTGTAGTCTGAATGTTTGGATTTCCATAATTTTTCATATGGTAACACTTGATCTTTTATTCTTATCCCCTAATGTTTGCTTTCTCCATGAAACCCTCTCAGAACACTCCTCGGGAACTCATCTTCTGCAGTTCAAGTGCATCTCTTCACTATTCAATCTAGTATTGTTTAAAAATGGTCAAATTTAAGAAAAGTCATAAAAAGAATATAAACAGTATTTGTGTGCTTTTTATGAAAATTCACTATAGTTAACATTTTCCTTCTTTCGCTTAATCACTTATTTGTGTGTATGTTCTCTTTGTGGACATACATTTGAGATTATCTTGTATATATCATAGTCCTCTATTCCTACATATTTTAATCTTGCTCTCCTCAGGATAAAAATGTCCTGTTATTACATAGCCACAGTAGTTACCGGCTTCAGTAAATTAATCACAATGCCATACTTTTGCTTAATCTTTGTCTATATTTCAGTCTTGACAATTGGCTCAATTCTGCCCTCTCATTTTTTTCTCCAGTACTAATACCAGTACATGATCATGAATTATATATAGTTGTGTATACTTGATCTCCTATAGTCTATAATAATTCTCTGCTTTTCCTTTATAACATTACTATTTTTAACAACACAAGCACCTGCTTCCATTTAGTAGCTAGGATTAGAGGTATGAGTGACTGCTGACTAGCAAATGTAGAGTTCTTGAGGGTTAAATTGTGTTATTTGTTTTTGTTTTTGTTTTTTACAAAGTATGAGGCCCATTGTAAAAATTGCTCAGTGTTGATGACCCTATATAAACTAGCTTATTATCCCAAATATACATGTAGATGTTCAATAAGCAGATATGTCTCTATATTTTTATACTAGGTAATTTGCTAGGTGCTAGGGAAGTAATGATGAGGACATAGAAAAATCACAAGAATAAAAGAAATCATGTTAATAAATATTTTTGAGGTCAATAATTCTCAATGTGGTCCCTATGTGGCAATTCTCAGAAGGCAGTTTTCAAATAATTGAAATTTCAAATAATTTCAAATTGAAATAGAGATACAGGATATAGCAGGGGCATTGGCCTGGTTGTCTGCACACTAAGGATGTAGGGAAATGTGCACTGGAGCATGTGGTTCTGGGAATAATTTTTTAATACTTTTGTTTACATTTTTTACCTTTTTTCTCCAGGCTAGCAGGCTTCATACCTTGAGCCACAGCTTAATTACTCACTTTCTTTTTTCTTTGTTCCTTTTTGCCGACCTTGGGGCTTGAACTCTTCTGCCTGGGCCCTGTCCCTGAGCTTCTTTTGCTCAAAGCTAACACTCTACCACTTCAGCCACAGCAGCACTTCCAGCTTTTTCTAAGTAGTCTATTATGTTTCTCGGACTTTCCTTCCTTGCATCAAACTGTGATCCATAGAACTCAGCCTCCTGAGTATGAGTAGCTAGGATTACTGGTGTGACCCTTTGGCACCTGGCTAGGTTTTTCTTATGTTTTGGTTCTGGACCTAGGGCTTGAACACAGGGCCTGGTCAGTGTTGTTTAGTTTTTGTTTTTTATTTAAAGCTGATAGTCTATTTGAGCCAAAGCTCACTTTCTGCCTTTTTGTTGTTGTTTTTATTCTTTGTGTTAATCCCAGGGCTTCAAAGTGGCCTGGCCAGTCTCCAGTCTCCATGCTTTCTTCCCCTCCGCCCCCCCCCCCCAAGTTAGCAAGCACTACATCTTTAGCCAGTGCACAACTCTTCCTTTTTATTTTTGGTTGTTGTTTTTATTTCTTTGTATTTGGCTTTTATTTATTTATTTATTTTGGCTGGTCATTGGGCTTGAACTCTGGGCCTGGGTGCTATCCCTCAGCATTTCAGCTCCAGGTCCTCTACCATTTGAGCCACAACACCACTTGCAGCTTTTTTTTCTGCTTATGTGATGTTGAGAAATCGAACCAGGGCCTCATGCATCCAAAGCAAGCAAGCCCTCTACCACTGAGCCACCTTCCCAGCCCTGGTTTTCATTTTTTATGGTGATCCTAGGGCTTGACCTGCCAGTCTTCTTGAGGTGTTGGGCTTTTTCCCCCCTCTAGGATGGAAGTTTTACAAGTTGAGCCATAGCTCATCTTTTTTTTTTTTTTTTTGGTGGTTAATATTGTAAGGTCCGCTCCTGGATGGCAAGCAGACTCCACCCTCCTCACAGCAAAGTCTCCATCCAGTAACTGCATTACCTTGGGAACTGGGACACCTGGAAGAAGTCACATTTGCATCCACTGAGGTCATATCTGAATTTGATGTGGCCACACCTTTCTCTGCACGTACCCTAGGTAAGGCCTAGCCCAGGCCCAGACACTCTCTCTCTGCTCTCTCTCTGCTCTCTCTGCTCTCTCTGCTCTTTTCTAGCTCTTTCCTCTCTCATTCCTCTCTTTCCCAACTCTCTCTCATTCGAAGGCTTTTCCCAGCCAGGTGGAGTGCCAACCTTGCCTGGTCCCAGCAGGTCTACTGAATAAAACTAGTCCCTTACCTGAATAGCACATGCATGGTGCTGTTCTTACTCGGCTATCTCTTTTTTTAAAACCTAACAAGTGAGATAAGTGTCCTATGGCTCTAACTACTCAGGAGGCTGAGATCTGAGGACCTCAGTTGGAAGCCAGCCCAGACAGAAAAGTCCTTGTGAGACTCTTATGTCCAATTAAGCACTCAAAACCCAGAAGTGGCGCTATGGCACAAATGGTAGAGCACAAGGCTTGAGTACAAAGAGGCTCAGGGACAGCACAAAAGTCCTGAGTTCAAGCCCCACAACAGTCAAAAAATACAGAAAGAAAAAAAGTACTACAGGAAGCCAAGATGACTATCCAGACAGCTTGGTATTGGCATAAGAACAGACATCAGGACCAATGGAATAGAATTGAAAACCCAGAAATGAACCTACAGACCTATAGACATCTAATCTTCGATAAGGGAGCTAAAACAATAGAATGGAAGAAAGACAGCCTCTTCAGTAAATGGTGCTGCTAAAATTGGTTAACTACTTGTAGAAAACTAAAGCTAGATCCTTATATATCACCTTGCACCAGAATCAACTCCAAATGGATCAAAGACCTCGAAGTCAAAGTACACACTTTGAAAACATTACAGGATGGAATAGGAGAAACCCTAGGTCTCCTCGGCTCAGGCCAAAATTTTCTGAATAGAGACCCGGAAACACAACAAATCAAAGAAAGGTGGGACAAATGGGATTGCATGAAGTTGCAGAGCTTCTGCATGGCAAAGGACATAGCTAGCAAGATCAATAGAAAGCCCACGGATTGGGAGAAGATCTTCACTAGCCATACAACAGACAAGGGTCTCATATCTAAAATATACTTGGAACTCAAAAAATTAAATCCCCCAACAACAAATCCTCAAAGAAACAACTGCCCAATAAATAAGTGGGCTAAAGACTTAAAGAGAAACTTCTCTGAAGAAGAAAGAAGGATGGCCAATAGACACATGAAGAAATGCTCAACCTCCCTAGCCATAAAAGAAATGCAAATCAAAACAACATTGAGATACAACCTCACTCTAGTTAGAATGGCTAAAATCAAGAACTCTAACAACAACAGATGCTGGAGGGGATGTGGACAGAAGGAAACCTTACTTCATTGTTGGTGGGAATGTAAACTTGTTCAACCACTTTGGAAAGCAGTATGGAGGTTCCTCAAAAGACTTCACATAGAGATCCCCTATGACCCAGCAATCCCATTTTTGGGCATTTACCCAAATGTTTACAAACAAGACCACACTAAAGCTACTAGCACAACTATGTTTATTGCAGCATTATTTACCATAGCTAAGATATGCAACCAACCCAGATGCCCCTCAGTAGATGAATGGATCAAGAAAATGTCGTATATATACACAATGGAATTCTATGCCTCCATCAGAAAGAATGACATTGCCCCATTTGTTAGGAAATGGAAAAACGTGGAAAACATTATATTAAGTGAAGTAAGCCAGGCCCAAAGAAACATAGGTCCCATGGTTTCCCTTATTTGCAATATCTAGTATATGTATGAGTCAAGCGGAAAAGGTCAGATAATGTGATGTTAGGAAAATGAATCCTTAGATATGTATTCAAATGTTTTTTTTCCTTTCATGCATTTGTTTCTAACGCATTTATAAGATTATCTCTTTGTAGCTTTGTATGTCCCTCCCCCACAGTATAACCCTGCTTTTACTATATTTGATGTCAGTATAACTTGTGTAGGAGATGGGAAAAAACAAGTCGTTTAAGGATACAGGTAGACCTGTTGCAACAATGAGAAGTACAAATTGTCATGTCGAAAACGAGCTTTACAATGTTGGTGGGGGGGCTAGCGGGGAGGATTGGGTGGGCAGATGGGGGGGAGGCTGGGAAGGGATGTTAAGTGTAAACAAAGGAGGAGGCTGCAATGCTTGATAAGAAATGTACACATTAACCTGCCCATGTAATTGTAACCCATCTGTACAGTGTGTTCACAAAAAAATAAAAATAAAATAAAATAAATAAATAAGGAAAAAAAAGAAAGTTGAGAGCCAAGGTTCAAAGCCATTCTAGGCATGAAAATCAATGAGACGTTTTTCACCAATTAACCAGCAACAGGTAGGAAGCAGTAGAGCTCTACCCTTGAGTAAAACTCAAGTTTTAGCCCAGGAGTAGCATAAATGAAAAGAATTCTCATTTACTTTCCTGCCCAGGCTGGATTCAAACCACAAATGCTCAGATTTCAGCTATTTGAGCAGGTAGGATTATAGGTGTGAACCATATTTTTAAAATCTTGAATTGGCTCTAATATTTTTGTCCTTCTTTTCATTAATTTATTATTCTTTTTCACTTTTTCATAAGTTTGGGTCATCCAGCTTATTATTAGGGCTGGCCACTGTTTCTGAGGTTTTTGTTTTGAAGTTTTTTTTTGTGGATTTTTGTCCCAACCTGCAGGACGTCAATGAGGGCGATGAACCTAAACGAGAAGGAATGAAGGGACAAGAGACATGAAGAATGACAGCAAGACAGGGATTCTGATCAAGCTGCAAATTTTTATTTTTCACACAGGGGTATTTATATGCTTGGAATAAGGAAGCTTTTAAATTGGCCATTAAGGAAGCTTTTTCATTGGCCATAGCAGCTGCAGGATGTTTGCGTAGGGCAGGGTGAAAGGGTGGTCATTAGCAGCTGCAGGATGTTTGCATAAGGCAGGATGAAAGGGTCGGATTTCTGAGAGTGGTTCTGTAAACTCAGCCACAAGATGTTCCAGTGAGATAGTCAAGCCTATCTTCATGTTGAGAGACTCCTTTTGGATCTCAACAGATTTTTTTTTTGAGCTTGTTATAGTACTTGAACTCCAGGCCTGGTCATTATTCCTAATTTTTTCTCAAGACTAGTAGGCTTCCCACCTCAAGACAGTTCAAATTGTGGCTCTTTATGTATTTTTCTTTCTTTCTGCATTTATTTTAGGTGATGCTCTTATGGTTTGTACTCAGGACTTGGGCATTTTTTTTTGAGTTTTTGTTGTTGCTGTATTTTTTTTTTCTTCATTGCTGGTCCTAGGGCTTGAACATAGGGCCTTAGCTTTTGCTAGTCATAAAATCAGGGCAGAGCCACTGTGTCTGAGGTTTTTCCCTTTTCTTTCTCAAGACTAGCAGTGTCTATGGCTTGAGCCACAGATAAAGTTCTGGCTTTATTTATTTATTTATTTATTTTCATTTTTGTTGCTAGGGCTTCAACTCATGACATGGCCACTCTCCTGAGGCTTGAAGTCAGGGCAGGGCCATTGTGAATGAAGCATTTTTTGTATTGTTTATTCTCAAGGTTAGCATACTTTAACAGCTTGAGCAACAGCTGCATGAATGGCTTTGTTTATATAATGTTCTCTACCACCCCCACCAGGCAAAAGTTGTAAAATTCATTTTTGAAATAATTTCTTGTACATCTCATTGTTGCAATAGGTCTAGCTGTAACCCTATTTAAACAATTTGTTTTTTCCCTTCACCTTCACAAATTACCCCAACATCAAATACAGTGAAAATGTGGGAGTTATTTATTTATTTGGTTCTGGTCCTAGGGCTGGAACACAGGGAGTGGTGACTCTTCCTAAACCTGAAATCAGGGCAAGGTCACTGTGCTGGAGTCTCTCTCCCGTGTCCTGAGCAAGGCTGGCAGGCTCCAAAACTTAAGCCACATTTCAACATCTGGCTTTGTAAAACAAATTTGGTGATTCATAAGGGGTAAGTTTCTTATGGAGGAGCTGGGAAGTGGCTCAGTGGTAAAGTATTTGCCTTGAGCTGAAGAGCTAAGGGACACCATCCAGAGCTGGAGTTCATGCCCCACAACCCACAAAAACGAAAAAAGAAAAGAAAAAAAAAGCTGAGTGCCAGTGGCTTACACCTGTAATCCTAGCTACTCAGGAGGGTGAGATCTGAGGATTGCAGTTCAAAGCCAGACTGGGAAGGAAAGTCCATGAGACAATTATCTCCACTAAATCACCAGAAAACCAGAAGTGGCCCTGTGGCTCAAGTGGTAGAGCACTAGCCTTGAGCTGAAGAGCTTAGGGACAGTGTGCACGCCGAGTTCAAGCCCCATGACCAACCAAAAAAAAAGAAAGATTCTCATGGGAAGACAGGGACATTAGCCAGGTTCTAAAATCAGAGTATGGTGATTCGAAGCCAGCCAGGGCAGGAAAGTTTTTGAGACTCTCATCTCCAATTAATCACCAAGAGCATGGAAGTAGAATAGTTCTAGTCTTGTGCAAAACAGCACAAGTTCAGGCCCCAGGACTAGCACACATAAAACCTAGTGTCATGGAGCTTCCTGCCCAGGTTGACTATGAACCACAATCCTAAAATTTCAGCTTCCAAAGTAGCTAGGATTATAGGCATGAGCCACTACTTAAAAATATTTCATTGACTTCTCTCTTCTTCTTTTGCCTTCTTATTATATTGTTCATTTCGTGTGTGTGTGTGTGTGTGTGTGTGTGTGTGTGTGTGTGTGTGTGTGTGTGTGTGTGTGTGTGTGTGTGTGTCCTGGTGCTTGTTCTAGACCTTGAACTCTGGAGCCTAGCCACAGTCTCTGAATTTGTTTTACTTTTATTTTTAATGCTGTTTCTAGGCTTTGTATTCAGGGCCTAGTCCCTGTCCCTGAGTCATTCTTTTGTTGCTGGTGGTGGTGGTCCTAGGGCTTGAACATAGGGCCTGGTCACTTCCTGGGTTTGAAACCAGGGCAGGTCCACTGTGTATGAGGGGTTTTGTTGTTCGTTTTCCCTCAAAGCAAGCAGTCTCTGTGGCTTGAGCCACACAGATCAACTTCTGGATTCTTTTACTTTTTGGCAGTTCATGGAAGATAAAAATCTCTTAGAATATAAGAGTACTGTATCAGCAACTGAAATCTGAGGATTGGGGTTGAAAGCCCGGGCAGGTAAGTCCGTAAAACTTATCTCCATTTCATCCCCCAAAGAAAGGAAGTGGTAGAATGCTACCTTTAAGAAAAAAGAATTTCTATTTCAAGCCCTGGGTTCAAGACCCCTACCTGATACATACTCACAAACTCCTAAGGGACTTTTCTGCCTGGGATGCCTTGGAACCCAGATCTTCAAATTCTGTCTTTTGTGTAGCTTGAGCTCCAGGTGTAAACCACCAATTCTCTTGGCTTTTGTGCTCATCTTCCACTCTGATTTTTATTTGTGTTTTGTATTTAATTGATTAATTATTAGTAGTCCTACCCTATGTATCTGGGCCTGGTCACTGTTATTTTGCTTTTTCATTCAAGGCTGTTGCTTTACCACTTGAACCACAGCTCTACTTCTGGCATTTTTGCTGGTTAGTTGGAGATTAGAGCCTCATGGAATTTCCTGCCCAGGTGGGCTTTTAACCACCATCCTGAGATTTCATGCTCCTAACTGGGATTACATGTCAGCCACCAAAAAGTGCCTGGCTCACTCAATTTTAATATTCTTTTTTTTTGTGGTTGGTCATGGGGCTTGAACTCTGGGTCTGGGCTCTGTCCCTCAGCTCTTCAGTTCAAAGCTAGCGCTCGACCACTTGAGCCACAGAGCCACTTCCAGCTTTTTTCTTTTTTGCTATATGGTGCTGAGGAATCAAACCCAGGGCCTCATGCATGCAAGGCAAGAGCTCTACCACTGAGCCAACTTCCCAGCCCTCAATTTTAATATTCTTAATAGGCTCTTACAGTCTTTTTATTCACATGATGATGATGATGATGATGATGATGATGATGATGATGATGATGATGATGATGATGATGATGATGATGTGCTGGTCATAGGTTTGAAATCAGGGCATGGGTGCTGTCCATGATCTTCCAGTTGAGCCTCAGCTCAAGTCCTGGACTTTTCTTTATTTCTTTTTGCTTCTTTCTTGGTGGTTAATTTGAGAGAATTGTCTCATAAAAAACCTTGGCACTACTCAGAAGGTTGAAATCTGAGGATTGTGTTTTCAAGCCAGTCCTGACAAGAAAGTCCAAAACACCCTTTTCTTTTTCTTTTTGTTGTTGTTGTTGTAATGACAAAGGTGAGGTGCAGTGGAGTTGCAGTTTCATTAACAGGTAAAAAGGATGTTTGCTTTTGAGCAATAGCTTCCCAAAGTACACTGCCTCCTGACTAGGGATGGTCCACTGATGGTTAGAATGACTTGTCTTCCTTCTATGACCCTATTACCCTGGTAACCGATTGTTTACAAAGATGTGATCCTGACACCTTAGCAACATGAGAAGGGACAATATCATTCCTAGGTTGGGATGAAAACCAAGTGGATCCCCCCATTTGGTGTGCTGCCTCGCTCTGGGGGGCCAGGATGATAGTGCACCCTTCTGTGAAGAAGGAAAATGACTTGAACAATTCTGTACTCTTTGTTCATTTCTGACAGATGAGGGCTGTGGATAAATTCATGGACTCACCTAGGGACAAGCAGGGAATTTTCTAGGATCTCCATTGTGTCTAGGAAGGAAGGGCCTCAGGTTTTGCTGCAGAGAGATGCATCCTACAGTGCGGTTGCAGCAGCCCTGGCTTGCTCCAATGCCAGTGATTTCACAGATCAGCAATATACCTGGACCCAGGAAATGTCACCTTATGCAGATGAAATAACTCTCAGGACATCTGTCCTGATGACCATGGAAGCCTATGCCAGTGCAAGCGTTGGTGACACAATTCTGCTCATGTGGCTGGGAGTATGGAAGTGGCACAGGTGTGGATTTGAGGTGTTGGATAGCACACGTGGTGTATGCTTTCTGCTCTGCCCACCACATGAGTAAAGGCAATGCTGGATTCTGTCTGAATTTAACTGGGGTCTGAGGGACTGTGGATTTTCTGGGATGCCAAAACTCCCAGGGGGACATAGGTTGAGCTGGACTAGGTGAAAGGGAGTGAAGGAAACCTCCAGAAAGAAGGAAGTCTTGATTCTCTTTAAAAGTTCCTTTAATGCTTAAATTTTAATGAAAACGGGAAATAAATGGAAAAAGTGATTCTAGATCTCAGTTTCCTGAATAGCTAGCATAACAGGTGTGACACTAGTACCCAACTCACTCTTTTGTATCTATTGAGTTTATTAGGTTCTAGACACTGTAGCAAGGAAAAAAAGAAAAGCTTTGTTTTGAAGGTCTATGCCTTTGTGTGTGGGGTTGGGAGAGGGTAGGGAATGTATACACATAAATATGTTTAAATATATGATGGAAAAAATATATTGAGTGATGTGCTAGGGAGGAATGTTAGCAATTTGCAGTGATGTATGAGTTCAGAAAAGCCTCATGTGGTAAAGTGACTTAGAAGAGATCAAGGCAACTCATCCAGGCCCCAGAATCAGGTAGAGTCATGAGCTCGAAGTATGAGCACCTACACCTGGGTCCCCTCCCATTTCTGGAGTTCCCTCCATACAACTGGCCCCTCCCTCTCTCTGCCCAGACCCACCTGGACTCCCATCTACCTCACTTCCTTTTCCCTCAGATCCTCCTGCTACCAGGATAGTGATGGAGGTCATGTGCTCCCTCTTGGGGGAAATATCGCTTCTCTAATAAACCTTGTAATAATCTTTCTCCTTTGCCTTCCTGCTTCTGCATGGTCCCCTTGCATGGATTTTTGTCTAATCCTCTTACATTGGTCGCCCCTGTGGGGATAGGCTCCCCAGTGGGTTTGATCCTCCCTCCACTTCGGAAGGAGGTTCAACCAGCTTCCCTGGGACCTATGCTGAGATCCTATACGCCAGCCACCAGAGGACCACCAAGGTAACTTTCTCCTGACTGAGCGCTCTACCAGCCCATCCAACACTGCTAATTAAGTCCCACTCCAGGGTAAGTGAAAAGTTTATCTGAGGTCTGCGTTTCTGATTCTGATATCTCAGTGGTAAGGGTACCTGGGCCTCTGTGACTTACCGAGCCCCCCTTCCCCTCATCAGAGCCAAACCTTGGCCAAGTGCCAGGGGCCTACCTTGGCCCAAGGACCCCTCCTCCATGGCCCAAGGAATGCAAATGGACAAACATGAAGACATTCTCCACTGGCAGGGCCACCACCCCCTTTAGGAGCCAACCTGTACTGTGGAGAACACTCTAATATAGGCCCATGGCATCAGGTCCGTTACCATGGGAAGGACACTAAATTTCTTTACATTAAGGCCACCTGGGCCTTGGAGGGCTTCTGAGCCCCTTCAATCAAATTTTGCCCCAAATTTAAAACTCCACTTCTGCGAGTGCTTGGGCAGATAGCTCTGGCTCTCTCTCTCTCCCTCTCTCCCTCTCTTCCTCTCTCCCTCTCCCTCTTTCCCTCTCCCTTGCAACTGAAGGTAAAAGTATGGATGAGTTTAAGTTTAAACTCCTCCTCTGTGTACTGCTTTTGCAGTTTCCCCTCCTCTGCAGTCTCCCCTGTGAGGCCCTCCCCTCTTTTGCGGCCTCCCCCACAAGGCACCCTCACTTCTTTGCCCTTCCCCACGAGGCACCCTCACTTCTGCGGCCTCCCAGTGAGGTATACTCCTTTTTGCAGCCTCTTCTGTGAGGCCCCCACCCCTGAAGGACTTCATCTGTGAGGTCCCCACTGCTCTGCGGGACCCCTCCTCTGCCTTTGTAGTGGGGGTGGAAGCTGAAGCTCCAGTTTTGCCAGAAACAATGCATAAAGCATAAAGTGACTCCATTTAGGGTATCATCTCTTATTCTTTTCCATGGTTTTCCATGGTCAGGACTGACTTTGTCCTGGCCATTGTCTCAACATCCATTGCTGGGATAGCTTGTCCCGGTTGGCATTTACGGTTTGGACTCAAGGCCTGGGCACTGTCCCTGAGTCCTTCTGTTCCAGGCTAATGCTCTACTACTTAGAGTCACAATGCCACTTTCAGCCTTTGGCTGGATAGTCCTGGTTCTGTGCTGATTAGTAGGGAGATGGAGTTTTAGAAGGATTTTTTTTGTGCCCAAGATGGCTTTGAACTTTCTTACAAAAGCTCTTTTTATTTCCAGCTAAAGCAACAAGGAGATCAATGAGATGGAGGTTACCTATAACTTGTTAACAATTGACTAACAATTACTTGTCAGAGATTTTTAAAAGAAAGCCCAGTCGATGCTTTTAACCTGAGACTGATTGGCACTCTAAGTACAGCCCACTGCCTCTGGGTAGCCTGTTTAAAGTGGCTTATAGACAACATTTAACCTATAACAAATGTACAGGCCTTTTCTTGGGCTACAGCAGCATAGCCTGTTTAACACCCTGGTTTATAAAAGCATTTTCTGTCTGGCAGAGGAATGCCTACCTATGTAGGCCTTTAGACAGATCTCAATAGGAACATAATCTCAGCTTTACAAGCTTTTCAACAGATGAATTTAACCAGCTCAAAAGTTACTGCCAATTAGGACTTTGAGCAGATACAGGGGTTTTGGGATTTACATTCTACAATCTTAGCTTTTACTACCCACTATCACAGATCTCTGGAAAGTTTTGCCCAGTTACACCAACATGGGTGATAGGAATGTTTAAAAACTTATCTTTCCATGACTTTCTGGCTTGATCAATTTTTTGGAAGACAAAGCTCAAGTAACTCAGGACCTGATACCACTTTTGTCATCCAAACATTTGTTTGTAATTGCCTCTGAATGTTTTAACATTGTCAGGGTCCCTGGAGTGCCTTTCTTATGTTGGGATAAATACATCTTTGGCACTTTCCTTGGTCAGTCGCTGGACTTGAACTCAGGGTTTGAGTACTGTCCCTCAGCTCTCCAGCTCAGGACTAGCACTTGGCCACTTTAAACTCCAAAACAACTCAGCTTTGAGCACTCTGTTGGCAGATTAGAGATGACAATCTCACAGGGACTTTAGTCTGCCTGTGCCTGGACTGGCTTCGAACGACAGATCAATGAGTTGTTTTTTTTTTTTTTTTTACAAACAGTCACTTTGAAAAGACCCCAGACCCCAGAATACGTTCATCCATTGAGCTCTTTAAGAAAAACCACTGCCCCTTCCCCTACATAGCTAAGAGAGCAAGCAGGACGCAGGCAAGTCATTAACCACTGAGTCACCGCCTGCAGACCTCAGCATGACTCTAACACATGCCCTAAAACCAGGCATTCCTGAAAAATAGCCGACCCTCCCGTCCCTTCCTGTAAAACTTAGCTATAATGGCAGGGTAGGTCAGGAGGTAATAAATCACTTGTCAAAATTAGGGAACGAACAGTTTCGGTGCATGACGACCAGCACAGACTTGCCGGGGCAAGTACCGACACGTCAGCTTTCCCCCAACCCCACCTGCCCCATCTGGCCAGCTTAACCTGACCAATCCCCACCCTGAGCGTAATTTGAAATTAACCAATCAATACTCTGTAACCAAGCATCTTGCTTCTGTAACCTTGCTTCTGCTGTCCATAAAAAGAGGGTGCTTTCAAGCACTCGGCGCGCAAGTCTCCCGATAGACTATGTCGCCCCGGGTACCCGTGTAACCGGTTCTCAGACATTCAACCCGAACCTTGTGGATCTCGAGGTTGAGTGCACCTGGGAGCCGAGGGCTTGCCCAAATAAACCTCTTGCTGATTGCATCCGCACAAGTGGTCTCGTTGTTCCTTGGGGAAGGGTCTCTTCTGATTGAAGGACACCCCACGCCGGGGGTCTTTCATCTGGGGGCTCGTCCGGGATAGAGACCCCCACCCAGGGACCACCGACCCATTTTCGGGAGGTAAGCTGGCCAGCGTCTCTGTGTTGTCTGTGTGTTGTCTGTGTACTGTCTAAAGTCAATCTGTGTGTGCGCTTGCGAATCTGGTGAGTTCGGCCGTTCTCGTCTGCATCTGGCGGACCCGTGGAGGAGCTGACGAGCTCATACTCCCGACCGCAGCCCCCAGGAGACGTCCTGGAGGTGTCCGGGGCCTGAAACAGTGGCCCATCCGGGGTCTGAAACAGTGACCCATCCGGGGCCTGAAACAGTGGCCCATCCGGGGTCTGAAACAGTGACCCATCCGGGGCCTGAAACAGTGGCCCATCCGGGGTCTGAAACAGTGACCCATCTGCTTTCTGGAACTCAGTCCTCTTTAGACGCGTGATTTCTCTGGGAGACTCTCAAAACAGTCTCCGCCTGGTTTTTGCCTTTGGCTTATTGTCAAAACAGCGTAGTGAAAAAGTAGCGTGACCAGTATAATTGTGATGTTTGTTGTAGAAGTTTGGTTGCTCGCACTGCTCTTGCCTTTGTGGTTTGTTTTCCTGTTGATCTGCTGTCTTTGCCTTCGTTGTGGAAACTTTGGGAGAGTGTGCTACTGTGAATAGTTTTGTAACATTCCTCAAAACCACACAGGTCTCTGCCAGGTTTTGCTTTCGGTTTACTAGCAACAGCGCGCAGCGAAGCTAAGTGTTGCCTGTATTGTATTGTTGTTCTTGTGTTCGTTAATAGTTTTAAAATGGGACAAACTGTCGCGACACCACTTAACCTTACTTTACAGAACTGGAGGGATGTGCAAACATCAGCTCACAATCTTTCAGTAGAAGTTAAAAAAAAAAAAAAAAGAAAATGGATAACTTTTTGTTCATCAGAATGGCCCACTTTCAACTGTGGCTGGCCACGTGAAGGAACCTTTAACCTAACCATTGCCTTACAGATCAAGGCCAAAGTTATGGACCCGGGACCACACGGACACCCAGACCAGGTCCCTTATATTGTTACTTGGGAAGCTCTTATTCTAGAACCTCCCCCGTGGATGAAACCCTTCTTATCTACCCCGGCCCCCCAAATCCCTACCCCCTTAACCCTTCCATCTGCCCCTCAGCTCTCTCCCCCACTCCTTCCCTCTCCAATTTCCCAACCTCAGCTTTCTCTCCTTCCCGGGAGTTTAGCCATGGTCGGCCACTCCCATCTGAAGTCGCTTTTTCTGTTTGGCGCCTGTCTGTTTTTGTGTTTCTGTTTAGTGTTAATTGTTTCTGTTGTCTGTTTTGTTGTCCTTAAAGGGATGGGGCAGCAACTAACAACCCCCTTAAGTCTGACTATAGATCACTGGAAGTCACAGCCTGAGCCGAGATTGTCAGGTTTTGGGAACTTGCTTGTTTGTCAATTATGAAATTGCCACTGACCATCTGCAGGTGGCCTCAGTTAGATCTCAGCCTCGGGCCTTGGCTCGGGGGGGTCTGAGCGTGGGGGAGAACCTGTCAGTCTGAGGGAACGGCCGCTAGGGACTTCCTTCCCTTGCCCCAAGATGACTGGGAATTCGCCTCTGCCTTGGAAGACCCCCGGGTCAACGTCTGCAGGACTCTAAGAGAAAAATCCTCTGGAGGTGAGTAGGGGGGTTGAGTCCCCTGGTAAGTGAATGGTGGTGAGATGTCGCCCTATTCACTGAGACTTGATTCTGTCTTTGTGGCCACATGTTTGTCTTGTTAACTTTAGTGTGTTTGTTTTATGGGGTAGGAAAGTTCTGGGTGAGTGTGGCAGGCTCACCCAGCAGACTCTGGATTCAGCTTGCTGAGTGGGAACAGCACAGAGTTCCGGTAGGGATAAACTGGGGCCCATTAGTCCCCAACTCAGCCTTCAGTTCTTGTCTAGTTCTGTTTTTAGAATTGGTACCAGTTTTAAATGTGGATCCTTGGTTTTTGTGTTTATCTGTGTTTTTGTTATTTATTTATTTAAACATCTCTGAGGGAATAAAAGTTCCAGCTGGGCCTAGTCACAGACCTGCTATGTCCACCCTCCCCGCGAGGCATGAAGGGTTACTGGGCTAGTTTGGTTCCCTTCAAGCCTCAGGCTGCACCTTCTCCCAGTGGAGGCTGCTGGAGGACAGGTGAGGGCGTAGAAGGCTGTGTACCTGGATTGGACTTTTCAGCTAGTTCTGTCTAAAATTGGGTTAAAAAAAAATCAGGCCAGTTTAGTCTTAGGTGACTCCCTCCCTCAGCCCTCCTCCAACTCAGAAGAGATTCATAAGCCTTGCTAACAAGCAAGCTCTGTGAAAATGAAGCACAACAAAGGTACCTAGTTCTAAAAGAAATACTGTCTTAAATTTTTTTGTTTAAAACCTTTAGAAAGTGTACGTACAACTGATTTTGATTTTTGCGCGCTTTAAGATCTGTGTGTTTTGTGTGTGTCTGTGAACGTGTTCAAAGATAAAAAAAAAAATTGTCAGCATGCTGTAACAATTGGGTGATTTAAATTTAAATTTCAAAAGGTTATGAGGTTTGGACATTACCAAAATTTTTAAAAATCTTCACATTGTTTTAAATGGCTTTTTAAAAGGTTCTTTAACTTGCAAATTAGAAAATCTGGTATTTTAAAAACTAATATTTTAAAATGCATAAGTCTGTTTATACTGTAATCAAGTTATCTGGCTTAACAAAAATGCATTGGCTGTTTGGGGTCTAATTCCCTTGGCTAAAATTTGGGGATAAAAATTAGAAATTTACTAGTATAGGTATGAGTCAAGCGGAAAAGGTCAGATAATGTGATGCTAGGAAAATGAACCCTTAAATATGTATTTTAATGTTTTCGTTTCTTTCATGCATGTATTTCTAATGCATTTATAAGATTATTTCTTTGTTGCTTTGTATGTCCCTCCCCCACAGTGTAACCCCCGTTTTCACTATATTTGATGTCAGTATAACATGTGGAGGAGATGGGGACAAACAAGTAGTTTAAGGATTCAGGTGGACCTGTTGCAACAATGAGAAGTACAAAATGTCATGTCAAAACCAGCTTTACAATGCCGGTGTGGGGGGGGAGGGGGGTATAATTGGGTGGGGGGAGGGGGGTAAAATTGGGTGGGGGGAGGGGGGAGGCGGGGAAGGGAAGTGAAGGGTAAACAAAGGAGGAGGCTGCAATGCTTGGTAAGAAATGTATCCATTATCCTGCCCATGTAATTGTAGCCCCTTTGTACAGTATGTTCTCAAATAAAATAAAATACAATTTAAAAAAAAAAAATTAGAAATTTAAATGTAAAGGTTAGTTTAACACTGTCAAAGATGTTACCTGTTCTATCTAAAACTGTATTTCATTTGAGAACCAAGAGAAGAGACGGGGAAAAACTTAGAAACCAACAGAAGACCTATCTTTAGGGGTGAAGGGTGAACAAGCAGAAGTGCAGTTCAGCTGGTCATGCAGTGGGACAGGCCCTGGGAGGAGTCCAAGCATGATGAGGCAAACTGGCACAAACGCAGTTCATCTAACCCTAAAGAGTCAGATTGGGTGTGTGCCTGCCTATTCCATAGGAGGGGCCAAGTGGCCCATCATTGTTCTGTCTCTTTTCCCTGCAGATAGGCACTGAAAACATGATGGTTAAAATGAATGATGTGATGATCTGATTAGTATTGCTAAAATTTTCCCTTGGATGTGTTAACATTAAAATTAGGAAGGCCTTAAAAAGAGGGTAAAAAGTTATTTGTATAATGTGGCTTACTTTCAATTATGTTCTGCAATTAGGATGTTTTAAAAAAGTTATAAAGATGTTAAATCTAGCTTTGTGGTATAGTAAAGGTGACTGTAATTCTTGCATTAAGGAAAATTGTCATTTGAGTTTAAAAATCTTAATGTGTGTCTGTTTTAAAACAAGCAGCCAAGAGACAATGAGTGACACTTGGCCTCAAGATTTCAAGGGATCTTTTCAAAATGCAAATAAAAACTAAAGTATAAAATATTAAAGGTGATTAATAAGAGGTTTAAAAAAATAGGGAATGGATTTTTGGATATAAAGTTTAAATGTAAAATCATTCTTGACATTGGCCTCAATGTGCAAAAAAAAAAAAAAAAAAAAGGAAAAAAGAAAAAATTAGGATTATCAAAATAATTGCTATTCTAGTTTGCTCTTCTAGGTTTTTTAAGTTTCCAGCAAGCCCAAAGCAAAGCACAGAGGATTCTTACAAGTTGTCAGATGTAACTTTGACTCTTAATAAGTTTCAGGTAAGAGCATGTTTAAAAGCTACTTCTATGTTGACCACCTTGTTGCTTTTAATTGGAGTAAAATGGCCTTTTGTAAGACTCATTGATCTGCAAACCGGTTCAAAGCCAGCCCGGGCACAAAAAGGTCCCTGTGAGACTGTCACCTCTACTCAGCCAGCAGAGTGCTGAAAGAGCAAGCAGAAATGCTTTGGGACTCACAGTGGCAGAGTACTAGCCCTGGACTGAAGAGTTAAGGGACAGCATTCAAGCCCCGAGTCTGGGACTCAAAGTGGCAGAGTGCTAGCCTTGAGCTGTAGAGCTGAGAGACAGTGCTCAGGCCCTGAGTTCAAGTCCAGCAACCAGCTAAGGAAAATGCCAATGAGGCATTTATCCCAATGTAGAGAAGACACTCCTGGGACAAAAAGCAATGGTGGAGCATCCAGAGGCAGTAAGCCACTGCTTGGATGGCAGAAATGTCAGATCCTAGAGTCATTTGTGCGTGGCCCTTCAAAACTGATCAGAGCCGGGAGGTCATAGGAAGATAGTTTGGAAGCATGCCTAATGTTCATGACTACCTTGTAAGGGACAGGAACTTGCCAGTCCTCTGTGATAGTAAAAAGCTAATGTTATAAAATGTGGGGGGTAGTTTAAATCTTAACCCCTTTATGTGCCAAAAGCTCTAATTGGCAATAATATTGAGCTGACACCAGTTACATGAAATTCATCTTCTCAGGAAAAAGTTTGTAAACCTGAGAGTGTGTTTCTATTGATATCTGTCTAAAGGCCTGCAAAGGTAACTCAGGCATTGTGTTAGGGTTACTAAAGATCACATTCCTAAGTCATCCAGAAAGATGCTTTTACAAACCAGAGTGCTAAACAAGCTATACTGCTATAGCTGGAAAAAAGGTCTGTGCAGTTGTCAAAAGTTAAATATTGTTCTTAATGACTTCTAACCCTGATGGCCTCTTTGTAAAATAGGCTAAGGTTATAGGCTCCTGGCTAGGTAAGATCAACGCCCCTAAAGTCAGCTTGAAGAAGTTACAGAAGATGGACCTTCGCCCTTCTACCCCCATTTTAAGATCAAGAGTCCAGAGTCAGTTTTGGAAAAATGAGGCGAAATAGATAAAATAATTTTTAATAAGGGCATAAAAAATAGTGTTAACTGCCTTCTGTGTCTATTTACAAAAATATCTGGTTAGTAAAAAGTTGTGATTTTGGTAAATTGTCCTGAGCTATTGTTTAAAAGATCTTAAAAACCAGCAGGATCAAAGCCTGCCAAGCCTAGGCAATGTATCTTTAACCAGTCTGTGTAGGAATTTACAGCCCAGCATGAGGTGTGACGACAGTCCCTTGGAGCCACTGAGAGACCCTGCTGTTCCGGTTGCTGCTGCTGCTGCCTGACGGCCTGACAGTCACTTGGAGGAACTCCTGCTTGATTCCATCACCTAAGTCTGCTTCATGGTTGACTGCTGCTAAATCTAAGATCTTGTGGGACATTCTTTTGGGTGATATCCAGAAACCCTCTCTTCCCACAGTGGATATTGGGGACAAGGATATCACTGGCTTGCTTGTCTTAGGCACTCCAGTGCATAGTAACTGGAAATCCACTCTATGTTCACAGCCTAGTTTGACTCTGATATGGTAATAACCTGAGTGTGTTATCAATAGAGGTAATACTCTTAGCCTTAAAATCTAGCAAGCTTCTGCATCACGGTGGTGCCTTAAGGCTGTTCTAAGATAAAGGTTCCTCAAGCCAAAGGAAAATTGGGCAGTTTTAAACTACAGCCACAAAGATGGTCAAGAGATTGTAAAGAAAGAGGGTGGTAATGAAAGCCTTGGGAAAGGAATTGTAAAGAAAGAAGGAAGGGGGTCTATGTGTAGCCTTAAAGGAAGAATGTTGTTTTTATGCTAACAAAACAGGAGTGGTAATCAGGACCGCCTATCGGTCGTGCAGGCCCTAGTATTAACCCAACAATATCATCAACTTAAATTAACGGAGGAATCTCCAGTTGAATGAAGGATTTCATTCAGGCAAAAAGAAAATGGGGAAATGAAAAGACCCCAGACCCCAGAATACGTTCATCCATTGAGCTCTTTAAGAAAAACCACTGCCCCTTCCCCTACATAGCTAAGAGAGCAAGCAGGACGCAGGCAAGTCATTAACCACTGAGTCACCGCCTGCAGACCTCAGCATGACTCTAACACATGCCCTAAAACCAGGCATTCCTGAAAAATAGCCGACCCTCCCGTCCCTTCCTGTAAAACTTAGCTATAATGGCAGGGTAGGTCAGGAGGTAATAAATCACTTGTCAAAATTAGGGAACGAACAGTTTCGGTGCATGACGACCAGCACAGACTTGCCGGGGCAAGTACCGACACGTCAGCTTTCCCCCAACCCCACCTGCCCCATCTGGCCAGCTTAACCTGACCAATCCCCACCCTGAGCGTAATTTGAAATTAACCAATCAATACTCTGTAACCAAGCATCTTGCTTCTGTAACCTTGCTTCTGCTGTCCATAAAAAGAGGGTGCTTTCAAGCACTCGGCGCGCAAGTCTCCCGATAGACTATGTCGCCCCGGGTACCCGTGTAACCGGTTCTCAGACATTCAACCCGAACCTTGTGGATCTCGAGGTTGAGTGCACCTGGGAGCCGAGGGCTTGCCCAAATAAACCTCTTGCTGATTGCATCCGCACAAGTGGTCTCGTTGTTCCTTGGGGAAGGGTCTCTTCTGATTGAAGGACACCCCACGCCGGGGGTCTTTCAACTTTTACTCCAATTAAAAGCAACAAAGATGGTCATTGGAAGTAGTTTTATAAGCATGGTTTTACTTATTAAATTACATTTGACAAACGTGTCCTATCTTTTACTGTGGGCCTTCCGGCAACTGTTACAAAAAACTTTAGGGGCAAACCTGAATAATCCTATTTTTTTTTTTTTTACTTTGAAATAAACCTTTAGGAAAATTTTATCTTTTAAACTTGTCTGGGAGGTCAGCCACTCCCCACAACTTCTCAAATTTTTACAAGGGGGATGTCATTTTAAATCCTTTTTGTGAAGTTATGTTAATTTGCATTTAAATGCATCATTGAAACACTGGGCTGTATATTCTTTGCCTGTAGGCTGTCCTGTGGGCAGTGAATAGAAAGAGTGGCCATATTTTTTTTCTGCAGTCTGAGTTACCTTTAGGAATTTACCTCCAATTGTAAAATAGTATAGAAATCAATTTCTATCCTTTGCTCATACACCCTGTATGGTCTAACTTCTGGCGATTAACATTTACAGAACCAAATATCTAATGTGGCTTGTGTTTTACCCTTAATTAACAGGCTTTTGGTCATGTGAGATGAAGCAAGGCCAGAGTCTGAGAGAGACTGTGGCATCTCCCAGCATGTATGGACTGTTGCACCTCCTGTTGGTAACCTGCAATATTTCTACATATACTGGTTAGAGACCTGGTTTACATTGGCTTTTGCAGGCTGGTGCCACTGGTTTAGGCAGCTGTGCCTGGGCATAGTCACTCTGCTCCCTTGATCTTAATTGAAGTTGATCGGCACACAGGGGAGAAAACAGAGAATGAAACCCTTAGCTTTAGTTTACTAGCCATGGTCAGTGTACAATAGTTAACTCTTAGCATAGATGGACATAGGAATGACATAATTCACAGCCAACTTAGTTACCAATTTCATTTACTTTGTAAAGGACATTGTCTTTTTTAAGTCCTTTTCCAAGGTCTTTTAAAACTGCCTGTTTTTTCTTTGGCTTAGTCAGGTCACAAAGTTTTAAAGCAATTTAGATTAATTCACAGCTTCCATTGACAAAGATTTTTAGTAGGCAGAGTAACCTTGAAACCATAATCACTTACATATAGTCAAATAAGACACAGACAGACATGTTTGTGCACAGATTATAGAGCATGCTTAGATTTTAAAATAGACTTTTAAAGTTTTGAAATTTTAGTGGAACTACTTTTCTAATTATGAAGGAACCATGTGGTCAGTTTAAAATACAAAACTTTGCCAACAAGAAACCAAATGAACAGGAGGCAATAGGAACATACACTTGGCCTAGCATAATGGCACCACAGGACAGGGGAGGGGGAAGGGGTAGTACCAAGCTGAAGTACCAAGATGACAATTTGGCACATCCACCACTTGCTCAGTGCTAGAGAGAAGATTAATACACTTTTGGTAATATCCAAACTTGTTGGCCTTTATTTCGGTGAGTTTAGACTTAAACTCACCCATTTTCTATCTAATGAGTAGAAACAAGCAATTACTGGTTACATTCTTCCAGGGCTTAACCAACGCGTTTAGCATATGAAATACTTGTGAAAGAGGTTACAAGCAGGTAATTTTGGCAAGAGGGAGAGTTTAAGGGGAGGGGGAGAGAGAGAGAGAGAGCTACTTGCTCAAGCACTCTCAGAAGTGGAGTTTTAAATCTGGGCCAAATTTAACTGATGGGGAACCAACAGCCCTCCAAGGCCAGGTGGCCTTAATGTAAAGAAATTTAGTGTCCTTCCCATGGTAAGTGACCTGAAGCCATTTGCCTACAGTAGAGTGTCCTCTACAGTGCAGGTTGGCTCCTGAATAGGTGGTGGCCCCACCAGTGGAGACTGTCCTTATGTTGGTCCAAGGTGGGTCCTTGGGCCATGGTAGGCCCCTAGTGGCTAATTCTAGCACTTGGCCAAGTTTTTGGTCAGATGGTGAGGGTGGGGCTCAGTTAGCCCAGAAAGGCTCAGGTGGCCTTACCACTGATATTGGAATCAGAAACCCCGACCTCGGACAAACTTGTCACTTACCCTGGAGTGGGAATTAATTAGTGGGGCTGGATGGGCTGGTAGAGCGCTCAGTCAGGAGGAAGTTACCTTGATGGTCCTCTGGTGACTGGAGTGAAGGATCTCAGAATAGGTCCCAGGGAAGCTGGTTGAACTCCCTTCTGAGGTGCAGGGGGAGCAAATGCACTGGGGAACCTATCCCAGTATGGAGCCACCAATGAAAGAGGATCAGACACATCCATCCTATGGGACCATGCAGAGGCAGGCAGGCAAAGGAGAAAGATTACAAGGTTTATTAGAGGAGCCATATTTCCCCCAAGAGGGAGCATATGACCTCCATCACCATCCTGGTAGCAGAAGTATCTGAGAGAAAAGGAAGTGAGGTAGATAGGAGTTCTGGTGGGTCTGGGTGGAGAGAGGGAGAGGCCAGTTGTATGGAGGGAACTCCAGAAATGGGAGGGGGCCCAGATGTGGGTGGAGCTGAGGACCAAAGGTGAGCAATCTACAAACTGCAGTTCAAAGCCAGTCCAGGCAGAGAAAGATTATCATCTCTAACTAGCCAGCAGAGTGCCAAAAAAGTGGGCAGAGTTGCTTTGGAGTCCGAAGTGGCAAAGCGCAATCCTTGTACTGGAGAGCTGAAAAACAGCACTCAGGCACTAAGTTCAAGTCCAGTGACCAAGGGAAATGTCAAGGTTGCATTTACCCTAACATAGAAAGAGGCACTGCTGGGACTTTGGCAATAATGTTTGGCTCTTCTAAAATTGATCAGAGCTGGAGGTCATGGCAAGCTAGTTTATAAGCATGCATAACTGGGCAAAAACTTGTCAACCATTTGTAATAGTTGGCTGTAAAAGGCTGAGTTTGTGAAATGTGGGGAATAGCTTAAATCCAAACTGCTCTGTATGTGCTTAAGACCCTAATTGGCAGTAAATTCTGGGCTGACACTAACCAAATAAATTTGTTTAAGAATAAAATATGAAATTGTTAGGACCAGATCGAAAGTAAACAGATAGGGTATTAATTAGAACAAGGAAGGAGAAAATTCAAATTTAACTGAGACAAATAAGTCCCAGGTAAGCAGAGAAACATTGGTATAAACACCAAAATAAAACAAAATTGTGGTCTGATAATTACTAAAAAGATCATTTATATCAGGATTTAGACCAAATGTTAAATTTTCAAAGATAAGGGCTTAAGTAGAGAGTTAAGCACCAGGAGCTACACTAAACATCTGTATGCCAAAGGATGGGCTGTCCCACCTAGGCTATTTGAGGAGCTAAACAATGCTTTCGCCCATTTGGGGAGGTAATGTTTTCCTAGAATTTCAAGGTAAGACTTGTCCCACCTCCAGGCCTTGAAGCTGGGTACAATGCCCCCATCTCCAGCCTAGATACCAGGATGTCTACAGGCAGTTGTTTGGACTCAACCACCCTATTTGCCTTAATGCAATTTGTAATCACTAACTGTTAGTTCTGCTTTTATAACTTGTTTGTCAATTACAAAACTGCCACTGAACACCTACAAGTGGAACTTCTTATGGATCTTACCTTTAAACATCCTAGACTATTTAAATCTTTTACAAACCAAAGTACTAAACAGGCTATGCTGCTATAGCCCCCCCCCCCAACAGGGTCCATACAGCTATTAAAAGTTAAAAAATTATGTCTAAACTCTAGTTTGGAATAAAATGTAATTAGTAAAAAGTTGTCATCTTGACAAACTACCCCACACCATATTATAAAAGCCAGTGTACAACCAGAAAAATATTAGGGGAGTTTACTAAAGTTAGTCCCTAGGAAAACTTCTTTAATCAACCTGTGTAGACTAATGCCAACTGTTTACACACCCATAAAACATTTAAGCTTCAATTATAAAAAAAAAAAAAAACGAAAAAGGGGAATCCCCAAGGGAAACTTTTGCCTTCACCTTATTTAAATTTTTAAAATTTCACTCAAAGTGATCCTTTCACTAAAGCTGAAAAGCATTTTATCCCTCTAGCACCACCTCACTATCTATTCCCATATGGTTTAAAAAATTTAATCAATGAAGACTAAGAGTAATGCCCCATAAGGGAAAACAGTGTTTCTATCATTCCAGATGGATCCACTGGCAACATCTGGGTCCCTTTTTGACTCATCCGACCTCCAGAGAAGCAAAAACAACACAACACAACCCTGAGGAAGAAGATCTAGTACGCAGCTTCGCAGACCTAAGCTTTAAGTCCCGAGGAAGCCATCATCCTTATCTTAAGAAAACCAGCTTGACCCCACCAACATGGGGTCAGAATAAGGTGTTGACACAAGACCGAAGCCACCCTGGTCAGTACAAAAACCCCTAGAATACCTGAATATCTGTTTTGGCCGTGATTGCACTGCTTGTGAATACATCTGCAGTGAACATGCATATTGGGCCTATGTCCCTCACCCACCATTGTTAAAATTAGTGGATTAGCTAGACCAAGGTCCGGTGGCGTATACAAATGACAGCACGTATTTTCCGCCACCATGGGATCATGCAGACCCTACTCATCCAGGTGAGGAAGGAATACCTTATATTATTTCCTTAGGATTTGAGTCTTTACCACTGTGTTTAGGGACATCACCTTGCTTACCAACCAGAAAACAGGTATGGGCATACATCTTGCCTGATGATAAGATCAACAATCATATGGGGCTATTCAGAACAAGTTCCTTAAATTTTATTGGTCAGGATCATTCTTATACAAATAAGACTGGGCAACCACCTAACCTAGTATGCCAGGACATTAATTATTGAATTGGGTTTATGTTTCTATTCAGTGGTCTCAGTGTCAAAACCCTAGAGGAAAGATTATACAGCATAATGATAACATCTCATTTATAGATTGAGGTCCTCATGGATGTTTCATTGCCAATTATTCTGAAAAGCATGTTGGTGATTGGTATACTAATAATTCTTCTGACGGTGACGTCTATACAATGGAGTTATAAATCATGTAGAACCCATTGGCTTGCTCACCTGACATGATGGAGGCCTTGTGCCTCGTAGGCCACATATAAATTTCAGGGGACACTTAGGGCCTGAGCAGTGGCATTTATAAAACTTGCCACCCAATTTTATACAACTCAGAATTGGATTGGTCACTTTACTAGGGCCCATGAGGCAAATTATACATTTTACAGGAACCATTCTTCTACTGTACAGGGTTGTATTAAACTTTCCTATGTACTAGCCCACAGGGACAGTGTCAATCAATGAGAACCCACGCAGCCAGGACTCTTTACATGCTTAAATCATACTATTTCTTTTAATATGCCTTCTCAGTCTCTCCTGATATTAAGATCTCGCTTAGGGGTCTGGGTGCCTGTTAACCTCACCCGACCTTGGCAGGAGAGCCCCACTGTTGGTTTGTTGAAAGGAGTCTTCCAGCAACTGCTGAAGAGAACTAGGAGATTCCTGGGTCTGAGTGTAGCTGTGATCCTTGAAATGATTGCTATCACCATGACTGCTGCGACTGCTGGAGTGGCCCTGCATTCCTCCATCCAAACCAAGGACTTTGTAGAGAAGTGGCTGGACTGTCACCAGCTATGGACTCATCAGCACAATATTAAACAGGACATTGATTCCCGTCTGAACACACTGCAACACAGGGTGCAGTGGATGGGAGACTAGATAATTGATCTGCAGAAACAGCTAACCTTCAAGTGTGATTAGAGCTCAATAAACTGTGCATCACTCCTACTTGATTCAACACTTCTAACATTACTTGGCAGGGACTTCACTACCACCTGCCAGTCTTGCAAGGAAATTTGACTTGGGACATCCACTAGTTACAGCAGGAAGTCATTCAGACTTTCTTGGCACAACTCCCTGGGGTGGGATATGAAGGTCTGGCTGAGGGAATTGCATCTGTGCTAAACCAATTGGACCCTCGTACCTGGTGGCACAGTTTTAAACATAGTGTTTCTACAGATCGATTGCATTATGTCTTGTCAAGATATTGCTGTCTACATTCCAAAATAGTTTCTGCAAATCCCTCCTGCAAAGGATCTCTTGCTTACAGTTGTACTTAAAAAACAAAAAAGGGAGGAGATGTCAGAGGCATCGACTGGCATAACCCCATTTGTTGCTGTTTCCACAGTGGGATCTGGGGACACGATGTGTGGTATAGGCAAGAAGGGACTACACCATGTGGGTATAGACAAAATTTATTGAAACATCACATGCTTATATACAGCACACAAGCAGGAGAAGTAAATCTTCAGTCAGGGGCAGAGAGATAAACAGTTTTATGGGAGCACAGGCAATGAGAGTTTAAACAGAAAAAGCTAATCCTTGTCAACAAATGTGGAGCAGTTCCACTAATCAAGGTTGTAAAAGTAGGTAAAGCACAGGTGATTACACATAGGGGGAGTCTCCAGGCATTGTTCTACGTGGTTAAGTAGATGAAGCAGGAATGGTACTTTGAGCAAACCATTACCTGAGTCTTGCACCGGGGGCAGAACCTTTGCCCAGCATGGAGGAAGGGGTGTCCCTTCCTCCCCGAGAAGAATTGGAAGTGGTCCTGTGGCTCAGGTGGTAGGGCACTTGCTTTCAGCTGAAAAGCTGAGGGACAGCGCCCAGGCCCAGAGTTCAAGCCCCACGACCAACAAAAATAAATAAATTGGAAGGAAAGAATGCATGCCTGCATGCACCCTCAGGGCACACAGGTGCTCAGATGGGGTTTTGTAGGCCTATGCCTCCAACACCCATCTGAACCCCTCTCCTTTTGCTCCAGATCCAGCTCCCAGATCTTAGGCCGATTGGGTGGAAGGGGGTTGTGTCAATCCTGGAGTTTTTCTCCGCCTCTGGCTGTGCCTGAGCAGCTGCAGGAGCCCTGGCCCATGCTGCACGAGGCAGCAACAACTGCTGCAGTCGCTGCTGCAAGTTTGGCCATTTGGCTCTACTCCTGCCTGGTTGCCCTGACACTGGAGGAGTCTCGCTGGCTCCTTTGCTGTTTCACACTGCACCTCCAGCCTAGGGATGAGCCCAGGAAGCTCGGCGCTGGAGCCTTTGAGGCCTGAGGTCAGCCACTGGAGGGATTTGGAGGGGCTTCCCTGACTGCAGGGTCTGGCCTGAGGAGCCTGTGCCCCAGCCATGGCTGCTTGCTGCTTCTCACTGTTGCTCAGAAGAAGCGGCGGTGGCGGCGCTGGCCTGTAGCCGGCTTGCTTGCTCCCTCCGAGGCTCTTACAGTAGTGTTACTGGCAGAACAATATCCCAACTGCTCTAGTACTATTTTATTGTATTTTAAAAATAAAAGACTTCATGGGCCCCATAAGTGCTTTATAAAATATGACTGGCAGCCGCTATTTAAATAAATGTGAGAATTCAGGAGGTTTTTTTTTTTATCTTCCTAAGTGATTTTTTTTGTCTGTCTTGGGACTTGAACTCTGGGCCTGGGTGCTGCTGTCCCTTAGCTCTTCAGCTAAAAGCTAGCACTCTACCACTTGAGCCACAGGACCACTTAGGTTTTTTGGTGGTTTATTGGAGATAAGAGTCTCATGGTCTTTCCTGCACTGGTTGGCTTTGAACCAGATCTCAGCTTCCTGAGTGGCTAGGATTACAGGCAGGAGCCACTTGCGCCCAGCTCTAAGTGATCATTTTAAAGGCTAAGCATGATAGATCACTCCTGTAGTACCATCGACTTGGGAGGCATAGATTGAGAGGACTGCAATCCAAGACCAACCCAGGCAAAAAGTGAGATCTGATCACAATCATCAAGCTGGGCTGATTCCAATAATCTCAGCTAGATGGGAGGCTGGTCCTGGGATGGGAAGAAAACAGGATGCCCTAACTTAAAAACTAAAGTACAAAAAGGCCGTGGTGTGGATTAAGAGTTAAACACCTGCCTAAGCATGAAATCCTTTGTATAAACCCTAGTACTGAGAAAAGGAGGGAGGGAGGAAAGCAGGAAGGGATATAGGGGAGGGAGAGAGATGTTATTTCATTAATTTTACATTTTTCCTAACACCATTCATTTTGAGTTTCTTTTGCTCAAGACTAGCACTCTGCCACTCAAGCCTCAGTACCACTTCCAGCCTTTTCTCTTTATGTGGTACTGAGGAACCAAACCCAGGACTTCATGTATGTGCTAGGCCAGCACTTCATTACTAAGCCACATTCCCAGTCCTTCTTTTATTTTGTAAGATGAGGTTTGGTTTTGTGTTCTTCTCTTGGCATGGAACTTAGGCTAGTCTCGACCTAACTTCTGACTCAGCCTCCTAAATTCAGAGATTGCAAACATAGACCACCATGCTCAGCTCAGGATTCCTTTGAGAGAATCATCTTTTCAGAGACAGAGTTATTCTGTCTTCCTTGGATTGGATGGCCTTTTGCTTTTGGCATTGTGTTAATCCCATTTCTTGTCCTGATATATTTCTCCTCTTAGATCAATAGAAAAATTTCAGGTTCCCAACTTGAAGCCTATTGGTGTCATCCAATAATATCACAAAACTTGTGAATACCATTACCTGGCATCATGGGCATGCCAGCCAGCTAAAACTCAGCTATCAGATGGGCTTGGGCTCCAACAATGCAGACATTTCTCTGCATAATCTGAAAACTGTCATAGATAATGTTGGTTTATCCCATCCTGTTTTCAGCTGCTTGCCATTCTGAGCTTTATATGTTTTTGCATTCTTTTATTTATTTATTTATTTATTTTGAGTCATGGGCCTTGATCTCTGGGCTTGGCTTGGGTGATGTCCCTGAGCTTTTCAACTCAAGGCTAACACTCTATGACTTGAGCCACAGAGCCACTTCTGGTTTTCTGCTGGTTTATTGGAGATAGGAGTCTCACGGACTTTCCACCCTGGGCTGGCTTTGAACCACGATCCTCAGATCTCAGACTTCTAAGTAGCTAGGATTACAGGTGTGAGCCACCTGTACCCGGCCCTGACTGAATCTTGAAAAGAGAAGACAGGAATAGGTCAAGAGACAGACAGTATCAAAAAGGGGATGGGAGGGATCGAGAGTCCTGACTGAGCAGTGGATCCATATAAAGTCTGATCAGACTTACTCCAAACATGAAGGAACATCTTCAGTCTGGATGTGGGATGCCTATAAACATTGTCAGGGACATGAAATGAGCAGGGTTGGGATGAGGGTTTTAGAGAGCACTGTGGGATGAAGTGTCATTAAAAACTCTCAGCTCTGGGGCTGGGAAGTTGGCTCAGTGGTAGAGCGCTTGCCTTGCATGCCTGAGGCCCTGGGTTCGATTCTTCAGCACCACATAAGCAAAATAGAATAAGCCGGAAGTGGCGCTCTGGCTCAAGTGGTAGAGCACTAGCCTTGAGCTGAAGAGCTGAGGGACAGGGCACAGGCCCAGAGTTCAGGCCCCACAACCGGACCCTCCCCCCCCAAAAAAAAACCCTCTCAGTTCTGACAGCACAGATCAGGTGTATGTCTTGGGAGTCCCCTGTTGTGCCGTGGCAATGCTCTTCCTGTGTATGTCTGCCTAGAGGGGGAGGTGTTTGCTCCTTATTTGTCATTAATTCTAGAGGACAGAGGAGCCCCATGAGTCCAGTAAACAGATGCTTTCTGGCAGCTTCTCACAGTGTTTCCTCCAGGCAGCACCAGGCTCTTTACTTGCTCTGATGAGGCAGCTGCATATGGGTCTGCAGGAATTTCTTGTCAAGAAATTAGAGAGTCATTCATTCATTACTCTAGAACAAAGAATGGCAATGCCTAACTATAGGTTGCTTTGTTATTCCAATGTGTGTGCTACTGGCACTGGCTTGTCTATTCAGTCTGCACAGGCTCAGGACAATACTATAGTCAGCTCTGACACACCAGCTTACACCCAGTCACTACTCAGAATGTGATGTCAAAGCTACGGTAATAGATGACAAGGCTGTTTAAGTCAGAATAATATCACAGCAGAATGCACTATGATATCTTTTTGCTCCTCTGATTTAACAGCTTCTAAGCTAGTGTTTCCTGGCTTTCTATCCTTGTGGCCTAGTATGAGAGCCATCTAGGTTGATGCAATGCATCAGCCAGGAGAAGGGTGTCTATAGTCAGAGTATGACACAAAAAATAGCATCTGTGGTGGAGGTTAGACTTGGTGTTGGATTATAATTAAGCGCTTGCTGCAAAGCTGGGAACCATGGAAATGGACTGCCATTGTGAAATGGACATGGGATAATTTAGGAGACAACAAGGATCTGAGTAGCTCTCACCTGTAATCCTAGCTACTCAGGATGCTGTGATCTGAGTACTGAGGTTCAGAGACAACCTAGGCACAAATATCAGATAGTTACTTTCTTCCAATTAACTAGCAAAAACTGGAACTAGAGCTGTGGCTGAAGTACTTACTAGCCATAAGAAAAAGAGCTAAGGGTCAGCACTGAGCACATGCTAGCATGAAAAAAATGAGAAAGATTTAAGAAGGGAAATTACAAGAAACTTACTGTGAACAATTAGACCTCTAATTATCTTTCTTTTTATTAGCAAGTATTGGTTGTACAAGAAGGAGGTTGTGAAGTTCCCATACATGTATACAATGTATCACAGTCATACCCCCTCCATAACCTACCCAGTCTTATTTCCAGTTAACACGAAAAAGCCAGAAGCAGTGAGGTAGCTCAAGTGGAAGGGTCCCAGCCTTGAGCAAAAAACTGAAATGACATTACCAGGTCCTGAGTTGAAGCCCTAGTACAAGGACCACCACACCCAACAAAAATAAAACATTCCATGGGAATGAATGTAGATCTTGTAACATACAACTACAGAAAATAGTAATGTCTGGCATTGAGCTTCCTTAAATTATAAATAACATGAGGAAACTGTTAGGTTTTTAAAAAGAGGTAGCCGAGTAAGAACTGCACCAGCACGCACGTGGTATTCAGGTAAGGGGTAGTAGACCTGCTGGGACCAGGCAAGGTTGGCACTCCACGTGGCTGGGAAAGGCCTGGGAATGAGAGAGAGCTGGGAAAAGAGGAAAGAGAGAGAGAAAAGAGCCAGAAAAGAGCAGAGAGAGGGGTAAGAACAGTAGCACTCACATGGTATTCAGGTTAAGGGGTAGACCTGCTGGGACCAGGCAAGGTTGGCAATCCACGTGGCTGGGAAAGAGAGAGAGAGCAAGAAAAGAGCAGCAAGAGGAAGAGAAGAAGAGCAAGAGCAAGAGCAAGAGCAAGAGAGCGTCTGGGCCTGGGTTAGGCCTTATGTAGGGTATGGGCGGGGAAAGGTGTGGCCACATCAAATTCAGATGTGACCTCAGCGGATGCAGATGTGACCTCTTCCAGGTATCCCAGTTGCCTAGGTAACGCAGGTACTGGGTGGAGACTTTGCTGCGAGGAGAGTGGAGTCTGCTGGCCATCCAGGAGCGGACCTTACATTCCAGCCTTTTAATAATCATGAAATAGGGCGAGGATTCTCTCTGGCTACTTCCTGCTGACAAGGGGCGTCGACAATAGGGGTAAAAGGCTGGAATTTGGTCTCCTCCCAGAGAAGACAGTGAGCAGCAGCTGTCCCTTGGTGGCGTGAGTCCTTAGATGAAATCTGGAGAAGTCTCATGAGCATTGAGGGGCTGGAAAAAAATACTAGAGAGCAAATAAATGGCAAGGGGAAGGACTTGGGCTGAAAATGTTGTTAGAAATGTCCCTAGTTACTTCTGACATCTGGCGACTAGGTAGAGAAGTCAAGTGACAAAGGCAAGAATATAAATTCCTGTTCAGTTAATAGGTAGACAGGTATAGACACTGGCTGGGTAGGCTTCTTACTTCTACTGACCTCCAGGCTCAGGTTAATTTTGAAAGGGCAGGCACAAAGTAGGTGATGTGACATCATCTCCTCTTACTCCTTTCCACGTTCCCTTGTTCCCCAGACTGGCTGAGTCTAGGTGCTCGTTGCTGGGATGGCTTGTCCCAGTTGGTATTCAAGATTTGAACTCAAGGCCTGGGCACTGTCCCTGAGCACTTCTGCTCAAGGCTAGCACTGAACCACTTTGAGTTATAGTACCACTAGTATTCAAGGAGGTTTGAACTCAAGGCCTGGGCACTGTCCCTGAGCACTTCTGCTCAAGGCTAGCAGGGAACCACTTTGAGTTATAGTACCACTTGCAGAGTTTAGCTGGGAGACAGAGTCTTAGGAATTTTTTAGCCCAAGCTGGCTTTGAACTGAAATCTTTGCCACAAAAGCCCTTTATTATTTCCAATTAAAGCAACAAGGATTTCAAGTAGAATAAGTAGAGCTTACCTGGTTCTTATCAAGAATTGCCAACAAATATTCTGAAATGACAAAACTCATTAGATGTGATGAGAATTTTAGCACAGATATACCCAGTATTTTATTTTATTTAATTTTAATTTTATTTTATTTGAGAACATACTGTACAGAGGGGCGACAATTACATGGGCAGGATAATGCATACATTTCTTACCAAGCATTGCAGCCTCCTCCTTTGTTTACCCTTCACCTCCCTTCCCAGCCTCCCCCCTCCCCCCACCCAATTATACCCCCCTCCCCCCCACACCGACATTGTAAAGTTGGTTTTGACATGACATTTTATACCCAGTATTTTAGAACCACGTAGTCAGTAGTAGAATACACAACACAAAACAAAAAAGGCAAAACTTAAAACCTAAAATTTCGACAACATTTAGACATCTTTGCTAACAAAGCATATCAGCTGGTTGGGCGTCCATTACCAGGGCCTGTGAAAAGAGCAACTTGTTAGCAAGGCACCTTAGAATAGATGGAGTAGTAAACTTAGTGGAAGGTGAAGGGTCAGATGGGGCCAAACCCTTAAGCCACCACATGGCCAAGATGGCGAATTCAAGATGGCGAATCTCTGAAAGAATGCAAAGAAAGCCTGAATAGATTAAGCCTACATTGGCTAGCGTTTGAGAGGGAACCTAGAGGGGGGGGGTCCCTGGGACCCAGCCTGCGTCGCACTCTTCAAGACACAGGCCAAAAAGTTATAAAAAAAAAAAAAGGGTAGAAAGTTGCCCATGAATGGCAGAGAGAGAGCAAAGAGAGCCCGAAAGTAAACAGACTTCTGATCATTTACCATTGCAGTAGCAAAAACTGTGTACTTCTGAGAACGGCATAAAAATGAGGCTCTCTGGCTTTCCAGGGAGCGCAGGAGACATTTCAAAGGGGCTTCACGGCTTGGGCGTGATTCGCAGCACCCGATTAATGAGTAGGAGAGTCAGTCTGGTGAGTGAGGGAGAGCTGACCAGGCAGAAGCGGCGTCCCGACATCCCCCAGAGCCCTCTAGAGAGAGCAACAGAGAACCGTAGAGAGTAGCTCCACTCACCAGAGTAGAGAAGTGGTGTGGACGTGGATGTGAAGGCAGCAATGGTATCAATGCATTGATTCCGCCGCAGACAGACGGGTTTGCAAAAGGCCATCAGAGCAAAAAGGGAAGAACAAAAAAAATGAAAAAAGAAGCAAAAAACAGAGAAATCCCAGCTATCCTGACTATAAGCCTTTATCTGAGTCACGGTACCATTTATGTTAGGTTTCTAAAAAGAGGTAAGCCGAGTAAGAACAGCACCAGCACGCACGTGGTATATAGTAGTAGCCCTGCTGGGACCAGGCAAGGTTGGCACTCCACGTGGCTGGGAAAGGCCTGGGAATGAGAGAGAGCTGGGAAGAGAGGAAAGAGAGAGAGAAAAGAGCCAGAAAAGAGCAGAGAGAGGGGTAAGAACAGGAGCACTCACGTGGTATTCAGGTTAAGGGGTAGACCTGCTGGGACCAGGCAAGGTTGGCACTCCACGTGGCTGGGAAAGAGAGAGAGCAAGAAAAGAGCAAGAGCAAGAGCAAGAGCAGGAGCAGGAGCAGGAGCAGGAGCAGGAGCAGGAGCAGGAGCAGGAGCAGGAGCAGGAGCAGGGGCAGGAGCAGGAGCAGGAGCAAGAGAGCGTCTGGGCCTGGGTTAGGCCTTATGTAGGGTATGGGCGGGGAAAGGTGTGGCCACATCAAATTCAGATGTGACCTCAGTGGATGCAGATGTGACCCCTTCCAGGTATCCTAGTTGCCTAGGTAACGCAGGTACTGGGTGGAGACTTTGCTGCGAGGAGGGTGGAGTCCACTGGCCATCCAGGAGCGGACCTTACAGAAACAAAGGTCCAAAGTCTTTTTGAATAGCATTTTATTTTCTGAGGATAACAGAATAAGAAGACATTGTTATTGTCTGTTCTGTCACATGGTGTTAGATATAAGTATGGGATACTCTGCAGGAAGAACCTCTGTGCAACTTCTGAGGAAACAGAAGTTGGCTGTTCTTTTAAGGGTGAAGGAAATACTTTGTATCTTTTGATGGCTGTGAATCTATGGGAAATCATCAACCTATTAAAAAAACTAGATATAGTTATAGAATTATATCATCTTATAATAAGAAAGGTCATTAAAGGCACTTTAAAACTAAACAACGAGGGGCTGGGAAGGTGTCTGAATGGTAGAGTGCTTGCCTCACATGCATGAGGCCCTGGGTTCAATTCCTCAGAACCACATAAGCAGAAAAGCAGAAAGTGGTACTGTGGCTCAAGTGGTAGAGCACTAGCCTTGAGCTGAAAAGTTGAGGGACAGCTCCCAGGCCATTTGTTCAGACCCCATGGCCAACAAAATACATACATACATACATACATACATACATACATACATACATACATACTTACATAAACTAAGAATAAGAACTTTAAAAGAGTAAATTAATAGAAATTGAATCTAACTTAAATAGAATCTACAAATTTATACTGTTAAATTCATTGAGTACTTAAACAAATGGGGAAATTCAATTCTTTTTGTTAGATTGTTAACTGAAGAATATAATTTGAGTGAGGGAATTTTGTGTAGATGCCTATTACATATCATCTAATAGAAATGCCATGTAAGCCAGAACACATAAGCCTCCCCCAGGACATAGTGCTGTCTGAAAATGAACTCATGGAAAAATGGTACAAAACCTCGTTCAGAAGTCATACTAAAATTTTTCTGTGTATATGCTGATCCTGGGGTTACAACTGAGGGCTTGGGTGCTGTCTTTGAGCTAATTTTGCTCAAGACTAGTGCTGTGCCACTTGAGTCACAGCACCACTTCCAGGAGTGTTTTAGTAGTTTTTTGGAGATGAGTCTCATGGACTTTCTTTCATGGGCTGGCTTCAAACATTGGTCCTCAGATCTCCACCTCCTGAGCAGCTAAGGCTATAGGCATGATCCAGCAGTGCTGGGCTCCCAACTGACAATTTTCTCTCAAGAAATATCACTTCACACTGAAATAGTGAATCCAAATAGCTCATAATGGAACAAGGAATAATATTTCCAGAGCAACCTGTAGTGGATCTATTCGCATATACTGTGACAGATACCAAATGTTCCCAAATCAAATCTACCCTAACCATTTTTCTCTCATAGACCCTTCTTAAAGCAATTTCAGCAGGTTTTGTTAGTTTGTTTTGTGCTTATTCTAGGTCTTGAACTCGGGGCCTGAGTACCATATCTATGCTCCTTTTGCTTAATCTTAGCATGCTACCACATGAGCTACAATCCATTTCCTTTCTTTTGGTAGTTTTTTGGAGATAAGACTCACTGATTTTTCCTGCTTACAACCTTCTGAATAGATAGGATTAAAGTTGTGAGCCACTTTCCCCCACCTTCATTGTTTACTTTTGTAGGAGCACATAAAGTACTTCGACCACATTTGTCCATTTGCCCTTCCCCTCAATGCTACCCCCACCAAAAACCTTATAATAGCTTTCTTAATCCCTTGATTAAAGTAAACTAAGCAAAGAGATAATTAAAAATGATATGGTATATCTTAGGTTGCCTTGATCTTAGCAGAATATCACTTCAAGTTAAAAACTGATTAACAAAAATTAAAGAAAAATACCGAGGAGACTCAAAATTGAACAAAGTAAATCCTAATCTTCAAGTTTCAGGTCTCCAAGTAAAAGGAAAGCAGAAACTGTTGTTGGGAGTTCCAGGTAACCAGTGAGGCTTGATAGTCAAAAGTGATGTGTGATCCTGAAGTCTGAGGGGAGTATGAGCAGTACTAATGTATAAGTGTTTAAAATCCCTCACTTCAATGGTTATGCTGGGGTGAAGTTGAGAATGTCCTTGTTCAAGGTTTTGGGTATCATCATATTTATGACTTCATGAAATCCCTTAACATCATGATGCCTCTTCCTGAAAATTCATTGAGCAATCCTAGCTACTCAGAAGGCTGAGATCTGAGCATCATGGTTCAGTTATCTCCAATTAATCACCAAAAAGATGGAAGTGGAGCTGCAGCTCAAGTGGAAAATCACTAACCTTGAGGGGGAAAAAGAGCAAACAAGAACAGATTCTAAGCCCTGAGTTCAAGCCCTAGGAGTGGGGATGGGGGGAGTTTGATTGAGAAGGAAGACAAAAGACAGTCAAAGCCAAGAGTAAAGTAGGTCCTAAGAGTTCAGAGATTACAACCTAGAATGCCTTTAACCAAGGATGCTTGTCTTAGTTGGGTTTTTCTTATTGTGATTTTTTATAGGCAAACAGCATTGAATTGGAGAAAAAAATGGCTTTCTCAACCTAAACAAAATGTCAAAATGAAGAAAAAGCCTATCTTGTGCAAGCCTATAAGGCAGGAGTTACTTGAGGGGAATGAAGAAAGCCTAAAGAAGAGCTCAGCATCCCAGAGAATGGTGTGTCAGACCAGGAAGGCAAAGAGGAGGACCAGGAGCTAGAATCATCATGTGACCTCAATTCTGTGGATATGTGCAGAGTCATGTGTTCACTCACTAACTCTTAGGATTTTGTCATGGCTAGGACACTAAACTTGCTCCTTACTCAAATTTTCCCTTTCATCTGCTTGATCTCAAAACTTCTTAACTTGGGCGGCATTTTTTGTGCTTTTGAAAATTTTATTATTTCTCAAAAACAGCCTTTGAAGTGTTAAAAAGATATCTGGGTGAATAAAGTGGAAATATTCGAGTTTTGTTAAAAAAAAATGAATGAACTGAGGCAGTTGGAAGACCATGGGAAGAGGTGTAATAAGAATAGTCTCTTCCGTGGGAAAAGTCCTAGCAGTTTTACCTTCAGCTCCATCTATAAGAAACCATTAACATTCACTATTAGTAGAGTTATTATTTGTATAATTAAATTTGTAATTGGCACTTGATGATCCAAATATTAAGTACCATGTCCCCTGAGCAAAGTTTAGGTTGTCTGATATAAAGTTGAAGAGCCTACAAGTTTAAATTTTTCTTTAATATAATAAGTAACAGACTATTTTTCAAAATCTACTTGGTATGGCGAACTTGAATTGCTAGGCCTGGTAATACTTTTCATTGTAGGAACAACTAGTTTTTCTACATAGCTCTTACCCTATACCCTGATGCCCTACTCTGCTTTGTTAGCCTTGTCCAATACTTTGGGATGTAGTCCTTTGGTTTATTTTTATCATTCTAAAGCTAGTCTCTATCATCATAGATATGTCAGAATTGGCATGTTGGTATAAATATCTGGGAATAAATCTATTTCTTCCACTGTTCTCCCCACAGATATCTTTAGGTAGAAAAATGTTGTTTCCTGCTCTTTGCCTTAGCACCATCTTCCTAGAAAAAACAGCACCATGAGAGCCAAGTAGAGGAAGCGAATGCGCAGGCTGAAGGGCAAAAGAAGAAAGATGAGGCAGAGGTCTAAGTAAATCAGTCTGTGCACCCATCGAGGCCAGAGGAGCAGGACGAATAAGGAATGCCATAGGCTGGGATGCTGAGATGTTGGACTGCATGCCGCTGTGATTTCCCAGTGGATCCAGAACTTTCATTGCCAAGATCATCTCTGAAAGACACACCTTGCTCATAACCAAGCATCCCCTGATGGTCCTGTGCCCCGGACCTGTGACATTCTGGACTAGTTCTGTTCACAGTTGTGGCCAAGTGTGACACATGTACAATAAACCATCTCTTTTGCTGTTGCAAGAAAAAAAAGGAAAGAAAAATGTTGTTTCCTTATTGAAAATTCACCCATTTCAAATATTTTGTGGAAGTTTCTTTTTTGTTTATTGTTTTTTGTTTTTTGGATTTTGTTTTTTGTTTTGTCAGTCATGGGACTTTAATTCTGGGCCTAAGCACCGTCCCTCGTTTTTCAGCTCAAGGTTAGCACTCTACCACTTGAGCCATAGTGCCACTTCTGGTTTTCTGAGTAGTTTATTGAGATAAGAGTCTCAGGGACTTTCCTGCCTGGGCTGGCTTTGAACCATGATCCTCAGATCTCAACCTCTTGAGTAGCTAGGATTGCAGGCTTGAGCCACTGGTATCTGGCTGGAAGATTTTTATATGTGGATTTATGGAGGGGTGTATTTGTTTTCTACTTTTCAAACCATTATTTAATGACCATTCTTTTGGTATTGAGCAATTTTATTATTTTAATTTGGGGCATTGCTTTATTTTGTTTTGTTTTTACACATAATGGTATTTGAAATCAGGGTCTCATACTCACCTTACTTGAACCACTGCTCAAGTCCAGCTCTTTGCTTGTTGAAGATGGAGTTGCAGACTTTTCTGCCTGGCCTGGCTTTGAATCACCATTCTCCAGATCTTAGCCTCCTAATTGAATTTTATGTGTTCAATAGTGTGGAATGTAAGCCAGGCATGGGAAGCTCACAGCTATAATTCTAGCTACTCAGGAGACTGAGGTGTGAAGCCAATCCCAAACATAAAAGTTCACAAGTCTCTCAGCTCTAACAAACTTCTCAGAAAAGTCTAGCAGTGGTGCCATGGCTCGGTGGTAGAATGCTAGCTTTGAGCAGAAGAAGTTCAAGGACAGCACCTAGTCCCGGAGTTCAAGCCTCTGCCTGTTGGGGTGGGGGGCAGAAGAGTGGGTTTCAAACAGTCAAATGGAAACTCTTCTTCCCAACTTTTCATGACCAGTCTTCCCTCTCCTCCTTCATAAAGGCCACAGTATTACACGTTTTCTACCAGAGGCATAGAAACTGGTAATATTAAGTGCTTTTTGTTTTACATTCAATTCACTTTGGAACTTTAAAAAACTTCTATAACTTATAATAAAGATTTATACTACTGAAAATTAACTGATTTTTTGAAAAGCATAGAAAAAAATCTTTGTCAAGGGTCCCAGTGAATACTAAGGAACATTATTGGGAAATTTTTACTTGGTTGCTTGTCTGTTGCATCATTTAAACACATGTGGAATTTGGGGGTTTTCAACATTTTACCACCAAATCTTCAACAAACTACGTTGCCTCATTGGATTTTTCTTCAAAAGTTATAAAATATTTTGACATGTTTTTGGTTTGGTCTTTTGGGGATTTTGGCTTTTGGAGTGCTAGTGGGCCAGTATGTAGGCTTGAACGGAGGTCTGGTATCTTGCTTAGATTATTTTGTTCAATGCAGTCACTGTGTCATTTAAGTCAGATTTCCACTTCTGGCTTTTTGCTACTTAATTGAAATAAGAATCTTGAGGATTTGTTTCCTTGGGTTGGCATCAAACTGTGATCTTCAGATCCCACCTTCATGAGCAGCTGAAATTACAAGTATGAGCCAAACCCTGGATATATTGTAGTACCTATAAAACCAAAAGATGGACAAAATTCTGAAGCAAGTGTGAATGATATGTATTTTACATAATTATATAGAAAAATATAACCATGTAAGTTTGTGTGTGTGTGTGTGTGTGTGTGTGTGTGTGTGTGTGTGTGTGTGTGTGTGTGTGTGTGTGTGTGATTTTAAATGTGTAGAGGGAAATGAAGATGTATTGAGGAAAGATTTCACCTAGGGTTTTTCACAGACTGGGTTACAATACAGTCATCATCCCATCCATCTGCATCCTTCCCTAAGATATGCACATCCTGTGGTGGTATTATGGTTATTTTTTGTGTGTGAGCACCACTACCGGGGCTTGGATTCAGGGCCTGGATGTTGTCCCTTAACTTTTGTTGTTGTTGCAAGGCTGGTAGTCTGCCTTTTGAACCACAGCTCAGCTTTCTGTCTTTTGCTGGTTAATTGGAGGTAAGGATCTTTTTGCATGGGTTGGCTTTAAACTGGGATCCTAAGATCTCAGCCTTCTGAGTAGCTAGGATTACAGGCCTGAGCCTCCAGTGTCTAGCTTTTCATTATTACTTTTACAGCCTACATACTCATACACATCCCTTGCATCCAAAAATCTGACAGTTCAGGCTAACTGACAAGATGTGAGGAAAGATGACTGAGTAGATACGTTTCCAAATGGGCATCTAGCCATATTAATATCATTTTGGTAGGTAACATCCTTTAGTGAGCACATATTTCCTCTTTCACTCTTTCTTTAGAAGTCAGTGAAATGTTTTTGATATATCTTCCAAATATCATCTCCCAAACAGGAGATAATATTTTAATATATTTGACAATATTTCAGATGAGGGGTCTTGGTTGTCTGAAGCTCTGTGTGAAGAAGGCATCCAGCTGGGCTGTGAGCACAGAGCTGATGTTTCCAATCTGCTGGTTTCAGAGAAAGAGGTTTTCTTCCTGGGCAGGCTTTGAATCCATACCCTCTGCTTTCAGGCTTCTGAGGATTACAAGCATAAAGCACCACCAACTGGCTCATTTTAGAAGCCTTAGTTGCTTTTCATTCATCCCTTTTTTCCTGCAAGGTTGATGTAGGCAGCCTGGTTGTACCTCATGATAAAGTGATTTTTATAATACTTTGCCTCTGCCATTTCTGAAACTTATTTCCTCAGTACTGGATATATGAAGTTGATCTAAACCCATTTTCCTTCTGAGATGTTAGGTAGCTTATTTAAATCATTTATCCTTTGCTTTGGCAAAGCAATCGAGATGTTTCTGTAAAACCCAATTTCATGAGAGTATTATAGTTAGAAATTATCATATACACACTTCAGTGTAGTCTATGCTTTTTATTGATTTATTGATTTATTTATTTAGGTCAGTCATGGGGCTTGAACTCTGGGCCTAAGCGCTTTCCGGAAGCTCTTCAGCTCAAGGCTAGTGCTCCACCTCTTGAGCTACAGCACCACTTCCAGTTTTCTGATGGTTTATTGGAGATAAGAGTTTCACGGAGCTACCTTCCCAGGCTGGTTTTAAACCATGATCCCCAGATCTCAGCCTCCTAAGTAGCTAGGATTACAGGCGTGAGCCACAAGTGCCCGGCAGTCTCTGCTTTTATAAACTTATAAGATTGGGTGGAAGAATGGTGATTGTTGAATTAATTTAGTAATTATTCTATAGATTTTAATCCTTAAGGCTTATTAACTCAAAAAGGGATTAAATACATTCAGAATAGTGGAATGTGGCAACTACTGATTTGATGTATGTGGACAAATGATCAGATTTCTTATGATTACTAAAAAGATTTCTTCAAATTTCCAGTGGGAAGCTGCTGTGCTAACTGGGAGGAGACAGTGGTGATGCTGGAGCTCTGAAAACTGGCTATGAAGCAGAATTTCAGAGGAGAGCATTTGTTAAGGATATAATTTCCAAGGCTCATACCAAATATATTGAACTAGATTGCCCAATGATGAACAACGGGGCACATTTTGTTTGTTGGTTTTTCTTGTGAAGATTTAAATTTTGAGCCTGGGTACTGTCCCTTAGTGTTTTTTGTTCTAGGCTAATGTTCTACCTCTTGAACCACAGCATCACTTTCAGATTTTTGGTGGTTAATTGAAAGTCAGTATTACCAAATTTCCTCTTTGGGCTTGCTTCAAACCTCATCCTCAGATATTGGCCTTGGGGGTAGTTAGGATTCCATTCCAGGTATGAGCCACCAGTACCGGCTAAAGTCACATTTTAAAAGTATTCTCTAGGTTAGTCTGGTGTGTCTGGTTACAATTTGAGAACATTGGTTCTGGTGGGTCATGACAGATTTAGAATAAAATCAGAACTTTTCTTCCTGTAACAAGTAGCACACAATATCTAATTTATTCCTGCCTTCATCTCTGATCTCTTTCTTCTTCATTGTACCAGTCCTTCCTTGTTCCATGAACCTCAGCATGTCAGGGCTGTCTTCCTTTTCTTAAACAAGTCAGGTCCGTTCCCACCATTGGGGATGTACTTGCTGTTCTTGCTACCTGGAACATCTGCTCCTAGAAAATTGCATGGATGATGGCCCTGCTTTCAGATCAAATGTCCCCTCCTCAGGGATGTCTCTTCCTATCCCCACTGTGAAGTTGTACCCACAATACCACCAATGGCATGCCTCTGATTTATAGAAATTGTGATTATGATTTCTGGTTTTCTTCTCAGCATGAAATAGGCATGGAGGCAGCCACATTCACTTCTTTTTCTCCAACCCCTGCAACAGTGCCTGGTCTTTAGTGCTCAGGAGCCTTAGCATGGGAATGAGCCTGACCCAGCTCAAGTAATCCTAGTTACCAGTCAGGACAGCTCATCAAGCTGTAGCCTGGTGTCTAGCAGTCATTTCCTCTCATGCTTTGTGCCTCTCTGTGTAGCTGAGTCCACCTCAGGGCCAGATCAGTGCCTGAAATTTATCTGCTGCCATGGCAAAAGTATCTGTGATGTCATAGAAGTTATGGCCATTGTTTTGTGAAGCTGTGAGGACACCCACCCCCATAAAAGGTCACCCAGACAGGGATCTCCCATGCCCAGGAGTACATTCAAAAGTTCAACAACCAAACCATCCCTCACCCCCTGATGCACTCAGTGTGTTTCCATTCTTTAAAAAAAAAAGAAAAGAAAAATTCAAGACATGCCTTTGGTGATTTGTCACAGAATTATTGAAACATAGTATATAATTTTATGTGAGTATTTGTAAGACTTTGTCCATCTCTGGAGCCATTGGCATATTTATATGTGTTTGCAGCTTGGGAACAAAAATAAGCTTTAATTCAGCATAGTCAGAGACTATAGTTCAGAAGGCTCTTTTGAGACCCTTTTGGAGGGAATGCTAGCTTTCCATCCACAGGTGGCCATCTTGGTACAGGAATTGAGTAGATTGTCATAGGATAAGAAGCTTGTCCTAATTTCTACTGACTTTCCTCTGGGGTCAGGGAGGGTGATCCCTGTGTTTGCTATCCTGGAGGGACCCAGACTTCCTCTCAAAGTCTAATGTCATGATGGTAAAAGAGGCTAAAACTCAGAACCCACCTTCCTATACAACTAGGGTTATAGGCCTGGACCTTGTACATACAACTCATAGCCCTTTTTTGGTACATAATGTGGTCAACTTAATTATATTCTCTTCATAGATAGATGCACAAATGTATATACACATGTATTTATTCATCTGTTTATAAACAGTGTTATATCTACACACACAAATATATATTTATATAATTATAATCAAAGTTATATCACCACTTTCCCCAATAATGTTTTACACTAGTTTGTGAAAAAATACCCTTGAGACTAAAAATGTTAAATGCTCTCATAGTTTGAAAAAATCATATTCAATCTTATATAATATATTATATATAATATAGTGTAAAGAATATAACATGTATTTACATATAACTATTTTAATTATGGATTTCCTTCCTGATTAATTATGGAACCATGTAGACAATGATAATTGTCTAAATCTAAATCTATTTTACTGTTGTCAGGAAATACATTATTATAATAAGGCTTGCAAAATTCACATTGGTGAGTTACAAAGTTTCAATAATTAAAATATACAACTAGGATGATGATAAAAACAAAATAATAGAAAAAGGAAGAATGGGAGCTTGTGGAAAGAAAAAAACCTCCACAACCCAAACCTCAACAACCCATGCCTTTTTTCCCCAAAATCTTTAGAGACTTAATATATTGGAATCAACACTTACAGGCACTACCCAAACAGAAAACAATCACGAATTTAGAATTCAGCTATTCTAGTCTAAATCCATGCCTTGTGTCAGACAAGCAAGTATTCATCATCAATCTCCTTTTTAAAAAAAAAATTCATGTGTATGAATCTTCTCCATTAACAATTTGATAAACCAGAATTTGTTCAGAGTAGGTACTTGTGGCTCACACCTGTACTCCTAGCTACTCAAGACTGACATGGAAGGAAAACATTTGGATTGTCATTCTTTAATGACAGAAGGGAAGCTCAGATGTGTTTAGTATGTAAAAGACCCTTAGTTCATTACTCAGAAGCATAATAAAGAAATGGAAAGGAAGAAAAAGGGCAGAAATATATGTATATGTTCCATTGGGTAGGTGTGTGTACATATGTGTCTGTCTATATGTACATAGGCATACATATCCTTTAAAATGTGAATTGTATTGAATGTTTCCATTTTAATCCCCCTTTCTATCCTCTCCCTGCCCTGTACCTGCCATTACCTCTGATTTCACTGTTAGTTCCCTACTTTTGTCCATCTGGAGTCTGTCCAACCGCTTTTCTGGTGGACCTCTTGATATCAATCATTCATTTTCCTAAATTTTACAGATATGACATGCAATGTAACTATTTTAGAAATGATAGTGAGGGACAACTTCAAAAAATCAATTTAATGTATGCTGGAGACTCACCTGTAATCTAAGTTCTGAGGATGCTAGGATTCAAAGTCAGCCAGGACAGAAAAGCCTGTATAACTCCATCATATTCACTTAATCAGTCAAAAAACAGGAAATGGAGCAATAGCCAAATTGTAAAAAAAAAAAAAAGTACTGTAAACCGAAGAAGAATCTTATAAGAAAAGTAATATATGCTGACCTCTGCAATTATGGAGTTGGGAGCATTTTGTGAGCATCCAAGACTTGAGTTCTAATCCCAGTACCAGAGCAACAACATCTACAAAAACCATTTTCTATTACCAAAATAGTCCTGACAATTAATAACCTAAGTTGGTAATGTGTATTTAGTCCAGACGATGCTTATCCAGACTCAAGGGTAAACAGACTGAATTAGGAAAATTGAGACAGAACTGGAGCTAAGGAAATAATACAAAAATAAAGGACTAAAATCTGAAATTAACATTTAAACAAAATTATAGCAGTTTGAACAAGAAAAAGATATTTTTATGAATAATGGGGTTTTGTGTTTTCTTCGGACCAAGGACTTGTACTCAATGCCTGTGTGCCGTCCATTAGCTTTTTTGCTCAAGACAAGCACTCTAGTCCTTAAACCACAGCTCCACTTCCAGCTTTTTTTTTGGATGGTTAGAGCAGATTATTTCTGCCCAGGCTGGCTTTCAATTGTAATCTTCAGAGCTCATCCTGGTATCTAAGACTGCAGGTGTGAACCACAAGCACCTGGCTGGAATAATAGTTTGAAAGATTCAGTTTTAGAAGAGTTGGAAGACTAAGCCAAGTGAGCAGGTATGCTGAAGCCAAGAAGCTAGAGGCTAGAGGTGTGTAATACTTTTATTATTTGTTCTGATGTAGGAGAAATTATCTTCAGATTGTTTTGATCCTGGACAAAAACACTGTGGAAAAAATATCCAATGATGTAAGGAATTTTGTGTTCTCAATTTGGGAATCACTGAGAGAGAGAAAAAAAATAATAAGCTGTCCTGGCATAGAGCTCAGAAGTTTAAGTTGACTAGGCAAGTATTCTATTACTTGACCCCTGCCCTAGGCAGGTGGTTTTCAGTTAATTTTCAGACGAGGTGTTCAGTTTTTGCCCTGGGATGGCATTCAGATTTGCCTTTTCAAAAGCTGTGGTTGATTATCACTATGCAGCTCTACTACCAGATTTACAAACCAACAATTATATAAATGGAACAGTTGTGGAAACAGAAGTAGAAATGTAGAAGTCCTGTAAAACTTTGTGTTCCTTGGAAATGGAGGTATAGATGATGGAGAGCTAATATGTTATAGAAATCTTGCCCATGTAATTGTAACCCCTCTGTACAGTATTTTCATAATAAATTAAAAAAAAAGAAATTTGAATCTCTGGACTCAGAGCCTATAGCACAATTGAACATTACTTTGGTAGGTCATAAATGTCTGATTTCTACTCCCAAAATGACAATAAATACCACCCAGGATATTAAATTGCCTCAAACTGGCAAATTTCTTTGCTTGTCACATTTAAGTCAGGCTTCAAAACTTTTCTAGGACCTCGTTATATGATTTTGTAGAAACTCAGATTTTTCCAAATATCACTGGCTGGGCACTTATTGATTCCCCTGAACATAGACTGGGGGCATTTTCCATTAGCCCCATGGGTAATACTTTATCCTGCACAACAAAACAAGTGCTGATTTGACTAGTTTGGAGCCGATCTAGGTGGATTCTAAACATCAATGGAAGTCATTCTGGATCAAGTTCTTCCTTGGTGGTTCATGCAGGTACAGCTGCATCACATGTGGGGTTCAGAAGCACTGGAATGTGCACAGGACTCAAAACCTGTTTGGGCTTTGCTACAAATGGAACAAACCCCTCTATGTTCACATGCTTTCTGGAGTGCAGGGATGGCTCCAGATCTCCATTGGTCACCATCACCAACATCACTAATAGATTCCTTATCTGGAGTTCAAGAGAAGCTTCTCTACAGTAATGCTAACCTGAGAATGGAAATAGGCACAGGATTTTAAAGTGGACTCTAGAAGTTAAGGTGCAACTAAACTTCCATGAGGATCTAATGGGGGATCAGTATAGTTTGAACTTGGACTGAACACTGATGAGTGGCTATGTTCATGTATTTTCAAAAAGAAAAATTACCTGGCAGAGAATATCCATAAAAGAACATTTTGCCAAGCCAGGTAGTACTAGGGGCTCTTGGCCATTCAGGCCCATCCCTAGACACCCAGGTTCCATCCCTATTCACTGGCTTTGAGGCATCTAAACAAGGACTTCTTCCCTTTTTCTTGGACTCACTGGTCACACGCTCCTCCAGCTTGTCAAGAAGAATATGTAAGGGGAAGACCAGTCTGAAGAAGGCAAGTTGAATTTGACATACTGTGTAAGTTCTTTCAGGGTGTCATGGTCCTTACGCTCATAGAATTCATCATTGTATAAGTCCATCCACACAGTGAAGATGAAACAAATGCTGCTGTGGGCAGATTGGTGACAAGGAAAGTGAGAGCCTGACCTCCCAATCCTGAGCCTTCTACCACAGCCCCTTTCTGCCAGGACTCATGCTGTGGCTGTCCATCATATATGCAGACTTGCCTGTTGAGAAAGGAAGGAGACTCCTGGGAGCAGAATGATCATCACAACACACTTCCAGGAGCTTCTGAAAGACAATTCTCCAAAATTCACCCTGTGATAGGCAGTGAGAATGTTGTTTCTGCACAGGATCTGATTTTTGCACACTGCTTTCCCTGTCATCCACTAGAATCCACAATTGCAACCACATTCACAACTGTGTCATTTGGCATTCACTGAAGTGCCAAGCCTCAACCCTCATAAGTGGTAGACAAACAAACTTGTACTTTGGTTCAGAAGCCTCAAAGATACCCAGTTTTCAGGAACAGAACTTCTTTTTGTGTCAACATCCACTTACTGGTTTACTTGTTCATCTTCCTCCCAGTTATGGTGAAGGGAGCTGTACCAATAGGAAGAGAGAAGGAAGTCAACTCTATGGTTCTCCTTTTCTGAACTAAGAGGACACCTATGGGACTGGCTAAGTCCTACATGGTAGTATAAAAGTGACGGAGAAACTGATGAGATATGTCTCTACAATTCTGTGAAAATTCTGTGAAGAGGCTTGTATGCATCTGTCCAAAGTAAATGCCTGTAATCCTAGCTAATCAGGAGTCTGATATCTGAGAATCACAGTTGGAAGCCAGTCTAGTCAGTAAACTCTAAAGCCACTCATCTTCAATTAATCAGCAAAAGGACAGAATTGGACCTGTGGCTCAAAGGGTAGAGTGCTAGCACTGAGCATCAAAAGGACATCACTAAGGCCTTGAATTCAAGTTCAAGTTGCAGCCTTTCCTCTACCTACATTACTTCACAGGCCTGCAAGATGGCTACTGAACCCTTATTTATTAATGGGAAATGTGATTTCATAGGGCCTCACTTAGGTGAGGGTCGTTGTTAGGTGCCACTGGCTCATGCCTGTAATCCTAGCCTCTCAGTAAGCAAACTGCTGAGGCTCCAGTATCTTCTAAGGAAAATGAAATGCCCTGGTGACCCAGTCCTAAGAAACTAGCCAGGGTGTACAGTTCTTTGTCTTATGCCAAACTCCCATGAGAATACCCCCAAAAAACAGGAAGTGGAACTGTGACTCAGAGTGGTAGAGTGCTACCCTTGAGCAAAAAAGCTCAGGGACATGACCCAGAGCCTGAGTTAAAACCCCATGACTGACAAAAAAAGATCACATTTATAGAAAGTAGCAGAGCCACAAGTCAAACACAAGATGGTTGAGTGCTGGAGTTGAAGTTCTATAATGTTTTGGGGCATATTGTAAGATGTTATTAATAAGAAGATCAAAACACCACGGAGATAAACAAAAAATCATCAAGTAGTTGCTTACCTTTTTTGGGTCAACTCCAGCTTTGCCATGGGTGGTGTGCAGTTCCCCAGAAAAAGAGAAGAAAATACACCATAGAGGATTCCACAGCACAAGCAAGAAGCTATGGCTGGCATATGTAAAGCATGGAGAGCAGAATTTCCATGACTTGAGACAAACAGGACACAGGATACATACTACAGGTGCTCAAAGAAGTCCCAAATTTCATTCCCTAAGAAGGCTCTAGGGGGTGATGAGATTTGAGCTGCACCTTGAGAGACAGACTACAACTGTGTATAAAGAGAATACTAAAACCAGGCACCAGTGGTTCACTCTTATAATCCTACCTACTCAGGAGCTAAGATCTAAGGATCAAGGTTCAAAACCAGCCTGAACAGGAAAGCCTATGAGACTCTTATCTCCAATAAACGACTAAATAAAAAAGTCAGAAGTGCAGCTCAAGTTTTAGAGTACTAGCCTTGCCCCAGAAAGCTCGAGAACAGCACCATGGCCCTAAGTTTAAGCCCCAGGATTGGTACAAAAGAAGGAAGAGGAGGAGGAGGAGAAAGAGAAGATTCTCGTAGACTGGAAGGAAATACAAAGTTGAAATTTTCCAGGTATACACACTGTATAATTGGCCTTTCAAAAACTTAGATTAGCCACCTAAGACTCAGCAGGAAGCAGGCGGTCAGTCACTGCACTACATGTGTAGAAGCTGTAAGTGAAAAGCAGAGATGCTATACCCTGGACTCTCAGAAAAGAGAAAACTCAGAAAGAAACTGGAATCTACCTATCCCCCATCTCTGTAGCAACAAGATGAATGAAAAACCTGGAAAAGGAGTGTGTGAATGACTGTGACCCATACACCACTGTTTTGTTTTGGGCAGAGAAAGTAGGATTCCTGAGGTCTGGACACTCATCCACGAAATGGGGCTAAACGTATTTTCCCCCCTAGGGAGATCAAATTAGATAATCCATTTAGAAAGCATTCTATCCTATGAAACAGAATAACATGAACATTCCCAGGACTGGACAACCTCCTTCTATACAAGTGTATGCGTTCTATTTGGGACCAACCTAAATTAAGCTAAAAGCTGTTTCTTGATCTTTTTTTCTTTAATTGTGCATTGATCTTTTTTTAAAAAATTGTGTCTATATGCATGTGTGTGTGCACACACGCGAACAGCACACCACACACACACACACACACACACAGACCACGTGCACATGCATACTGGAATTATGCTAGAACTCAGGGCCTGGACACTGTCCCCTAGCTTTTGATTTTTTTAATTTTTTTCTCAATGTTGGTGCTCAACCACTTTGAGCCACAGTACTACTTCTAGCTTTTTGTCGGTTAATTGGAGATGAGTCTCACAGACTTTCCTACCTGGGCTATCTACAAACCACTCTCTTCAGATATCAGCCTAGTGAGTAGCTGGGATTATAGGTGTGAGCCACCAGTTCCCAGTTTTGCACTGGTTCTGGTCTTATCTTCTCTGCTGCACATAAAAGTATCTATTCTATTTTCATATCTTAGTTCTCCAAGTATTTACAGCCAATAATTACCACCATTTCCCCTCTCCCAACCAAAGTTCTAGACTATTCAAAACAATCCTTTGCCAGCTGCCAGCGGCTCACAACTGTCACCCAAGCTACTCAGGAGGCTGAGTAGTGGTAGGATTGTGGTTCAAAGTCAGCCCAAGCAGGAAAGCCTCTGAGATTCTCATCTCCAAATAACTACCAAGAAAAAAAGGCAGAAATGGAGCTGTGGCTCAAGTGGTAGAGTGCCAGCCTTGAGCAAAAAAAAAAAAGCTCAGACACTGCATCTAGGCCGAGAGTTCAAACCCTAGGTCTGTTCATGTATGCGCACATGCGCACACACACACACACGCACACACAAGTATTCCATCTCCTTCTGAGGCTCTTCAGGGTTTCACACAAAGACAGAACACCACCTTCTGTCTGACACTTTCTAGAGTTTTCCATATAATGACCAGTAAGAAACACGAGTTCTAAATGTAACCGTACCTAGAAGCTAGTTGATCCTCCTACCGTTAATGGTTCTGAACTACCTTACTTTCCTTCTGTAGCCAATCTAATTCTTGCTGGCTAGCTCAATATTCAGCCCACATCCTTGAATAAATAAAGCTTTTTCTGATGAAAGGTAGTGCTCTACCTCTTGAGCTACAGAACCATTTCTGGCAATTTCTTAGTAGTTTATTGGAGATCAGAGTCTCATGGACTTTTCTGCTCTGAACTTTTCTGACTTTTCTGTTTTGAACTGCAATCTTCAAATCTCAGCCTCCTGAGTAGCTAAGATTACAGGCATGAACCACTGGTACCTAGCTTCAGTCGTTTTTCTTTGCTCCAGAATTCCTCTCATGTTGATCCTCATGCACTAAAAGACAATTCAATGTTACTGTCAACATGATGGCTTTTAAAATCAAATTTCTCTGCATACAGTCTAGACCCTAACAAGCCACTAACAAGTTATCTGAGATCTGATCATCCTCACAAGGCAGGTGACACTAGTAATATTTAGAAGAATTGTCAAAACTGCAAAACTGAGGATTAAAGAAGTAGTAAGGTGGGCACTAATGGCTTGTGTCTGAAATCCTAGCTATTCAAGAGACTAAGACTGAGAGGATTGTAGTTTGAGGCCTGACTGGGCAAAAATGTCTGCAAAAATCCATCACCAAAATAACCAACAAAAAGCAAGGCTGGAGAAATGGTTCATACAGTAGTGCACCTAGCCATAAGCAGCAAATTCAAGCCCAGTTACTGGTTAAAAAAATAATATTTTTTACCTTTCACTGTACACTTGAACCACTCAAATGCATCTCCCCAGAGAGCCTAATTTTAAGTGTTTTTCCTAGATATAGACAGGGATGAGAAGCTCTGAAGTAATGACCTTCATACTTAAAAGGTTTTTTTTTTAATACATCATCGTTGTTCTATATTTTTAAATAAGAGTAGATTATCAAAACCAGTTAATCAGTGAAGTCTAGCTTTCACTGTCAACTATGTGTAGTTATTTCATTTATCATAATCCATGAGCTGGACAGTGTTTGGCAGTGTCTTTATATTTCAATTTACATAACTTTCAGTATTTAGCTGTTCTGAGAAACATTATGTATGGGCTTAAGCATGTAAATATCTTCATAGCCACTCAACTGTTTACCTAGGATAAATTCTGAGATAAGGAAGTACTGACTTGGAGGGTAATACACACTTTTAAGACTTTTGAACATGTCAAATTGCTATCCTTAATGGAATGGTCAATAGCATTTGGGGCGCATTAGAGTTACAAATCGAAAAAAGTACAGTTCAAATTGATTTAAACAATAAAGGGGATTTATAGGCTCATAGACCTGGCAAGTATAGCATTTAAATGAATTTCAAGGCTAGCAGGATTCTGCATTTTAATAATATCATGAAAGATCTGTCTATATCATTTCACCCCTCCCCTTAGCCCTGTGTGGTACCAGACTTTTTTGAGTTAAAATAGCTTTTTCTGTAGCCAGCAATTGCAAATGCCTATACAGGGAGAAAAGGAAGCTCTCTAGAAATGAATGGGCCTGGGGAAAATTATTGTTGTTTTTGTTTCTGTTGGATTGAGGGCTTGAACTTGGGGTCTGAGTGCTGTCCCTGAGCTTTTTCTGCTCAAGGCTAGCCTTTGAGCCATAGTGACACTTCCAGTTTTCTGGTGGTTCATTGAGGATAAGAGTCACATGGACCCTCCTGCCTAGGCTGGCTTTGGGCCATGATCCTCAGATCTCAGCCTCCTAAGTAGCTAGGATTACAGGTGTAAGCCACTGGTGTCAGGCTAAAAAATTATGTTAAAGGAAGTAACTCTGGTCCAGAAAGACAAAAGATCACATGTTCTTTCTCATAGATGGAAGACAGACCTCATTTATAAATATATATAAGCACACACTAGGTCATGTGCATACACACACACACACACACACACACACACACACACACAGAGATACATACTACAAAAGAATTAACTAGAGAGAGATACATACTACAAAAGAATTAACTAAAGTATATGGTATATCATTAACGGAAATAACGTGGTATATGCAGGGGAGAATTCTTTGAAAAACTATAACAAAATGGATAACAGGAAGCTAGAACTTGAGGTGGGGGTAGGTGGATGAGGTGGTATGATGTGGCGGGATGGAGAGAGAAAGGGTGGGAGAATGCAATCATCATATTCAATGTACATCTGTGAAAATGGAACTAGGTAACTTGGGTGGGGTTGAGAGATGGGAAGAATGATGGAAGGAATGGCGTGGATCAAGATGCATTATACAGCTGATAGCTGGTGGCTCTTGCCCATAATCCTAGCTACTCAGGAGGCTGAGATTTGAGGATAAAGGTTCCAAACTGGCCTGAGCAGGAAATTCCATGAGATTATCTCCAAATAACTACAAAAAAACCAGCACGGGAGCTGTAGCTCAAAGTGGCAGAGGGCTAGCCTTGGGTAAAGGAGCTAGGGACAGCGACTAGGCTCTGAGTTCAAACCAAAAACCAAATTTTATTTTCAAAAGATGCCCTGTGCTTCTAAACTGATGTGTTGAATTGAAACCTCTTTGTACAACTACTTAAAGATAGATAAATAAATAAATCCTGGAGGAAGGCTCTTTCTTCCACATTAGGCCTCACCTGGAATTGACTGATCAGAGATGGAATCATTCTAATTCACTTAAGCTCAAATATAAAGGAGCAGCCAGCTGTTCCTTCCAGACCTTATAGCTTTCAGGGGTGATGTTCAGATGTACTGGGTAAAGGAGAAGGTGACTAGAGGAGGCACCTACAAAGCCCGTACTGGATGAGCAACATGTGAGAAAATAAAAACTTGGTGTTGCTTACATATTTGAAAAAAGAAGGGAAGAAAATGGATTTGTGAGAAATGGGCCTAACATTCAATCACAAAAGTCTACCGTAGGCCATTTCCAAGGTAGTAAATCCATTAGCAGGCCTTATGCCCAGGAATAGAAAGCACATAGACTATACTGTATGTAGTATGTTACACTCACACAAGTGCTGTGGATGTAAAGAACTGTTGTATTGGGAGCTGGTACGCCTGTAATCGTAGCTACTCAGGAAATTGAGATCTAAGGATCAATGCTCAAAGCCAGCTCAGTTCTGTGAGACGCTTATCTCCATTTAACCACCAGAAAACTGGAAGTGGCACTGTCGCTGCAAGTGGTAGAGCACTCATATTGAGCAAAAGAGCTCAAGGACAATCCTGAGGCCCTGAGTTCAAGCCCCAGGACTGACAAAAAAGAAAAAAGAAAGAAAGAAAGAAAGAAAGAGATATCTTGGAATAGGTAGATTAGTCAGGCAGAAGAAATCAGGAATAAGCCTGCAAGATTTCTCTTTAAAAAAAAAAGAAAAATAGGGCTGGGAAGGTGGCTTAGTGGTAGAGTGCTTGCCTTGCATGCATGAGATTCTGGGTTTGATTCCTCAACACCCATAAGCAGAAAAGGCCAGAAGTGGTGCTGTGGCTCAAGTGGTAGAGTGCTACTCTTGAGCTGAAGAGCTGAGGGATAGCACCCAGGCCCAGAGTTAGGCCCCACAACCATCAAAAAATAAATAAAAAGGAGAGAGAGAGAGAGAGAGAGAGAGAGAGAGAGAGAGAGAGAGAGAGAGAGAGAGAGAGAGAGAGAGAGAGAGAGAGAGAGAGAGAGAGAGAGAGAGAGAGAGAGAGATAGGATGATCTGAGAAAACTTCCCAAGCATTCTAACTTCCCTTTGACCCAGATAGGTTGGATAAAATGAAAGTAGGATAGTCTTAAATGTCGTTAGGTAATTCCATGCCCCAATAGCTAAAAGGGAATGACCAATTAAAAATATCATGGGTCGTGACCAATGAGCAAGTCACCTTCCAGCAAATCTTTAGCATAAAAGTTAAATGACACCTATATAGATTAAAAGAAAAGAACCCACCACAGATTAAACCAGTTAGTTGGCAAACCGCTATCATGGCCCCTCTCACCCAGCAAGAATGTTTTCTCTCTCCTCTTCTCACATGCATAAATTAAAAACTTTTAACACTTACTCCTTGCTGTGGATTTCATTCCTTGAGTTCTCCAGGCAGTGACACAGCAAGATAAGGATTTGCTGCAGCTCTAGTGGTGGCCACTGGTGGGGTGAAAGCATTAGCAGGCATGGTTTGTTGCTGGACTGAAGGCGGTGACATAATTGGGCCTCTCTGGCTATGAAGGAAACAGCAGGTAAGAAAAGTCAATGTTCTAGGCTGTCAATATTCACGTGGCTAGAACTGGCCTTGTAGCTTTAAGTCTAAGGTTAAAACACTTCTATGAGAACTTCTTGATGTTTATGGTACCTTGCATATTTCCCTCTTGAAATAGCAATTGCTCTTACTTTGAGTTTATCATGTGTCAGAATTTTCTAGAAACATACACTTGGGCCCACCCAGTTCTATCCCCTGTTTCCAGGCAAGGTTGTTTAGGCTGTTATTGCCTCCCTTTGAGAACAGTTTTCACTGTGTATAGTTTTTTTTTTCCAGTCCCGGGGCTTGAACTCAGGACCTGGGCCCTGACCCTAAGCTTCTTTATGCTCAAGGCTAGTGCTCTGCCACTTGAGCCACAGCACAAATCCTGGTTTTTCTGAGCAGTTTATTGGAGATAAGAGTCTTAAAGGATTTTCCTGTGCAAGCTGGCTTTGATCCTGAGATCTCAGCCTTCAGAGTAGGTAGGATTACAGGCATGAGCCACCATACACCTGGCCTATAGTACTTTTATGACCTCATAGAATAGCTTTAGGTCCAGCTAGCTGCTTATCAGCTCTGAAACTGCTGCAGAGAACAAAGCATTTGCTTTTCCTGTCCCATTTCAAGGGCCCTTGACCAGGTCATTACTAAGTCATTTACATGGCTCAAATACAGCAAAACTCTTTTTTTTTGATCTGGTCATGGGGCCTGAACTCTGGGCCTGGGTGCTGTCCCTCAGCTCTTCAGCTCAAGGCTAGCACTCTACCACTTGAGCCACAGTGCCACTTCCGGCTTTTTCTTTTTGCTTAAGTGGTGCTGGGGAATTGAACCCAGGGTTTCATGCATGCAAGGCAAGCACTCTAACACTGAGCCACTTTCCCAGTCCGGCAAAACTCTTTATTACACCCCTCCCCTTTCCCTCCCTTTCTTTTACAGGGCTACTTTCCTATCATGTGTCATTTTAGGTCACATATCACTCAAACACAATAAAGCTCCGCTTTCTCTTTTTTCTCCGTCCCTCCTTCCCCACACTCCTTCTCCTTTCTCCAATCCCTCTCTCCATCTCTTTTCTTTTCTTTTTTGCTGGTACTAAGATTTGAACTCAGGTCCGGGTGCTATCTCTTAGCATTTTTTACTCAAGGCTAGTACTCTGTCACTTGAACCACTTCCAGCTCTTTCCTGGTTGATTGGAGATAAGAACATTATAGATTTCCCTGCTGTAGCTGGCTTTGAACCATGATCCTTAGATCTCAGCCTCCTGTTTAGCTAGGATGACAGGAATGAGATGGTTATTTTTTGAAGAACCCTCAGTGCACTTTCATTAGTACAATTTGATTAATATCCATCTTTTCACCATAGTGTGGGGTTCATAAGGGATCTTTTTAAACTACTGTGTCTTCAGTGTCCTTGACATTGTACTAACACCTGCTTTACTTATATCTTTAAATAAAATAACATTTGATTAAAAAAAAGCAACATATGTTCTTGAATTTGATTTTCACTACAACTGTTTCTCATTTGCAATCATGCTTAAACATGTTTCTTGAAGTTAGGGAAAACAGGGTTTTGCAATTGCATGTATGAAATTCACTCCCAAATGGTAACAACTCCTCTCATTGCCATGAGTATTTGAGTACAGATTCCTTCGACTCACTTTCAGAGCTAACCAGGTTCACTGGTTCCCATTGATGGACAGGTAGACTTAGGAAAACATTCCCAATTGAGAAACATGTGTTTCTATAGCTGTCAGATGGAAGCCAGTGTGCAGACCCCATTTAAGGAAACGTGGTGGACAGAGAAATCACAATAGCCAGGAGAAAATGACCAGGTGCACCAAGAGCAAGAAATGGACTAAGTGGAAGATGCTCCCAAGATATTCCCCATGTATGCAACTTTCCAACCATGGTCTGTAAGAGAGACAACCCATCAACATGGTCCATGAAAAGGGAGACAGCCAATCAGCAAAATCCCCACTCCACCATACTGGCTCAGTAGCTAGAGCAACAGAACAGAACAGAACAGCAGCAGCAGCAGCAGAGTACTAGTAAAACAGCTCTTTTGATTTGTTGTCCATTAGTTTTTGGTATACATTTTTTTAGTGGTATCCTGATGTAGATGCTCAGTTCTCCCATTGTCCTATCTGAGTACATGCTTTTCCCAACCTGGGACTCCAAAAAGAAACAGAAAATGCCACATGTCTGTCTCTGTTGGACGTTGGGCATAGGCATCAAGGAAAGTCCATAGGCTGGTTTGCTTTGAAAAACTTGGGTGGGGTGTGACCAGTTTCTAATTGAATTCTATCCTATCAGGAACGAGATCTTCATCTCTTCTCAGGGTGCCCTTGACTAGCAATTCCCTCTGCTAACATTGCAGTCGGCTACAGTTCTTTCAAACCCTGGGCCCAGAGGAGTCTGGGATGTGAAAGTATTAACATGTAGATTACTTTCTCATGCCAGTTGTATTATTGGATTTCTCTCTTTGCCAACTCACTTTAAATGGCTGTAACTACTGAGGTCTCCAGTGAACCTCAAAGTAGAAATGATGTTTGCAGAGAAGGACTGCATCCATTCCATCTACACTCAGAGCTCCTGCACAGACTCTTTCTCTTCAGCAGAATGGAATTGCATTTGTAAAGGTGTAAGCATTTACATTCCCAGGACCTTTAAAGAGTATTAACTTCCTCCAGGTCTCTGAACGAAGCAATTACTTGGCTAGAGATAGAACCATAGTGATACATATGAGACTAGGTTTCCTTCCCTTCTTCTCTCCCTCTAACCCCCTCTTCTTTCCTCCTACCCTTTTTCTTTTTCCTTCTTCCTTCCTCCCTCATCTTTACTTCCTCCCTCTTCTTTACTTCCTTCCTTCCTCCCTGTCCTTCCTTCCTTTTCTTTTTATTCCAGTACAGAGACTGAACTCCATGGTCTGGCTGTCCTTTAGTTTTTTTTTCCCCAAGGCTAGCATTTTACCACTTGAGTAAACTCTACTTTTAGCTTTTTGCTCATTAGTTGGAGATAAGAATCCCATAGATTTTTCTATCTGGGCTGGCTTCAAACCAGTATACTTAGACCTCAGCCTCCTGAGTAGCTAGGATTACAGGTGGGAGCCACTGCCTTTCTGTTCACATCAAATATGCATGGAACTGTTTCCAATCAAGGCCTCTGAAGAGAGAATTGGGAGAAGAAATCTTGGAGCTTGCAGTGTGGCTATCCGATGAATGATTCTGAACTACAGAGTAGAGACTAGTTTGTGTGTAATCAATATGGATTTGGTTCCCCATCTTTAAGTGTAAGAAATAGCCAAGCCGTTCATTGCTCTATATCCAACTAAATGCAGTTCTGAGTCTCAATTTTCTAGTTGCCAAGTGTTGGAGTTTCCCTCCCTTTCTTTCCCAGGGAGCAGGGTATCCTATGTGACTCTGGACACATGGGCAATAATGTCCACAAAGTGCAGCCGGTGATGGGGCTCCCTCTTCAAGCTTTAGAGTCCATCAGAAGAAGGCCATGGTGTCTCTGTGGACTGAGTACAGGTCTGGCCACCCCTGGGGAAAGTCATGAAATCACTCACAGGAGAACAGGCTCTTTTTCTGAGCACACCTAATGCTATTGTTCTCAATTTTGATGGCTGATTTGAGCATACAGTGACAAGCAGATGACAAAAAACACTCAAGAGTTAGATACAAGCTGGGCACTGGTGACTCACACCTGCAAATGTAGCTACTCAAGAGGCTGAGATCTGGGAACTGTGGTTCAAAACCAGACTGAACAGGAAAGTCTGTGAGATTTATATCATCTCGAATTAACAATCAGAAAAACTGAATCAAAAAGGTAGAGTGGGGGCTGGGAAGGTGGCTCAGTGGTAGAGCACTTGCCTTGCATGCATGAGGCCCTGGGTTCGATTCCTCAGCACCATATAAGCTAAAAGAAAAAAAAGCCAGAAGTGGTATTGTGGCTCAAGTGGTAGAGTGCTAGCCTTGAGCTGAAGAGCTGAGGGACAGCGCCCAGGCCCAGAGTTCAGGCCGCATGACCCGACCAAAAAAACCCAAAAGAGGTAGAGTGCTACCCTTGAGCAAAAAAGCTCAAGGGACAGCACCCATGACTGACAACAACAACAACAACAACAACCAAAAGAGAACTCGTTAGGGGAACCTTCTTGAAAAGCCTTGAGGTGAGACAGGCCACTTTTTGGGTTACATACATGTCATCCTGTTTAGCCCCAGGAAAGTTTTGCTATAGAGAATGCTCACCCCTGATTGTTATCCTATATGGTTAGCTTGTGGTGAGCTTTGTCCCCACCCACAACATGGTTTTTGCCTTTAAAAGCTTTGTGCAAGCTCTGTTCTGGGCTGCAGGTCTTTGGGACAGGAGTCTACCTGTAGTCACCGATATTTTACTAAAGACTCCCAGCCAAGCGCTGATGGCTCACACCTATAATCTTAGCTACTAAGGAGGCTGAGATCTGAAGATCACAGTTCAAAGCTAGCCCAGGCAGGAAATTCCGTGACCCTGTCACTGTGGCTCAAGTGGTAGAGCACTCATCTTAAGTTGAAGAGCTGAGGGACAGTGCTCAGGTCCAGAGTTCAAGCCCCACAACTGACCAAAAGAAAAAAAAAAGATTCCCAATTTGACCTCTCAAGATGTGGCTTCTCTGTATCTTGCAAACTATTCCCATATAATTGAATCCAGTGACCTCCATCTCTTCCTTGTCTCCCCTCCCCCATTCACTCTTACCCATTTGTCCTCTAGGAAATTTAACTGGTCATGCATGCCACTACAGCCATCTCCACAAACAAAACCTGCAAAAGAAAATTCAAAATAATCTTCCATTCAGAAACCTGACATTTGACATATGTGGTTGTCCCTCAGGTATATCATTCAAGTTACAGCCTGATGGTAGAAGGAATTGCTGGTGTACTACTGCATAGGAGACCCTAGGTCCAATTTCCAGCTATTCCACAAACCAGCTGCAGCCTCTTGTCCTTATAAACCAAATAAAGACACACAGTGAAGATGAGAGAAAGGAAATTTATTACCTTGTAGACAGGGGGGAAGACAGCACTTCAGCCCTTCTTCAGAAATATAGACAGGATCAGTAGCTTTTAATACATAACTGGGGGAAGGGGGTATATGAAGTACAGTCTTCAAGCTATATTCTGGTACCTCATATCTGTAATCCTGGCTATTCAGGAGGCTGAGATCTGAAGATCAAGGGTTGAGACCAGCCCTGGCAGGAAAGTCTGTGAGACTTTTATGTACAATTACCCACCCCCAAATGAGGAATTGACCTGTGGTTCAAAGTACTAGAATGCTAATCTTGAGGAAGGGACAATGCCCAGGCCCTGAGTTCAAGTCCTAGGACAAAAAAAAAGAGTTACCATCTTTGGTCAAAATTTGGTTTCTTTCTCTCATACAACTTTGCATAACCTTTGAAATAAAAAGCTATTTTAATTAAGTCCTATCTCCTTGTATTATTTACATCCTGTTACAAGTTCCTGCTTTGGCCAGCTTTTATGGCTTTTAAATTTTTCCTTTTTTGTTACATTAACTACTTAAGCCACATTGTTAAAGTTTTTTCCTCTTTTTAAAAAATTTTCTTTTTAAAGAATAATCTTTAGGTAGTTATGCAAAGGAGCTTCCATTTAATAAGTAAATACAATACGTTTTGATCAGCGTTACCTCTTGAGACAAGGAAAGGGAGACCCCAACACTTGGCAACTTGAAAATTGAGACTCAGAACTGAATTCAGTTGGTTGCAGAGACATGAAATGCCTGGCTGGTTCTTACACTTAAAGATGGGAAACCAAATCCAAATTGATTACATATAAATCAGTCTCTGCTCTGTAATTTAGAATCATTCATCTGATAGCAACCCTGCAAACCCCAGATTTCTTCTCCCAATCTCTCCCTTCAGTGTACTTGACTTGAAACAGTTGCATGCTTATTTGATGTGAACAGAAAGGCAGTGGCTCCCACCTGTAATCGTAGCGACTTAGGAGGCTGAGCTCTGAGTGTTGTAACCCAATCAGTAACAAAACAAAAGATGCTACAATTAATAAGCCAAATTATAGGAGTCTTTATTGTCACCTCGGCAGACCAACAGATGCACAGGAGTATAGACGTCTGAAATTGTGCTGTCCTGAGACAGCTCAGAGTTAGGTCTTTCAAAGAGAAAAAACACATCTTTTTTGACAAGCAATGCATAAGACTTTTTTTGTTTTATTTTACAAAGCATATACAGACACCAAACTTAGCATTATCAATAAATTTAGACTTACTTCCCAAATATGGGGTGGCTGGAATACTTTCAGGGAAGGGAAGGAGGAAAGGAGAGAAGAAGAATAGAAGAAGAATAGAAGAAGAAAAAGAGGAAGAAGAAGAAGAAGAAGAAGAAGAAGAAGAAGAAGAAGAAGAAGAAGAAGAAGAAGAAGAAGAAGAAGAAGAGGAGGAGGAGGAGGAGGAGAAGGAGGAGGAGGAGGAGGAGAGGAGGAGGAGGAGGAGGAGGAGGAGGAGGAGGAGGAGGAGGAGGAGGAGGAGGAGGAGGAGGAAAGAGGAGGGAAGAGGAGGAGGAGGAGGAGGAAGAGGAGGAGGAGGAAGAGGAGAAGGAGGAAGAGGAGGAGGAAGAGGAGGAGGAGGAAGGAGGAAGAGGAAGGAGGAGGATGAAGAAGGAGAGAAGGAGGAGGAGGGATTGGAGGAATAGGTAGAGGAGGAGGAGGTAGAGGAGGAGGAGGGAGGAGGTTCTATCTCTGACCTGGCCAAGCAATTGCACCATTCAGAGACCTGAAGAAACTGCCCTTTTAAGGTCCTGGGAATGTAAAGGCTTACACCTTTACAAATGCATTGCCGTTCTGAACACAGAGAAGGTCTGTGCATAGGTGCTGAGGGAAGACGGAATGGATTCAATCCCTTCTCCACAAACATTTCTACTTCTGAAGTTCACAGGAGACCTTAGGCGTTTTACAGCCATTTAAAGTGAGCTGGCCAGAGAGAGAAATCCGATAGCACAACTGCCTTGAGAAATTAATCTAAATGTTAATACTTCCACATCCCAGAGAAAGAATGCACAGATCAACACCCCTCTCCTAGTCATGGGTGCCTAGACACCTTGAGCTCTTCCTCCTCCCCAGTACCTCCCATGCCACTTCCTTTGTGGTCAGGGAGTGCTTACAATTCTAGGCCAGTTCTAATGGAAATTGAGGTATGTGTGTAGTGGAACCCCTTGTGCCTTTAGCTTGACCTTTGGGCAATAAAGTCCTACTAGGGCCTCATGCACACAGGTCGCATCTCATTCATATTCTTACATTATGGGATAACAATCTTACACATGCACAGATTCTCCTCTAAAAAAAATCTTCCCAGTCATGATCCCCTCCTCTGCTATAGTTACTAAGAATTCCTCCCACACTCCCTGGGTGGTAGAAAGCAGAAAGTCCTCCTTGGGTTTCCTACTCTGATTCAGGAACAGATAGTTCCCCTATGGTCCTTTTTCAAATTGGAAAAAGAAAACATTTTATCTATTTAAATTTGAATTGTAACTACATGTTAGTTCCCACAGTCAAATACCATTTATTAGAGTTATTTCACTAAGCTGGAATTTCACCTCAGCCAATTCAAGCACTCTTCTGTCTCAGGAGTGAAGGCAATTATAACCACCATACCAAAAGGTCATTTTTTAAACAGTCAACATCATCATTCTAATTATTCAGTCAACAATAACAAAAGTAACACTTTCACAGTGGGCTTTGATAGCCAGGATATTATTAAATGTGAATCCCAAAAGGAAAATTCATAGAAGGAGGAACATATGTTGTATTAAAACAACAGTAATTTGTTGACATATTCTGCACACAAATGATGTACATTATGCAAACTAATTTGGCTTTGGTGTTAGAAAAAGATTTTTGTAAAATGGGGGAATATTTGTTTTTTCCATAATAGAGTTTGAACTCAGGGCTTTGTATTTCCTAGACTGGCATGATACTATCCAACCTGCCTGCCCAGATTTCCGACTGGTTGCTGTGAAGCATTGGGTCTCACTTTCCACCCTGGCATGATCCATAGACAGATATGCCTACTTTTAGCTATCATCAGCTGTGTGCCACCACATCCAGCTTCTGCCTAAGTTGTCCTCAAATCACAATCCTCCCATACTCAGCCTCCCACATAGGGAACTTTTTCTGCCCCATAGATATTAAAATATTTAAAGACGTATTTTATTTCTTGCATTTCCTAAAAGTGATTACAGGCATATTAGATGTTAATTTCTGTAACATTATACTTCAAGTCTTCTAGAAAAGCTCCTTTGCTTAGCAAAAATAAAAATAAAAAAAATCCTTTCTTGTCATCCAAGCCTAGTTTGTCCAATATGGTAGCCAATAGTCACAAGCACCTGGGGACATTTAACATGTGACTTAATTTTATTTTATTTTCTGTTGATTTACCTTAAAAGTTTTAAACAAGGGCTGGGAAGGTGGCTCAGTGGTAGAGCGCTTGCCTTGCATGCTTGAGGCCCTGGGTTCGATTCCTCAGCACCACATAAGCAAAAAGAAAAAAAAGCCGGAAGTGGCACTGTGGCTCAAGTGGTAGAGCGCTAACCTTGAGCTGAAGAGCTGAGGGACAGCACCTAGGCCCATAGTTCAGGCCCCACGACTGTACCCCTCCCAAAAAAGTTTTAAACAAGCCAGGAGCTAGTTTCTCATGCCTATTAGTAGTCCTAGCTACCCAGGAGGATTATATCTGAGGATTGTGGTTCACAACCAGTCTGAACAGGAAAGTCCATACAACTCTTATCCCCAATCAACCAGAAAACCAGAAGTACAGCTGTGTGTCAAAAGTGGTAGAACATTAGCCTTGAGTGAAAGAGCTAAGAGACAGTACCTAGGCCCTGCGTTGAAGTCCAACTAAAATAGAACCAATCTAAAGATTTTTATTGAACTTAGCTCTGGTTTTCATAGTACATTATTTCTTTTAAACTGTTGAAGATTTAGCACCTAAATTAGGCTGCTGAAAATCCATTATCCGTACTGCAGGTTTAATATAAAAATAATGAAAAGCATCTTAATGTTGTACTGGTAATTTATAGAAATAGTAACACTTGCAATCAGTTGAGTTGAAGAAAATAGTCTACTGAAATTATTTTTCTATGTATCTTTTCAAATTTACAAAAAGGTGCTAGAAGGTTTAGATAAAATCTAATGAGACATGGTATCTCTAAGCCACTATTTCTGTTTAGTTCAGCTCATTTTACAACCTAGGAATACCAACTGAGTGATGTTCTAAACTTTATAATAAAGATTCTAACAAATTTACCCTTCCCACAGACAGTATTTAAACACTGAGCCAAATAGAGGATAAAAGATTTTAATTTGGGGCTGGGAAGATGGCTCAGAGGTAGAGCGCTTGCCTTGCAGGCCTGAGGCTCTGGGTTCGATTCCTCAGCACCAGATAAGCAAAAAAAGAAAAAAGCCGGAAGTGGCACTGTGGCTCAAGTGGCAGAGTGCTAGCCTTGAGCTGAAGAGCTGAGGGACAGCGCCCAGGCCCAGAGTTCAGGCCCCACGACAGGACCAAAAAGAAAAAAAAAAGATTTTAATTTTTGTTCCCATACCTGGGCTTGAACCTGGGCACTGTCTCTTAATTTTTTCACTTTTTTCACTCAAGGTTGGTCCTCTACCACAGCTCCATTTCCAGCTTTTTGGTGGTCAACTGGAGAGAAAAGTCTCATAGACTTTCCTGCCTGGGTTGGCTTTGAATTAAGATCCTTAGACCTCAGCCTTCTGAGTAGCTGGGATTATAGGTGTGAGCCACCAGCATTCAGCCACAAAGGACTTATGAAGACCTTAGAAATTGCCAAAATGATATTTTTTTAAAGAGAGAAGTAGTTGGACTATGGGAGAAGGAACTTTTCTGGATTTAATCCTACCCAAGGCATCACTTAATCTGCAGGACTCTGACTGGAAATAATTCAGAGAGTCCCAGGCAGGAGACCTGAAAGGATAAGGCTGGAGTAGGGGGTGGGGACCAAGGGGTTGGGGGCATTGGGGGGAGAGCCTGCCTGAGCTGCAAGAAGGTGACAGAAGCTGCTGGAACATAACATACAGGAAGCTGCAGGAAAGGGAGTCCTTCCCTCTGCATGTGAATGTCACACAGTGGGAAGCCCCAGGGTTCACAGACTAAAACATCTGTGAAGCTGAAGACACTAAGCAGAGATCTTACTGTCTATGCACTAGAAGAGACATATATACTAATAAAGCTGAAGACAAAAATCTTGAGCTGGCTTCAATGTATATGTGTGATATTTGTTGTTGAACTGGGTGCTATCCCTGAGCTTCTACTAGCTAGCTATCTACTACTTTGAGTCACACTTCACCACTTCTGAAAACATTGAACACTGTTTTGTGTGTGTGCCAATCCTATGGCTAGAACTCAGGGCCTGGGTGCTGTCCTTAAGTTATCTTACTCAAGGTTAATGATCTACCACTTGAACCACAGTAAAAGCAAAGTCATTTCTGGCTTTTCTGATGGCTACTTTGAGATAAGAGTCTCATGGACTTTCCTGCCCTGGCTAGCTTTGAATTATGATCCTCAGATCTCAGCCTCCTGAGTAGCTAGGATTACAGGTGTGAGCCACTGATGTCCAGCCTAAACTAAAAAACAAAAACAAGCAAAACACCACATACTCATTCTATTTTAGAATTAGATATTGATGATAGAAAGGTAGAAAAATTCAAGATCTGTGTCATTGTAAGGAGTTCATGTTAATGAACTGACTCTCACTTGGTTTGGAACAAAGAAAACATCCCTGCCCAGTCAGGATGAGAGAATGATGACCATGGAACATGTGATATGGAAGAGGAGCATAAGCCAGCCTTTATCATGAAAGATCACACTTAGACATTGATGGAAGCCGAATTCATATTACACAATCTCAATCTTAATCATGCTTGTCCTCTATTTCCATAGATAATAACAAAACCTTGCTTTATTATCCCGCACTCAATAAGGCCATCTAGGTTCCTATTTGAAGAGACTTTCATAGGTCTTTTGTTGTTGTTGTTGCCTGTAACTATGTATAAATATGAACCACATTTTACATAGAAAGACTTAGTTCAAAATGATGCAAAGCAGCAATGAGCAATTAGTGGAGCCAAAATTAGGATCTAGTTCTGATGAGCTCTCTATAGGATCTCACAATTTTGCCCTGGTAATTACTGCATTAGGAAACTCAACACTGCCCTCTAATGACAGAAAAGTCATTACAACCCAGAACTCCTGAATCACTAAGAGTAATTATCATCAGTGATTCAATTTTACTCTCCTTCCTTCTTTCCTTTGCTTCCCTAACTTCCTCTCCCTCATTCCCTTCTTCCCTTCTTTTGTCAGTAGTATGGCTTCAACTCAGGGCCTTATACTCTCCCTTAGTTTTTTTACTCAAGGCTGTCTCTCTACTACTTAAGCCACAGATCCACTACTGGCTTTATAGATTTTCCTACTTAGGCTGGCTTTGAATCACAATCCTCTAATCTCAGTCTCCTTAATACCTAGGATTTCAGGTTGAGCTCCTGGTTCAGAAATCTCATTAATTGGCCTTCTGGAAATTAACCACACTGTCTTTCCTTGTTACACATAAATTCAAGTGATTCTTTTCACACATCATGATCTGTGAAGACTAGTAAGAGAACTCCGAGTGTCACTTTTTCTTCTTTCTTAACTTCCCACTACTGAGAAATCCTTTCTAGCTAGCTTACCTTCTGATTACGTTGGGAATATATCTCACTTTAAATGAGCCTTAAAGTGAGATTCTTGTTTGACTGAAGTCTTGGATTACATAAAGTTAATTGTTTAGGAAAAAAGATTATCCAATATGGTGGCTTTGATAATTTGGAGATTTCTTCTGGCTGCTCATGGAGTATAGAGGTGAGCTGCCTGTGATAGAAGCCCTATGATTATTCTGTGTGGTTTGGTTTGGTTTTCATGCCAGTACTAGGGCTTGAACTCAAGGCCTGGGCACTGTCCCGGAGCTTTTTTCCTTAAGTCTAGCGCTCTATCAGTTGAACCACAGCTCCACGTTCAGGACTTCTGCTGGTTAATTTGAGATTTCTCATAGCTTTTTCTCCTCAGTCTGACTTTGAACTTCTACCCTCAAATCTCTGCCTCCTGAATAGCTAGGATTACAGACATGAGCCACCAGCAACAGTCTTGGTTTAGTATACATTGGAACCATAGTCCAAAAAAGCTCTTCCTCCACATAATTCCTATTAATGAGCCCATAGCTTCCTATATGCTTTTGTATATATGTCTATGTTTCTCTCTCTATACATATACATATCTATATACATGTATATATGTATGTACATGTATATATGTGTGTATACATATATACACATATATATGTAGTATATATACACAATTAGCCAGTCTTGGGGCTTGAACTTTGGGCCTGGGTGCTATCTCTGAGCTTCTTTTACTGAAGGTGAGCCCTCTACCACTTGGCCACAGTGCCACTTCCAGTTTCTTAGTGGTTGATTGGAGATAAGTATCTCATGGGGACTTTTCTGCCCAGGCTAGCTTCAAATGGCTATCCTCAGATCTCAGCCTCCTCAGTAGCTAGGATGACAGGCATGAGTTACTGGCACCTGGCCTTACATGCTTCTTTATAGCTTCCCAATCATTTGACTTAAGTAAAATGACTCTTTAGACTGTAGAGGGACATTTCATTAAAAAATTTTGATCAAATATTAGCATCCTCACACTAGCTAATTCGGAATAGATGAGGACTCAGTAAAGATCAAATTTTTAACCCTTGTTAGCACATCTCAGGTCCCTCACCATTGTCTTGCTATCTCTTCCTTGAACACACACAAAGGGAGCACTGTCCATCTTCTCTTCTGTAGCTACTGTGTCAGCAGTGCATCACATCCTTCCTGAATTATCCCAGTAAAACCTCATTGGTGTTCTCCCAGGTCAAGCCTCCCCTTCAACAACTCCTTCCCTCACAGATACACACAGAGTTTGTACCACATCAGGGAAATGTATTCTGTGAAAATATAGTGCTACTGACTTGTATGTTGGCCCATTATACCTCCCTCAGAGATGCCTACCATTCCTACTGGAATCAAGACAAGATGGAATATTGGAGAAAGGAGTTTATGGAAGGGATGGAGATGCCACATAATTGTAGGTCCTTTCCTACCACTGCCTGAGGAACACATCATACAAGGTTTCACTGGATCCATGCAAATTCTTTCTAATAAGACAAAGGGGAACTGCAGATGGACTTGGTCAGCTCCATAAATGTAAGACATATCTATTATATAGCTAAGTCCCAAAGTAGAGATTTCATGGATGATCTGTACAAAAAGATGCTATTTAAGAATGCAAGAGGAAGTGTTGTGTTGCAAAGTAAAACAGAAAATGATGCTCTTCCCTATAGATACACACTTGGAGATGTACTAGGCATGGTGCATATTGACAATTCAGAAAACTCCAGCAATAGAGGGGCTGGGAAGGTGGCTCAGTGGTAGAGCGCTTGCCTTGCATGCTCGAGGCCCTGGGTTCGATTCCTCAGCATCACATAAGCAAAAAGAAAAAAGCCGGAAGTGGCGCTGTGGCTCAAGTGGTAGAGGGCTAGCCTTGAGCTGAAGAGCTGAGGGACAGCACCCAGGCCCAGACTTCAGGCCCCAAAACCGGACCCACCCCCCCAAAAAAGAAAACTCCAGCAATAGAAAAAGAATGTCACTTTGCCTGACATGATTCTCAGCACTTCCTGAGAAACTGATCAAAGAACTGAATTTCCCCTTTTATCTCTTCATAGACTACTCCCCAGGGAGTTCACAACACCTGGATTTGGACAGACTGAGAGATGACACCAGAATGACAAGGGACCATTATCACTGCATTGACACCACCACTTGGATTTTGTCCCTATAGGACCTGTCCCCTTTCCTGCCAGGACTTCAGCTCTCTTGTAAACAGAATAAAAGGTCAGAATCATTGGACGTCCATGTAGCTTTCTTTGCCAGACTGGTTTTTGGGAGTTTGTGTTTCTGTCCATCCAGAAGAGAGAGTTACTATGGATGAAGTTGCCAACTCTGTTTAAATAACAGTTTTCTAATACAGCTTCATCCCACTTTATCTCTCAGAGCCAATCATGCCTTGCTCTCTTATGCCCTGTGAGCATTTTTTTAAAACCTGTGAGCATTTTTTAAAACATTGTTTTCACTTGCAAAGAAGACAGTTAATAATGGGATTGGCACTGTACTAACACAAGTCTTACTCCCACAGGAGAGAGGCTGCAAGACCATGCAAGTGGGTCAGAGATGGATGGGGCTCACTCACACGTTACTAGGCAACTGTGCAAATGGGATGGAAGTGATATTGATACATAGGACTATGCCTTGGAAGTTCACTTGCTTCAAATCTCCAAGGCTACACTTCTCCTTTGCAACAATAAATAAATTGAAAGTGTTGAGAGAACATTCTCCTGCTTTCCAAAACAATTCTGGGGCCAATGAAAACACAACCCATGTTTCTGAATGCTGAAGGCTGCATTTAGGTTTATTTACTCCCCCTCTTTCTCATTCAACATAGGAGTTATCAACCTCTCTATTTCTCAAGGTCTTGAATATCTCCAAGCCCTACCTTTGGGAATCACGAGCAAGCTTGAGGGATGGATGGAAGAAAAGAAGAAAATTAGAGGCATGGTAGAGGCAATTGGGGAAAAGAAGAAAATTAGAGGCATGGTAGAGGCAATTGGGGCTAAAAGGCCATTGAAGAATGGAGGTTGGAGTGAAGATAAGAATAAGAGAGAGTAAGAGAAAGACTGATGAAGAAATATGCATATTTTAGAGGTAGAAAGATGGGATGAAGACTCATTTTTCCACCAATGTTTACTGCTGTTAGTTTGAAGAGACATTGGGGAGTTGTGGCAAATCTGCCTCTCTCTCTGTCCCTTTGTTTCCTAATATGGTAGCTACTTAAGAGGAGATTTTTCTCTTAGGTAGCTTTGTGTCTGAGCTTCCCTCCATATTCCTTCATGAAGGAGTTAGGCCTCCCTGGCTAGGTAAAGGATAACAGTAAGGACCAGCTCCAATAGGGGAGAGAGATGATTCAACAAGATGCCTGAGGAGAAGGACCCAGCAAGATGATGCATGCAAATCTCACAATGCAGTAATGACTCAGTAGAGACAGAGAAACCAAGGAGACTCCCTACAGCACTCCCTATACCCTATCTAACCCTATACCCACCAACTGGACCAGGCCATGCCTCAGAGGGAGAAGCTAAGACCCTATACATAAGGGACAGGTACAGGCAGGATGGAGATGCGATAAGGCTCCCGGATCCATTCTTTTGTTGTTGTTGTTGTTGGTCATGGGGCTTGAACTCTGGGCCTGAGCACTGTCCCTCAGCTCTTCAGCTCAAGGCTAGTGCTCTACCACTTGAGCTACAGCACCACTTCTGGTTTTCTAGTGGTGCAATGGAGATAAGAGTTTCTCCGACTTTCGTGCCCAGCCTGGCTTTGAACCTGGATCCTTAGATTTCAGCCTCCTGAGTAAGTATAAAATTACAGGTGTGATCCACCAGTGCCTGCCTCAAATTATATTTTAGCAGGATTTCCTTATGATATTATGATATTATTTAGTTCTCATAATCACTGGATATTACAGTCTCCTAGTTTTATAACTTTGCCTTGGAGATGTTGTGTCTCAAAGATGTTAAAATTCTCAAGGTCTCACCCTGACAAAGTCACTGCTATAGTTTGGGTATTGAATGTGCTAAGGATTTCATCTCTAAAACACCAGTACTGGAGATATTAGGGGCCCTTTAAGAGTTGAGTCTTTATGGGCAGGTCTTCAGGTCAAGAGCTTCCTGCTCCCCTATTCTGCCTGTCATCTGAGCATCTTCTCTGACACATGTTCCTATCAGGATATGCAATCTTTGCCAGAGGCTCAAAGCAAGAGACTACTTGACCTTGGACTAGAACCCACAAACTGTGGGTAGCTAAGGGAACTTTTCAGTTATAAGCTAATTGCTTCAAGTATGTTACTGTAGTAAAGCAAAGCTGACCAATACAACCATGGCGATAAAACACACTCCCCTTCTTTTTGTTTGTTATTAGTCATGAACTTGAACTCAGAACCTTGAGTCTGTCCCAGAGCTCTTTTGCTCAAGGCCAGCTCTCTACCACTTTGAGCCATAGGTCCACTTCTCTGGTGGTTTGCTGGAAATAGAGTCTCATGGATTTTTGCTGCCTGAGCTGGCTTCAAATAGTGATTCTCAGATCTCAGCCTTGTGAGTAGCTAGGATTACAGAATGAGCCATTGGCTCCCAGTTCTTTTTCAAGCCAGAGCTTTAGACTAAGTTTTGTTTCCAACTCAAAGGAATCCTCTACACCTGCATCTTGTCACTCTTAGCAATCTGTCCTCCAGCTAAATAAAGGATTGTGAGGAGAAGAAACTTGTGATTCACGTCAGAGTTCACCAGAAAACCATGAAGAATGGAAAATAGAGGATTAGAGACAAGGTTATAAATACTAACCTTTACCTTGCTCATGTAATTGTAACCCCTCTGTACGGTATTTTCACAATAAAAAAAAAGAAATAGAAATACTAACCTTGTATTTCCCTACTTACTACTTTTTGCCTCCACAGCAATTTTTCTTTGTAAGTTTAGATGTAATTTGATAGCACTGTATCTTGACTCTTAATGATTGATCATTGATTTTTTTTTTAAAAAAGTCAAATGGACATCCCAGAGTTGTCAGAAGAGCTGAGGCTCTGTATTGAGTTGTAAAGGAGAATCTGACTCTGCTTGCCTTTGGTATTAAAGTAGGCAATCCTGCCATCTAGTGGACTTTGAATCAACTTCAGTTGAAAGTCTTCTGCAATTTAGGAGATTCTATTTTAAATAACAAGGGAAGCCTGGAGTTGCAGTTCATCTCTATAATCCTAGCTACTCAGGGGGCTGATCTCTGAGGATCATGGTTCAAAGCTTGCCTGGGCAGGAAGTCCTGAGACTCTTTATTTGTAAAGAAGAACAAGGAAAGTGGAAGCAGGGATGTAGCTCAAAGTAGTAGAGGGATACCCTGAAAAAAAATGGCTCAGGGACTATGCCCAGGCCCTGAATTCAAACCCCACGATCGACAAAACAAACAAAAAAGCCCCCAAAATGTAGGAATGGCCTTGTGGGAAAAATATCACTTCTTTCATGTTTCAGCTCTACAAGGAGGAGTAAATGTGAACCTGGCACCCTTGCTTGCCACTGGAAACTTTGCCCATAATTACTAACACTCATGTTCGCTGGGCCCCTAAAATAAACACCAAAACAAAGATTATGTTTATCTTTCCTACAGACATTCCTAGTAACCAGAAAGAGTTTGCACATTACTAGTAGCAATCAGAAAATATTTGCTGAATAAACGTATGTGCTTAGGATAAGTAAATAAAAGAGATGGGAACAGGAGAGATTGCCAATGTCTCAAAGGGAAGAAAGTAAGTTTTGAAATTTTTGCTTTCTCAAACAGAGCAAACCTAGTCCCTGCAATTGCTGGGTGAACAGGGAGAAAAGAGCTTTATAAAGCAGCACTATCACTCACACCAAAAGCCCTGGGCTCACCAAAAGTCCCTGTCTCAGGTCTCCCAAGAGTCAGTTGTTGCCTATCTCTGACCAGCAGAGGGCAGTGCATGCTCGCTCAAGCCAGGGCTGAGTTCAGTCTGTACAATGTCATCTGACAGACTTTGTGTGCTCTTATTCCTTGGAGATGTGCTTATAACTGGGGAACAAGATTGCTTTCTAAGTATTGTATGGAAAACAAGTTGTGTTCTTGTTCTTTCGTTAAACAGTGATGCTGAGAATTGGGCTCAGTTCAATAGGGCTGACACTGACATAACACCCTGTATTGGGAAGTCAGTTTACAAATGACTTTCAGATTGGCAAAATCATCTGTACATAGAAGGTACCAGAGGCTTCAAATAGAAAATGGAGACTAGAGTCTCAGGTGCCCAGCTAGAACTTTCTTCTAGGTCCTTAGGCCTCTCTCCCAACAACACATGTACATTTTTTTTTCTTTTTTCTTTCTTTTTTTTTTTTTTTTGCTTATGTGGTGCTGAGGAATCAAACCCAGGGCCTCAGGCATGCGCTCTACCACTGAGCCACCTTCCCAGCCCTCACATGTACGTTTCTTTGGCTGTAGATCTTTCTAGTCGTGTCTTGGCTCATTTTAGGGTCTTTGGAGTCAGGGTGGGTGAAGACCACCCCTCAGCCCCCACCCCTGCCTTTCTGTTGAAGGGTTGGTCACTTGCTTTGGAATTTAAATGTAGTCAATCTGAAATCATTTATATTATTTCCAAACCAAACAACAAAATGGGTAAGTTGTGTGAGGTTTGATTTTCACAAATATTTTTTTTGGAGGGGGGGTTGGTTCCAGTCGTGGGCCTGAACTCTGGGCCTCAGCGCTGTCCCTCAGCTCTTCAGCTCAAGGCTAGTGCTCTACAACTTGAGCCACAGTGCCACTTCTGGTTTTCTTTTTCTTTTTTTTTCTTTTTTTCCCCCTGCTTATGTGGTGCTGAGGAATTGAACCCAGGGCCTCATGCATGCAAGCAAGCACTCTACCACTGAGCCACCTTCCCAGACGGTTTCACAAATATATTTTTAGTGATTTTGGTGGTGGTGGTGTGGGGCTTGAACTTGAGGCCATGATGCTGTCCCTGAGCTCTTTAGCTCAAGGTTAATGCTCAACTACTTTAAGCCACAGCTCAACTCCCAGGTATTTGGTCATTAACTAGAGAAAAGACTCTCATGCAAGTTCCTACCAAGGCAAGATTCCATGAGCCATCAGACTCCAGTGAAGGAATACTTGTTTTTTTTTTGTTGTTGTTGTTATTTGTTTCTTTTTGTCTGCATGTACTTCCATTTACGGTAGCACCACTCACAATAAAGATAGGGAATCAATCAAGTGTACATCATTGGACCAATAAAAAGAGAGCATATACATTCAGTGGAATGTTATTCAGCCTTAAGTAAAGGAAATATAGTGTAAATATAATATAAATAAGGGGTGGGAAGGGGGGGGTCGGGTAAGTTATGAGGTTTAAGAACAGAGATTAAAGATTCAAAGTCAGACGCCTGGGAAGAAATGTCCATGAGATTCATCTCCCCCTTTCTCCAATTAACCTCCAGAAAACCAGACTCAGATCTATGGTTCAAAATGGTAGAGTGATAGTGAGACAGTGCCCTAGACCCATGTTCAAACAAATAAAAAGAAAACAATTTCAACAATATAAATTGCACAGTAGAACACTAAGCTTCAAGAAATAATGCAAAGCCGGGTGCTGGTAGCTCACACCTATAACCCTAGCTACTTAGGAGGCTGAGATCTGAGGATCACGGTTCAAAGCCAGCCAGGCAGGAAAGCCCTTGAGACTCTTATCTCCAATAAACTACTATAAAACAAGAAGTGGCATTGTAGTTCAAGCAGTAGAGTGCTTGCCATGAGCTGAAGAGTGCAAGGACAGTGACCAGGCTCAGAGTTCAAGCCCCACAACTGACAATAAAAGAAGAAAAAAAAAAGAAATAATGCAGGTACAGAAACACCAATATCAGACACACCCTTTTATATTTGAAGATTAAGAAATGTAGCTTTAGAGCAGACAGAAAAACCATAGGACACTGCTGAAGCATTGCTCATAGTCCTCCTTCAGTGAAGGGCAGAGCCTGAGGCTCCCGTGCCTTTTCTGATCCTGTCTCTTACCACTAAGCGCAGGCTTCCTCGCTGCAGCCATACTGGCATTTGTACTGTTCTGCAGCAGCCCAGGATAACCTGTGCCAGGCTGGGGGCCACTGTTATTCTACTGCCTGGAATGCTCTTCCCCAGACACCCAGCTGCTCATCCCGCATCCTCCCCCACTCCCACCCACCAAAGAGATCTACTCTATGATACCCTGCTCAAAAATACAACCTTGTGCACATGCATGCACACACACACATGGGTGCAGACACATACAGAATATTCCCACCACTCATCCTTTCTGCCTTACATCATCCTTCTGATGTATTCTCTTTATTACTTATGTAAATCTGGGTAAAGTCTTTCTCCATGCTTGAGTGTAAACTCACAAGGAGAGATATTTTTGTGCTGTTCTCAGCATTGTGTCAGTCTTCAGCATGATGTCTCTCACCCTGTGGTCACTCAGCAAATGTCCATTGAATGAAGGCCTACCCATTCCCTTACACACTTATTTGACAAGTGTCCTGTTGCACATGGTCAAAGCTCTTTCCCACTGCTTTCTTATGACTCCCTTCCACAGCCCTTCTCACCCTTGCCTTGTGGTCTCCTCACCTGTGTTTCCATGCCCTTTGCCTGAAGCCTTGTGCACCTCAATCTCACACATGGAGATGGTGTGCACACACCAGCTCAATGGCTCCTCCTCTGGGAAGCTTTTCCATCCCACACTGGCTCCTCCCTCTTCAGTTCTTCCAAGTCTTTCCTCCAGCCCTGGTCCCATCCTGCTGGTTAGAAGCCTATGTAATGATCTGTGTGATATTCTAGCTAAGCTGTGGGAGCCTCATTCTCTGGGGCAACTTTTGGTCCTATCTCCTTCACCTACTGAGCCAAATGCACTCCAACTGTTCCACAAAGGTTTAGGAGTGTTCTAGCATGCGTGTGCATCAGACTATCCATTGAAAAGTCAAAGGTAGACCTGAGTTTTGGACAGTGAGCTCACCTTGCCCCTTAAGACAAGACTGGCATGGAATCATAAAATGACTTGCCTCCTGCTTGGCATACTGCCCCTCTCCCCCATCTCCACAATGCAACTCAACACTGAAATCACAGCAGCGAAGAGGCACACTCTCTACTGCACTAGGACTACAAGACACTAGCCTCTTAAGCCAAACCCACAGATGTGAATTGAAGCCCACTCCCTCACTCTGAGCCTCAGCTGCACTTATTGGGGCAGCAAGGCCTTGTCTCCTGGAAGTCTCTGCCTCACTCTGAGGAGATCATTTGACACATCTAGCTCTGCATTGAGAGCTGAACTTGAAGGAAGAAAAGAGCACATTTTCCTTCCTAATTCCCTCTCGACGTGCACATCAGGTTGGGTTTTAAGGAGGCTGATTCCCAGAGGAATTCCTGACCAGCCATCTGCTTGTGTGCTTCTGAGACATCTTGGTAAAGAGAGACGGAAGCTGTTAATCAATCATGCAAAGGGAGCTGCTTGCTCTTTCACTAGGAAATGGGAGTGCACATGTCCTTGAGTGTGCACATGTTCTGATATTCTAAGGGTCTTGATACACTTGCACTATACATGTCCTTCTCTCCCTGTCCATTCTGCACAGCAGACTAACACCACCTTCCTTCCACACCCATTTTAATGTGTCACTGACACAGCTGTCCTTCAGATAAGTACACAAATACCTTTCATAACAACAGAGAAACAAACCTGTGCCACAAGAGATTAGCAAAGTCAAGTGCACTGCCTGATGCTGGAGGCTATGTAATCGTAACTATCCTAGAAGCTACCTGGATTGCAGTGACAGCCAGTCTAGGAAGACTCCATCATCAATTAACTAGAAAAATGCAGACCTGGAGGTGTGACTCAAGTGGTAGAGCACCAGGCATGAACATGCAAATTGAAAGAAGGAGAGAAAGAAAAAGAAAGACTGAGACAGAGAGATGAAAGACAGAGAAATGGAAAGAGTTAGAGACAGATTCAAGAACAGGAAGAGAGAGAGAGAGGTAAGAGAAGAGGGAGATGAGAGGAAGAAGATGAGGGGAAGGAAAAGTAGACTAAGAGACGGTATGAGGTAGAAGAAGAGGAGGGAAGAGATAGTAGAGAGGGGGAAAGACGGGGAAAGGTGAAAGAGGAAAGTGATGGAAAAGGAAGCAGAGAGAGAATTAAGAAAAAAAGCACAGAGATAAAGACTTGGTACGAGCAAACACTCACAAACATATACACACAACAAAGAAACAAAAGGAAAAAAATAAAAGGCATGGAAACATCATGGAATTTAACAGTACTTCCCTCCCCACATACCCTCTTCACTGAACACTGGACCACGAGGAATTCAGGATTCCTCAGCTCCCTTCATGACCTTCCACCTCTCAGTTCTCCTTCAGCATTAGTGTCAACCCTGTCATTCACCAGGTGCCTATCCTTTACCCTCTTTAGCCCTCACTGCTTCTATCACCAGAATCCCACCTCATTCTTTGAGGGGAGATCTGCTCCCCAAATAACCCTGAACTGCACTTGTCCACCAGGAGACCCAGTCCTCCTCTTGCTACAAATCTCATCAGTTAGCTCTGCAGGCTCAGCCTCCTAACCCCAATGTATACAGAGCAAAGTCCAGCTGTGCCCAACTCCTCCCCATCACACACTTGTCACCCAAGACAGCATCAGCCTTCAGCACTTCCTCTGTGTGGAAATCTAATAGCCCTGGATGAACCAACGCAAATAAGACAGTGGTGGAGAGTCACATCCAATCTTACTGAATCTCCACTCATGTCCAGAAGTAGTCATCCCAGGCAGGGTCCATCCTCAGACCAAGTTCACAGAGGCCTGGTCCATCCACAGGCACCACTATACCTCCGTGTTCTCTCAGGTCTCCTGCTCCTTCAGAGGTTTCTCCAGCTCCACTGAAAGGAAGAGAACATATTTTAATTAATATACTTTGTGGTTCCAAAAATAGGCTCTACATGTTCACAGTGGTCTCATATGTGAAACTCAGCACTCACAACACTCTGTTTACCTGAGGAGAAAAATTGGGCTAACAGAGGAAGTTGCAATTACGACTTCAGGGTGTATGCATTAGGGTCTTTCAAATATGTGTTTTATCTTTTACCAATGTGAGCAAATAAATGAGAAATCGGGTTCTCCTGGATGATGGCTTTATGTTGGGATAGTGATGAGTAAAGGATTATAGAGAAAACACACACAGAAGAAACTGCATTGAAATGGAGGAAAGTGGGGCAGAAACCACTGTCATGGTACATGGAGACAGGTCTCATTTCTTTCCCAATGAAGACTTGCCCTTATGCTCCAACCCAGCCAGTGTAACTGGTGTGCTCAGGAGTTGGACCCAGTCATCTAGAGGCCACAGTAGGAGGAGCAGAGTCCAGGATACCTCCTGACCCTCAGATCAATGGGCTTCAGCTCAAATGTAAATACAACAAATAAGTATATAAACATACAGGAAACCTACATGAAAGGTAAGGTGATTACCTGCTGTAGCATTTGGAACAAAACCACCTCAAGGACAAAGGTGAATGGTTGTCAGGTGAAGTCACCATGTGATCAAGCTGCAACCCCTACCACCTCTGAAGGTAAAGACACCTTCAGGCTACTTTTCCATTTTCCTTTCAGCCTGGGAAGGCCAGCTCAGTGTCAGATGTACTTTGACCAGAAGCTCGGCTGCAGAATCCTGTAGCACCAGGCACTTGGCCTGAGTGTGCTACACGGGGACTATGCCAGGCATGCTGGGCTCATAGCACTAGTCATGCCTCCTGAAATGAGTGAACTAGTGTGTAAAGGACTGGTAAATAGTCACAAGAATCAAGTCTGTGTGAGAGCTTGGAGGACTACTACTCTTCCATGTAGCCTAGCGGACCATTGCCAAGGCCACTGGGCACATGGGAGGATGCTGCTACTGCTACCTTGGCAACCATGTGGTAACCATGAGGACATCGACCAGAGACAGGGAGAGAAGGGGAGAGACAGACCGACAGACAGACACAGAGACAGAGAGACAGAGACAGAGACAGACAGATACAGAGCAATAGAGAGAATGGGTTGATCAGGCAGTTTGAATCTCTTGGCAAGTATAAATTTTACAGACATGACAAAATTTCATGAAACCAAAAAACAAAATTAAGAGCTAATCCCCAAATAATGTACCTATAAAAGCTTGTTTTTTAAAAGATGGTTTGACTGTAGCCCAGGCTTGCCTTGAACTCAAGAGCCTTCTGCATTTGCCTTCTAAATACTGGGATTACAGGTTTGCACTACCAGTCCATCATAAAAAGATCATCTTCCATCCTGAGGCTATCCAGGTGTACATCAAGGGTTGCACCTCTTAGAACATGCTCTTGTGACAGGAAATTCCAAAGGATTTCATAGCTCTGGGTCAGATGCTACTATAACTCAGGAAATGACTAAGGTCTTAGGAGCTCTGATTGAGGAACCAGGGTCAATGACCAAATAGTAGAGCAAAAGATCCTACTACCACCCCTGTTACTCAGGAAAGCATGAGTGTTTTTGGATTTCTATGTCAAGAACCATAGAAAAAGGCCAAATACATTTACATCACTGGCAATCACAGGAGATTGTTTACAAACAGAATGAATTACTCAGTAAGTCATCCTATCAAGGGTAATAGGTTTCTTGGTAGTTACAAATATGGAAAAGGAAAAAAAACTGGAAGAATATTTGGGGTGAGATTGCAGTTGGAGGTGTCAGTGTGAACTCATGATTTTGAGTATATATAGATGGATATATATACATAGATTGGTGTACAAATCAGATGTTGAGACACTCAGGAGGCTAAGAGCTTGAACACTGAAGTTTGAGACTAGTCCAGGCAGGAAAGTTTATTAGATTTCACCTCCAAACTAACCAGCAAAAAGCAGGGCTTAAAGGGGGGCTCAATTACTAGGACCCAAGCAAAGCAAGCAAGAGGTTCTGAGTTTACATTTCTTTACTACTAAAAGAAATTAATATAAATTTAAATGTGTATATGTGTAAATATACATGTATGGGCTTGTATATATCAATGCACACCCATATACATGAATACATGTATTTTGTATATTCGTTTTATGTATTTTCCAGTTCTCTTCTCCAAAAGGGCCTAGGAACAATAACATCTCAAAAGCAAAGAACATACCTAATACTCAGATGTTGGTTTCTAAATGCCATCCAGCCACAGCTCCTGGATAATAGTTGATTCAAAGACTAGAGCATGGAAGGTACTAAATAAACATTGATCTTGTGTATGAGTGAAGAACAAAAGCACTAATGAGGGCTTAGGGGTAGAGTGCTTGCCTAGCATCCATGAAGCCCTGGGTTCTGCAGTGCCACATAAAGAGAAAAAGCTGGAAGTGGCACTGTGGCTCAAGAGGTAAAGTGCTAGCCTTAAGCAAATAAGCTCAGGGACAGTGCCCAGGCCCTGAGTTCAAGCCCCAGGATTGGCAAAAAAATAAAATTAAAATAAAATAAAAGCACTAATAAAGTCTGTTAGAAGGGGCTCGCACTGGCCAAGTCTGGAACCATCAAAACCATGACAGGAGTGGAATTACAACCCAATGCATTCAATAGGAATCCCTTAGCAAGTTCAAACATGAATAAATATGTAAATACATAAGCAAACTGTCAATGATGTGAGGAATGGGATATTTCCACAGCCTTATGTGTTTTCCCACACATCACTCAGTTACAAAGGGAGAGGAGAATTTTTTCAGTAGAAAAACTGGCAAATTTGGCCATCTTCAAGTGATCAAAATTACCTACTACACTCCCAAGACAAACTGATGTCTCCAGCCACCTGGTGGGATGCAGTGGGAGGCACACAGTGTCACTTCACGATAGTCCTGCAAGACCCAAGTCAAATCATGATAAAACTTCAGACAAGACTAAGTGGAAGTGGCATATAATCTTGAAAACATTCAATAAAAATCTTGAAAAATTTTCAAGATTGAAGAAGACTGCAGAGCCAGAACCAGAGCAGGCAATCTTGACTTCTGGATAGGATCTTTTCACTATCAAAACTATATCATGAGCCAGGCATCGGTGGCTTACGCCTGTAATCCTAGCTACTCAGAAAGCTGAAATCTAAGAATCATCATTCAAAGTCAGCCCAGGCAGGAAAGTCCATGAGACTCTTACTTCAAATATCCCTCAGAAAACCAGAAATGGAGCTGTGCCTCAAACTGGTAAAGCTCCAGCCTTGAGCTAAATGCTCAGGGACCTTTTACTGGTCCTAATTCAAGCACCAGAAAGGAACCAAAAAAAAAAAAAAGAAACCAACACTCAGACACTATGGATGGAACTGGAGGACACTCAATTTCATGAGAAACACCAATATCACACACACCCTTTCATATTTGAAGACTAAGAAATGTGGCTTTAGAGTAGACAGGAGAACCACAGGACAATGTTGAAGCATGGTGGGTCACCACTCTGCTCACAGCTTCCTTTGGTGTAGTGCAGAGCCTGTGCTGCCAAGAGGCTCCTGTGCCTTCTCTGATCCTGTCTCTCCCCACTGAGGCCAGGCTTCCTTGCTGCAACCACACTGGCATTTGCACTGTGCCAGCTGGGGGCCACTGCTATTCCAACTGCCTAGAATGCTTTTCCCCACACCCAGCTGCTCAGTCCCCTATCCTTCCCCAAAACCCCCTTGCCAAAGAGGTCTACTCTGATACTCAAAAATACAACTTTGTGCACATGTACACACAACACACATCTGCAAACACACAAAAACACAGATTATTTCCAACACTCATCCTGATTCTTTCTGCCTTAATCTTCCTTTTCATATATACTATGTACTACTTTTGTAAGTTTGAGTATTCTCATTCTCCATGCTGAGTGTACTTCCTCAGTGAAGTACACTAATCTAATGCCCTGCTGAATGAATATCACAGTGGTGGAGGTTCATATCCAATCTTACTAAATTTCTGCTCATGTCCGCTTGTACTCATCTCCATCCACATGTTCCTATATTTTCATGTTTTCTTAAGTCTCTTACTCATTAAAAGTTTCTCCACCTCTAGTTGATAGAAAGGAAATTATTGTAATTCCTACATTTTTTGGTTCAAAAAATGGGCTCTGGAGGTTTATAGTGTGGCAATATTTGAAATTAAGCTTCCTACACACCATGTGCCCTAGGACAATAATCAGGCCCTACTCTTCTTCCATGAGACCTAGAGGCTTCCCCTGGGAACTTCCAGGGAAAAGGAAGCACCATGCCCAAAGCCTGGTGCTCTGGGGAAGGGGGTGTCAACTGGAAGCATCTTTGGCGACTCAAAGGGTCTCTCCTAAGAATCTGACATCTCTCAGTGCTGAAACCCTTGTACTGTGGAAACGTAATTCTCTACCTCTCCATTCTCCACATGCAGCCCAACCCAACACCCTTTCCTTTCCCAAAATTTTATGAGTTGTCCCTCATACAAGTACACAAATTCCTTTTGTAATAACAGAGAAACCAATCTGTGCTGTACCAGATTCACAAAGTCTAGGTGCTGGAGGCTCACCTGTATAATCCTAACTACTGTACACACTGACACTGAGAAGACTGTAGATAAAGCCAGCCTGAGCAGACTCCATGTCCAACTCAGTAGAAAATCAGGCCTAGAAGAGTGACTCCACTGGTAAAACATCAGCCAGAAACACGCCCACACTCAAGAGAGAAAAAGGGAAAGAGGGGGCCTGAGGGGGAGAAGGAAAACAGAGAGAAAAACAGAGGGACATGCATACATACCTAAACACAGAGAGACAAAGAGACAAATTCAAGAGAAAGGATTGAATGAGAAGGAATGAGATAGGGAGAAGAGAATGATTAGAGGGAGGAGAAGAGGAGAAGAATGAGGGTGTAAGAAAGGAGAGATTAGAGACAGTAGAGGGGAGGAGGGCCCAAGGAAAGGCCACAGAGGGAAAAGGAGACTGAGAAAGAGAAAAGAACAGAGTTCAAGCCAGCACATTCCCAAATGCATGCACACAACCAACAAAAAGACAATTAAAAAGCATTGAGAAATCATGGAAATTAATAGTACTTCCCTCCCCACTCACCCTCTCCACTGTACATTGTTCCATGAGGAGTTCAGCATTCCTTACATTCCTCCTCAGCTCTCTTTCAGCATCAGTATCAACCCTGTCTTAAACCAGTTATGCATCCTTTGCCTATTTGGACCCTTATTGCTTCTCTCGCCACAAATCCATCTCATTGTTTGAGAATAGCATTGCTCCTCAAATACCCCTGAGCAGTACCACTGACCCACCAGGAGCCCCAGCCCTCCTCTTGCTGCTATTCTCATCAGTCTACTCTGCAGGTTCAGCCGCCTGACCCAGTGTACACAGAGAAACGGCCAGATTTGCCCAACTCCTCCCCATCATACACTTGTCACCCAAAGGCAGCATGAATCCTCAACACTGCCTCTGTGTGCAATTCTAATGCCCTGGGTGAACCAATACAAATATTCTAGTGTGAAGGCTCATATCTAATCTTACCGAATTTTTGTTCTTGTGGGAAGGCAGTCATCCCAGGCAGGGTCCATCCACGGGTGTGGTCCATATACAACCAAAGTCCATCCAGGCTATGTCCTTCCACAGATCCCAGTTTATCTCCATGATTCCTCAGGTCTCCTGTTCCTTGACCACCTCTAGCTGAACGGAAGGGAATATCTTTTAATTCATACACTTTGTGATTCCAAAAATGGCCTCTTGATGTTCAAATATTTAAAACTTGGCTCTGATAGCATTCTTGATTCCCCAAGGAGAAAAATTGGGCTCTGCTATTCTTCCATGAGGCCTAAAGTCTTTACCGGGAAACGGAAGCACCATGCCCAAGCTGGGTGCTTTGGGAAAGGGGGCCTCTCTGGGGACTCATAGAGTCTCTACTAAGAATCTGACACCTCTCAGCGCAATTGTACAGCACATATGTCGTCCTTCCCTGTCCATTTACACAAACCCATCACCCCCTTCCTTCCACAACCAATTGTAAGGTGACTCTACACAGCTATCCCTCACATAAATACACAAATGCCCTTTCAAAATAGAGAAAGCAACCTTTGCCACACCAGATTAACAAAGCCAATTGCATTCCCTGATGCTGTAAGCTCTTGTCTGTATTCCTACCTATCTCCCAAGATGATACCTTGAAGATTGCATTTACAGCAAGTCTGGGAAGACTCCATCTTCAAGTAAATAGAGAAATGCAAGCCTGGAAGTATAACTCAAGCAGGAGAGAACCAGACATATCCATGACAACTGAGAGAGAGAAAAAAGAGAAAGACAGAGAGGGAGAAAGGGAAAGAAGGAAAAAGGGAGAAGTGTAGAGAGAGAGGAAGAGTGAGGGAGGTGGAGGGAGAGAGAGACAGATTCAAGAGCAGGAAGAGAGGGAAAGGGAATGGTAGAGGGTAGTAGTGGAACAGCAAGAAGAGGAACAGGAGAAGTAGAATAGGAGTAGCTATGGGAGGAATGAAAACAAAGGAAGAGAAATGGTGGGCGGCAGCAGGGAGAAGGTGAGAAAAGTGGAGAGAGAACAGAGAAGGCAAAGGAAACAGCATAAGAAAAAAAGCACTGAGGTGTAGCAGCACACACTCACAAACACATACACACAACAGACAAAAGGAAAAAAAAAGAATAGTGATCAAGAAGTCTTACAAATCAACAGTTAATTCCTTCCCACCCACTTTCTTCACTGAAAAATGGCCCATGTGGAATTCAGGATTCCTCAGCTCCCTTCTTAATTTGCCTCCTGTCATTTCTCCTTTACATTTAGTGTCCACCCTGTCATTTACTTTGTACCCATCTTTTCCCTCTTGTAGCCCTTATTGGGACTCTCACCAGAATCCCTTTTTGTTCTTTCAGGGGAGATCTGCTCCCAAATAGCTCTGAGCTGGACCACTGATCCTACCTACTGCAGAAAATCTCATCAGTCTGCTCTGCAGGCTTAGCCTCCTGACATCAGTGCACATATAGCAAAAGTCAGGTGTGCTCAAATCCTCCCTATAACACACTTGTCACCCAAGGGCAGACAGCATCAGCCTGAATCAAATCCTCTCTGTGGAAATCTCATGGCCCTGACTAAACCAACACAAATAGCCCAGTGGTAGAGGTCATATCAACCTTACCAAATTTTTGCTACTGTCCAGATACAGTCATCCCAGGCAGGGTCCATCCAGTGGCACCACTGTATCTCCATACTTTCTCAGGAATGCTGCTCCTTCACAGGTTTCTCTACCTCTACGATCAAGGAAGGAATATTATTCTACTTCATATTTTTAGCCAGTCTAAACAGTGGCTCTGGTTGGTCAGACTGTTCTCTTATTTGAAACTCAGCTAACCCAGCCTTCTGGTTCCCCTTAGAGAAAATGGGGACTCATGGGAGGAGTTGCCATTCAAAACAACCTGTCTTAGTAATAGGGTCTCTTTGATTGTGAGCAAATAAACAACTCTGAAAGAAGAGATGCTTGGATGAAGGTTTTATGTTGGGATAATGATGAGATTTAGAGAGAAATTACACAAGCAGGAAAGTGCATTTAAATGGAGGAAAGTAAGGGCAGAAACCATTGATAGTGCATTGGGTGAATGGAGACAGGTACCTCTCCATTCGCAGTGAAGATTTGCCTTTGTACTCCAACCCAGCCAGTGTAAGTAGTGTGCTCAGTAGTTGTACCCAGTCACCTAGAGACTGCGGAAGGAGAAACAGAGTCCAGGATGCTTCCTGCCCCTGAGATCCATGGATTCCTATACCACGAAGCTCAAGGGCCTCACTTTAAACCTAAATAAATAAACTAGCAATTGGGGACACAAGCAACCTACGTGAAAGGTGAGATGACCTGAAGCGTTTGGGACAAAAACACCTTAGTGTTCAGAGGACCAAGGGAAAAGGTTGTTCAATAAAGTGACAATACTATTAAGTAAGGGATCGATGTGTAAATGCCCAGCTCAGAAAGTACAGCAGATTGAGGCCACCTTTCAACTTATCTTTCAGCATTGGAAAGCCTTGGTGATGTCAGCTGTCCTTTCTCCGAAAGGAATCCCTGCCGGAGAATCCCCTAGCAGCCGTCACACAACCTGGCCATGCTGGACTGAGACCTCCACAGTGTGAACTTCCTGCATGACTCCTTTCCCACCTGCAGCTCTTCAATTCCACATCTCTCTGCTTTAGTTAGACTCACCCCGAAGATCTGAGTCTGGTGGCTTTCAACTGTGCTGTTTCAGAGTTCTGCACTGCTTTCTCTGGGACAGCTTTGCTCTCAATCTGTGAACATTACTTTGGGGCCTTCACACAGCAGCAAAGTCTGCGAAAAATGGTGACTATCCTGTTAGCCACCCTCCTCCAGCCCTGTCTAATGTTCCACCTGAGGTCTATGGCCTCCCCCTGAGGATGACCAGAGGGAAGACCATTTTCCACTGAGTGGAAACTGTCTAGTGTACCCGACCAGCTAAAAGAATCTGGGCCACAAATGAAGCTGGAACTGGAGCTCTGCAGGGTGTAGAGCAGAAGGACAGGCAGACTGGCACTTTGGGTTCTCTTCAGAGGTAACTGAAAATTTGAGGACAAGCTGAAGGTGTTACATCCTGCAGAATAGGTGGCTCTTTTTTTGTGGAGGAAGAGGGCTGGTGGGATTGTCCTCAGGAGGTGTGCATGGTGGACTAGCCAAAAGCATCATTTTTGATTCCACACTTCTGGTATTCTCCTTTATGTTTTCATGGATGAGCAGGTAGGTGCCATGGCTTCATTGAATGCTCTGTTCTTTCTTTTTAATACCAGCTACCGTGTACACCATGTTGCAAATGACTGTGACAATAACGGGGTCCAGCTTGCTGGGCAGTTGCTCATCAGGAAGCAGGCCAAATCCCACACTTAGGGCCAGCCATGGGTGCTCCATTATTTCCTCAATAGCAGGCCTCAGATTGAAGCCCACAGTCAGCAGTTTAGGAAGGAGATCACGTCCCATTGTAGTTGGTAAAGGGGACCGGTGTACCTGGCCTCTAGGATTTGTTTCCATATCTGTCATCTTATTCTCCTCAAATGGCAACTTTCCCGTTGTCATCATATACAAAAGCACAGCTAAGTCCCCAAATGTCCACCTTGTACCCACTGAACATGTTTTGTAGGATCATTTCAGGGGGGTGGAATAGTAAGGCTCCACAAACCCCCTTTAGCAACTGTCCTGGGGTCACCCTGAAACGCCAAAATCACTGACCTTAACATTGCCATTGGTGTTGAACAGGACGTTGTTGGCCGTCAGGTCTAGGAGTACAATTCAGTTCTCTTGAAGGTAGTGAATGGCACTCGTGATCTGCTTGAACAACCTCTTGGCTTCATACTGGAATAGGCGTATGCAAGGGGATTTATTGACTCCACCCCAAGAGATGGCCCTGAGTGGCCAGCTCAGTGACAAGGAGTCTTCATCCTCCATCACCTGGAATAATTGGATGATGTGTGGGTGACGTACACTTTTCACAATGGTTACTTCATTTTCTTTTTTCTGTTTGGTCTGATCGTGGGGACTGAACTCTGGGCCTGGGCACCGTCCCTCAGCTCTTCAGCTCAAGGCTAGCACTCTACCACTTGAGCCGCAGGGCCACTTCTGGCTTTTTTCTTATGTGGTGCTGAGGAATCGAACCCAGAGCCCCAGGCATGCAAGGCAAACGCTCTACCACTGAGCCAACTTCCCACCTGCTACCTCGTTTTCTATCTCATGACTTTTCAGATCTTTCCTTGGGAGAACTTTGACTGCCACTGTGGTGTCAGTGAGGCAGTGATGGGCCAGCTTCTCATAGACACAGCTGCAGTAACCGATAATCTTTGTCAAGTTGTACTGTGCAATGACAGTGATCTCCCCCTCCCTGGGGGAGGAACTAAAGTTGTACATTAACACCTTGTCCCTGGGATGGCAAGTGATCAAGCTTAAGAATTACCTAAGATGATCTAAATGAAGTGGACAACTAATAAATCTTAAGAAACAGAAGGTAAACTACCAACAAACAAGTAAACACAACCCCCAGCTGAATAAATGAAATCCCCAAACCCAAACAACACAACTACCACTCCCCACACCCAAAGAAAGCAATCAAGTAGTTCTGAGTTAGTCCATCAGGTCACCGGAGTAAAAGCTCCCAGCACTGTAACTGAAAAAGCTGGAGAGCAGCTGCCTCATATGTACCCTGTTGGGCATACCTTCACAATGCTCTGTGATGTCAGGGGGAAATGGACCAATCACAAGTCAGGCCATTGACATCAGTGAGGAAGTGGACCAATCAGAGCCCAGTGCACACCTGCTGGCCGTTAGGTTCTTGGTCCAGGAAGTCTGTTGCCAATGACACTGGGCACATGGCAGGATGCTCTTACTGCTACCATGGCAGCCATGTGGAAACCATGAGGACATTGGCCAGTGGCCCTCATGTTTCCTTGGGGTTGGGCATCCTAGGATGGCCATCCTAGGATGGCCCCTGTGAGAACATCACCCAGTGGGGTATTGATGAACCTCAGAGAGAGAGACAATCCATGGAGGCACAGTGAGAAGTGAACAAAAGAAGTTTATTTACACCAGAAAGGTGTCTTGAGACTACCTTGTCCTTTTAGATACCCAGAACCAAGAGCAGCCTCAATCACCAAACCTCCAAACCTCCAATAGGCAGTCCTGACACTCCAACTTTTATTGGTTGGTCTTCAAACCACCAATTAGTTGGTCTGCAAACCTCCAAACCTCAGATCCCCAAAGCCCCAAACCTCCAAATCTTCAAAGGGGAAGGCTTTTCCCTTTCTTCCCTTCCTCCCCCACATGTAGGCCTCTCCACTGTCCACAGGCCTCTCTAGAGGGAGGTCCCAAATGGCCTCCAGAGGAGGCCCTGAATGACCTCCAAAGGAGGCCCCAACAGGCCCTTCAAGGAGGCCCAGAGTGACCTCAGGAGGATGTTCCAAATGGCCCCTCAAGAAGTCCCTGAAGGACTGGGATGGTGGCTCAGTGGTAGAGCTCTTGCCTTGCATGCATAAGGCCCTGGGTTCAATTCCTCAGCACCACATAAGAAAAAAGCCAGAAGTGTGGCTCAAGTGCTAGCCTTGAGCTGAAGAGCTGAGGGATGGCGCCCAGGCCCAGAGTTCAGTCCCCACGACCAGACCAAACAGAAAAAAGCAAAAAGAAAAAAATCCATAAGTGGTGCTGTTGCTCAAGTGGTAGAGCGATAGCTTTGAGCTGAAGAGCTGAGGGACAGTGCCCAGGCCCTGAGTTTAGGCCCCACGACCGGAACCCCCGCCCCCCAAAAAAAGTCCCTGAATAGCTCCTCAAGAAGCCCCAAAGGACCTCTCAAGGAGGTCCCAAATGGCCCCTCAAGAAGCCCCAAATGGCCTCTCAGAGCTTGCCCTATCCTCCACAGGCCTGCCCTGCCCTACTGTGGCAGGCTTTCCCCTCTTGCCATCTCTCCCCCTCCACTCCCAATCCTCTCCTTCCTCCACACTCAATTCCTGCCTCAGGACTCCCGGTCTTTCCTTTACTCTCATCTCTTCAGAACCACTGGTCTCCTCCTTACTCCCCTCTCCACAAGAGACCAGGTGTCCTCAGGACTCCTCCCTCCTCCCTCCCAATGTGTTTTCCCCTAACTTCCCCCCTAGCCTTGGAGCATGCAGCCTATATACACCTAGAAAGGCTGCACCCCTGCCCCACTAATGGCATCAAACTGATATTCATGATCTTCCCCCAAGCAGCCCAAGTCCAATCCCAATAGTCAGCTCCCTATGTGCATGTCTCCAGGAGCATGCCCCTTCCCCTTTTGGTGGCCTGCTCTGCCCCTTTCAGTGGCATGCCCCAGCCATGGCATGCTCCTCCAGTGCCCCTTGGGGTGGTGACATCAGCCTCACAATGCCCTGCTCTGTCCAGTGGCTGGGTCTGTGGAGTTGTGAGGCTTGACTCTTGATGCTGCTCCCCCTCCAGCAGGCTGGACCATGGGGCCACACTATTGTGCCCCACTGATTCCCTGGGTCCCACGGGTTATTACAGACACTATCCTTGTACAGAAATTATAACACTGTCCTTTTCACATAGCACGGTCTACATCTAATTGCAAGAGCCTGAGATAAGGAGACTTTGTAAAGATTCAACTCAAAAATTTCTTTCCACTTGAGAAGAGAGACAAGACATCCAAGATGAAGTCATAGTTTTGTCCACATCTGCCATTCTCATTTCTGATTCCAGTTTGTATGGGTCCCTGTGCTGCTTTGTACCTCTTTTTATTGTTTTTGATTCACTTACTCCCTTTTTTAAATCTTTATTTATCCCTCACAGGTTAGAAATAAAGTATCTTGCTTTTATATCTTTTAGTACCGTTGTCTTGAATTTTAATATATCTATAATTGTTCTAATAAAAACCATACACAAAGTATGTCTATCTCAGAAGCAGACTTCTATTTTATGGACCTGAAGTTTATTCTACTTGAGAGGTCTTTTATTCTTTATTTCATTTAGTTATTAATTTATTTTTGGCCATGGAGCTTGAACTCTGGACCTGGGTGCTGTCCCTCAGTTCTTCAGCTAAAGCCTAGCACTCTACCACTTGAGCCACAGTGCCACTTCTGGTTTTCTGGTAGTTTATTGGAGATAACAGTCACATGGACTTTCCTACCTTGGCAAGCATTGAACTGCTATCCTCTCATCTCAGCCTCTTGAGTAGCTAGGATTGTAGGCATGAGGAACCACTACTCAGCAACTTGACAGGTCTTTTTAAGGGAAAAGAATTATTGATGTGTCAGGCACTGGTGGCTCTCATCTGTAATTCTACCTACACAGGAGGCTGAGATCTCAGGATTTCGGTTTGAATTCTGACTGGGCAGAAAAGTCCATGAGACTCTTCTTGACAATGACAAGATAACCTCGTGTCCATATGCCTCAAAATGGTTGAGGGATAGCCTTAAGCAAAAAAGCTCAGGGACAGCACCCAAGCCCTATGTTCCAGGTCAAGGACTGGCAACAACAACAGCATTAAAAAGGAGATGGGTGTAATAAAGCCATATTCACAAACACAGAATGCAGAAGGCAGAGGCAGGAGGTTCAGAGATTGAGGCCATCTTGGCCTTTATAGTGAGTTACAGTCCAATCTGGGCTACATAGCAAGACCTAGTTCCAAAAAAATCCCTCTTACCCTAAAACACCCAGGAGTTACAGTCCAACCTGGGCTACCTAGCAAGACCTAGTTCCAAAAAAATCCCTCTTACCCTAAAACTCCCAGGAAGTTCACTTATAGATGAATCTCAGAGAGCTGTTCTTCCATAAACCTATTTCATTTTGTCACATATTGTCACCTACTACTTTATTTTTCTTTTTATAAAAGTCTCCATAAGTAGTTGCTGACATTTATCATTGTTGGGTCATACATGAGGGTTATTTATACATCCCAAAATACTTTGTCCCTATTCTTTGTTCTTTGAATTCTCTCCCTCCTTTCTTTCCTCTGTTTACCCTTCCTTTTCTTTACTAGTTCCTCCTTTTCTCTTCATTTGCTTGTTGCCCTTATTCCTCCCTTTAGTCTGTCCCTTCCTTCCTTTCTGAGATAGAATTGGGTGATATAGTGCAAGCTGTTCTGGAATTTATGTTCTTCCTGCCTCAGCATTCTGAATGGCAGTACTACAGGAGTACACTGGCATGACTGGAAAGTTCCCAAAGGGAGAGAATACTGGATCATTATCTTTTTTCCATAAAGTTCTCCCTAGATTCCCTAGACTCTTCACACACATGAGGCTGTTTCATGTCTTATTTGTCTCTTAGGCTCTTTTCTGAATTTCCTTTTGGTTTCCTGTCCCATTCAGTGGCCCATAGCCTTGGAGTGGTTCCAACCAGTGTCAGGCATACCCAACCCTCTCTGAGACAAAGTAGCTTGGGCACAGGCTCATTCAGGCACCGAATATGACAGAGCATAGATGAAATGTAGATTGTCCCTTCCTTTCAGGACCCATAAGCCATTAGCTGAGCAGATCCCCTTAAGGGAACACACTCTGAAAGGAAGTTCCAGGTCAAAACCATACTAATCTCAACAATCCCCTGCAATCTCTCATTTTTCAGATAAGGCCATATCTAGTTATTATTTCTAGTGAATAGAACATGGCAGAAATGAGAGATATCATTTCTCAGATTGCAATATAAATAGCTGTTGCTCTCACAGTAGGATTTCTCTCTCTTGCTCTCTCTTGCTCTCTCCTTCTCTCTCTCATTCTCCTATACCCTTTGCTCTGGGTGAAACAAATGCATGTGTGAGCAGTGTATGAGAAGGCCCCAGAACAAGGAGCTGCAGCTTCCAGATGACAGTTGGAAGACATGAGTGGGAAATAGTCAAGCCTGGAAATGACTCTGACTTAAGTCCAGGTTTTGAATCTATCTCTTTTGGTTTCTGAATAATAATCAGCTGGGCACAACTTCCCCAATGAGAAAATAATACCCAAAGGCGGCAGGTGGCCATTCCTATAGACTATGCAGAAACCATGTCCTGAATGGCAAAAAGTAGACTTTTTCCCTAGTCTGTGATGCCTCAGCAGAAAGTGCCCTCCAGTTAAGTCTCTCATTCTTATCATGCAACAAAACCAGTCTGCTGCATCTTTCCACTGCAGATGAGTGCCCTGCAGTGATTTAAACCATGGTCAGAAAGAGGATGGGACCACCTTGGTAAAATGTATCCAGCTGTAACAAGGTCAGTAACAGGGGATGGTACATTCTCAACTCCCTTTACTGCATGCAGGACCAAAGACTGTGGTTCCAAATAGCATGCCCTTTGGATTTGTGAGACAGAAATCTTGACTTCTATCCAGAAAGATGGGCAAAGAAAAAGAGGTCCTTGGCTAGATTTCTCATTACAGGGCAGTTTGATAACAGATGAGACCAAGACTCACAGGTACTATATCTCTGCAGAAACCGGTCCCCAAAGAAGAGTGATGGATGGAAGTCACTTTGGAGAGAGTGAGTGAGTTTCAAAGTGGTGCTGACTAGTATCTGGGGATGGCCCCTGGCTTCTGGCTTGATTAACCATCTCTGCTAAGTTTGTCTGAAGATGTATAAGCACAGGCTTTCTAAACCATAGATATAAATGATACACACAAACAAACACTCCCACAGAGCAGATGATATGTCAAACATGTCCATTCCAAGTCGATTGACCTGAATCAACACTTCAACTATTTCAGTGTTTATAAAAGTGCCTATGAGCCAGGTGCTGGTGGCTCATGTCTGTAATCCTAACTACTCAGGATGCTGAGACCTGAGGATGAGGGTTCAAAGTCAGCCTGGACAGGAACTGTCCAGGAACTGTTCTCTCTAATAAATCAGTCAGAATGCTGGAACTGTCATGGTTGCTCAAATGGTAGAGTGCTCGCCTTGAGCTGAAGAGCTGAGGGACAGTGCTCAGGCCCAGAGTTCAAGCCCCACAACCACCAAAAAAAAAAAAAAAAAAAGAAAATCTGTAAGAAAATATCAATAATGCTTTTTGAATGCAAAAAATGATACCTGTTGTTGCAGAGAATAATTTCACATGTTTGAAATCTCCTAATCTTGGTTTTCTATTGTGTAAGGATCACCAAAATCTATCTACACTGGTGCATTTTATTCTTTTTCTTTTTCGGGTCCAGTTGTGGGCCTGAACTCTGGGCCTGGGCGCTGTTCCTCAGCTCTTTAGCTCAAGGCTAGCTCTCTTACCACTTGAGCACAGCGCCACTTCCGGCTTTTTTCTCTTTTTTCTTATGTGGTGCTGAGGAATCGAACCCAGGGCCTCAAGCATGCAAGGCAAGTGTTCTACCACTGAGCCACCTTCCCAGCCCCTGGTTCATTTTATTCTTAAGAATCATCCCAAGAATTGTGTTTTATTTATTATTATTCAAACACACACACAGGAATGCAGCTTAAAATTACAAGTCAGGTATTTAAGTGTGGAATCTAGAATTGGAACCCAGCTCCAACCACACTCATGTGTACTACTCTATGAAGAGGAATGCAAGCAAGCAAATACTTGATGTTGGTGTTTTTGTTTTAATTTTGCTGTACCACTTGAATAACAGCTCCACTTCTGGCCTTTTGGTGATCAATTGGCAATAATAGTCTTAATGGTCTTTCCTAACTTGTTCACTTCCAACTGTGATCTTCAGATCTCAGCCTCGTGAGCAGCTCTGTTTTAGGTGCTTGGCTTTCCCTGAAAGCCAAAATGAATTTATAGCTCTAAAAGAGGATGGGGCAGGAGTGGGAGGGAGGATATATCTGATTTGGTAGCCAAGCTCCAAGAGCCAAGTATCACTTTTTTCACCCATTTAGACTTAGAAAGATATGCATATCTAGATATAAACATTTTTATAGACATGACTACAGAACATGACTTAAATGTGGAAATATACAGGTGAAATGGAGGGAGAATGATAAGGTATAAATAAGATTAAAATACATTGTGACTAGGTAAGAAAATGGTGTAAGGAGACACACTGAAAGCTACTGAATGTGGTGTTAGAGGAGTATGGAAACAAACCATAATCAAAGAGGTGAATCTGACTAAATTATAATACATGTACTGGTGAAAAAGCATATAGAAACCCCACTGTTGCCTTAAGTTACACTAAAAATATGAAAACAAACTGAATGATAGGAAAGCAAAATATGAGGGAAGGCCAAGAGGGAAGCTGAATGAGGGTGAATACGGTATGAGTGTATTAAAAGAGAACAAAGAAACCTGTTGAGATTTGGAGAGAGAGTGAGAGAGAGAGAGAGAGAGAGAGAGAGAGAGAGAGAGAGAGAGAGAGAGAGAGAGAGAGAGAGAGAGAGAGAGAGAGAGAGAGAGAGAGAGAGAGAGAGAGAGAGAGGGAGAAAGAGAGGGAGGGAGAAAGAGAGAGAGAGAGAGAGAGCTTGAATACAGGATCCAGCAGGCACTGTTACATAGCTTTTCTGCTCAAAGATATTGTTCTATCCCTTGATCCACAGCTCCAATTCTGGCTTCTTGATAATTAGTTGGAAATAAGTGTCTCACAAACTTTTCTGTCCCAGTTGGCTTTCAATCAAGATCCTTGGATTTCAGCCTTCTGAGTATCTAGGATTGCAGGCATGAACCACCAGTGCCTGCCTACATTTGTTTCAAGGATGGAATGAAAGAAAGTGATGGAGGAGTGAGTTTAACTGAGATGCAGTGTATGCATGCATGGAAATAGCACGAGACCTTTCTTTCTTTCTTTTTCTTTTGATCGGTCGTGGGGCTTGAACTCTGGGCTTGGGTGCTGTCCTTACACTCTTCAGATCAAGCTGAGCACCATACCGCTTGAGCCACAGTGCCACTTCTGTTTTTTTTTTTTTTTTTTTTTACTCGTGGTTGGTTGGATATAAGAGTCTCAAGGACTTTCCTGCCCAGGCTGGCTTTGAACCACGATCCTCAGATCTCAGCTTCCTGAGTAGCTAGGATTACAGGAGTGAGCCACTGGCACTCGGTGAGACCTTTCTTTAGAAAACTAATTACATGGTAATAAGAATCGTCTTTAAAAAGAGTTTGTTCTGGGTGCCTATAATTCACTCCTATAACCCTAGGTACTCAAGAGGCTGAGATCTGAAGATCACAGTTTGAAGTGAAACCAGGCAGGAAAGCACATTAAGCCTCATATGGGCATTGTAGGAAAGTGGACTAGTCCCAGGTGGTGGTGGCCATGCAATGATAATGGTCCCTTGGCATTCTGGTGACAACTCTGCTCAAATCCAGATGTCCTGAGCTCCTGGGGAATGGTCTGTGAAAAGATAGAGAAAATAAGGTTGTTGATGTAAGTTTCACAGGAAGTGCAAAAGACTCATGTGAGCCAAAATGACATCCTTTTTCTAATCCTAGACTTCTCTGAATTATCAGTATGCCATTGTGCCCTGTGAATCTCTTAGTGGATATCTATTGTGTACAAGGCAGGACTTCATCCCCACTGTCAACTCCTTTCTCCAAGTCTCCATTTTTTCTTGTATCAGCAGGAGTAATGGACCTCCTCTTACCATGGCTTCCAGTCCCTGGTGGGGAGGAGGATCAAGAGGAGGGGTACTTCCTGGCAATGAGGGCGTTCCCATGATGGCACCTCAACAAAGCACATGCAGACCAGGAAGACAGAGGTCCACAGGCAAAGAGACATCACTGTAGCAGGTGCAGTGCCAGTTTGGGAAAGGTGGCAATGAATGTGGCTCCAGTTCCATGACCACCAGTGGTAACGGCAGAACTGACCAACCCCGGAGCGATACTGGGGAGCGGTAGCAAGGAGGCCTCTGAGACAGCCCAACCCCCCTTTATTCTCTGTGGGGCTCTAGGGCGCCTTAGTCAATGTCTATGTAGCTCTGCAAGTGCGTTCCCAAGTCCCTTCACCCAGTTTAAGGTCCTTTCACACACACTTACAGTCCCTTGACCTGCGCTTCCAGTCCTATGAGTGTGTGTGTCTGTGTTTGTGTGTTTGTGTGTGTGTGTGTGCATGCACGTGCACACACACACACACACACACACACACACACTCACATGCATACGTGCATGTGTGTGAAGTGTCCCACTTACCTTGAACTAGCGCGAGACCGGGAGGCCATCACACACATATTGCAGTCACATGCCCACATGGACTATGAGGATGGTGATGCATGCACTCAGTCTGAAGACACCCTAGGTTTCTCATCCCAGCAACAGGTGCAGCACCAGTTGGGGGAGGACAACAACGAACACGGCCTAGGTCGTGAGACTGCTGGTGGATGCAGTGGATTCAAGCAGCCTCGGGCTGGACCCAGGAGACAATGCAGGGCAGATTCTCAGCTTCCCGCTTCTTTTTTGGGTGGCTACTGTGGTCATACCCATGCAGGCTCATCCAGGTGGGTGTACATGTATGCGTGGCTGTGCATGCATGTCCCACACCAGCGTGCATGATTATGCGCATTGCATGTGCATTCACTTGACCCTGTGCACATGCCCTTCCCTCACACTTCTGGGCTGGGCTTCTAAACCTCCTGATAAGCTGGAGGTTTAACAAAAGGGATGCGAATGTCACTTAGTGGTACAGTGCTTGTCTAGCATATGCATGAAACTCTGGGTTCGATTCCTAAGTACCACATAAACAGCAGAAAGCTGGAAGTGGCTCAAGTGGTAGAGCGTTGGCCTTGAGCACAGCAAGGCTCAATGACAGTGCCTGGGCCCTGAGTTCAACCCCAAGACTGGCAAAAAAAAAAAGAACAAAGCTCACTAGAAAACAGAGTACAAAATCTACTTTATAGATAGTGCTCCAACCAAGCAGGTTGCCCTGCTGCATCCTTCACTGGATGTTTTCCAATACAATCTGGGAAAGTCTCACCTCAGTTCTGGATTCCAGCAGTCATGGGTCCTCCAGCCTCTCAGGAGATATAGAAGCCCAACCAGGAAGTGTGAAGGAAGGGCACGCATGCACACAAACTGTGACAGTACAAACGTGCAATGGGCATGAGCACAAATGCTGGTGAGGGATACGCATGCGCACACACATGCGCACAGTCCCAGATGAGTCTGGAAGCACACAACCATAGCGGCCACCCAAGAAGGAAGCAGGAGGCTCGGAGTCTGCCCTGCATCCTCTTCCGGTTCTGCCCAGAGGCTACTTGGTTCCACTGCATCCACTGTGTCCACCGACAGTCTCAGGACCCAGGCCATGTTTGCTACCATCCTCCTGCAGCTGGTGGGGCACCTGCTGCTGGCACAAGAAACCCAAGGATCTCTTTGCCCTGGCTGCATGGATCTCCGTCCTCCTAGTCCCTGTGGGTGTGTGACCATGCATGCATGTAATGCCCACCCAGAGTAGGGCTGGTTCGAGGTAAGTGGTCCACTTCACTCCACCCCTTCTTCAGCTAAGGGTTAGCTCTCTACCACTTGAGCCACAGTGCCACTTCTGGCTTTCTGGTGGTTTATGGGAGATAAGAATCTAATGGACTTTCCTGCCTGGACATTCTTTTATTTGGGGGGGTGGCCAGTCGTGGGGCCTAAACTCTGGGCCTGGGCACTGTCCCTCAGCACTTCAGCTCAGCTAGCACTCTTCCACTTGAGCCACAGCACCACTTCTGACTTTTTTCTTTTTTCTTATGTGGTGCTGAGGAATTGAACCCAGGGCCTCAGGCATGTAAGGCAAATGCTCTACCACTGAGCCACCTTCCCAGTCCCCTACCTGGACATTCTTTCAATTGCTATCCTCAAATCTTAGCCTCTTGAGTAGCTAGGATTGCAGGCATGCGCTACCACTGCCCAGCTATCTCACGGGTCTTCTTAAAGGAAAAGAATTAATAATGCATTAGGCATTGGTGGCTCCCACCTGTAATTCTAGTTACTCAGGAGGCTGAGATTTGAGGATCTCTGTTTAAATCCAGCCTAGGCAGCAAAGTTCATGAGACTCTTCTCAACAATTAACCAGCAGAAACTGCAAATGGCCCTGTGCCTCAAAGTGGGACAGAGCTAACCTTAAGCAAAAAAGCTCAGGGACAGGGTCCATTCTCTGTGTTCCAGTCCCAGGACTGGCAAGAACAGCAGCATTAAAAATGAGCTGGGTGTAATAAAGCCATACTCACAAACACAGAATGCAGAAGACAGAGGCAGGAAGTTTATGGATTGAGGATAGCTTGGCCTATATAGTGAGTTCCAGTCCAACCTGGGCTACATAGCAAGACTTAGTTCCAAATCCATTCCCCTATGACCCCAAAAGCACCCAGTAAGTTCACTCACAGAAGAATCTCAGAGAGCTGTTCCTCCATACTACTTTATTCTTTCTTTTTGAAAAAGTCTCCATAAGTAGTTGCTGACATTTATCATTGTTGAGTCATACATGAGGGTTATTTAGACATCCCAACATATACTTTTTCCCTATTCTTGGTTTTTGTTCTCTTCCCTTCCTTCTTTCCTCTGTTTACCCCTACCTTTTCTTTACTACTTCCTCCTTTTCTCTTTTCTTGCACTTTTCCTCCCTTTTGTCTGTCTCTTCCTTCCTTTCTGAGATAGAATTGGGTGATATAGCCCAGGCTATTCTATAATTTATGTTCTTCCTGCCTCAGCATTCTGATTGGCAGTACTACAGGAGTACACTGGCATGACAAATTCCCAATGCAGAGAATACTGGACCATTAACTTTTCCATAAAGTTCTCCCTTGATTCTAGACTCTTCACATACATTAGGCTGTTTCATGTCCTCTTTAACTTTTAAGCTCTATTCTGAATTTCCTTTTTTTCCTGTCCCATTAAGTGGCCCTTAGTCTTGAGGTGGCTTCAACCAGTGCCAGGCACACCCAACCCTCTCTAAGACCATGAAGCTTGGGCACAGACTCATTCAGGCACTGGATATGACAAGAGCATAGATGAGGTATAGATTATCCCTTCATTTCAGGACATATGAGGATTAACTGTGCAGGTCCCTTTAATCCCAGGTCAAAAACCACACCAGGACTGACAATTGCCTGCAATCTCTCATTTTTTAGATGTAGCCACATCTAGCTTATTGGTTCTAGTGAATAGAACGTGGAAGAAATGAGAGATATTACTTCTCAGCTTGCAATATAAATAGCTGTTACTCTCACAGTGGGATATTTCTCTTACTCTCTCACTCTCTCTGGCTCTCTCTCGTTCTCTTTCATCCTTTGCTGTGGTCAAAACAACTCCATGTGTGAGGAGTCTATGGAGAAGGCTCCATGACAAGGAGCGGGAAGTAGTCAAGCCTGGAAATGATTTATGTCCAGGTTTTGAATCTCTCTCTTTTTGTTTCTGAATAAAAATAGACAACTAATGAGCTGGGCACAACTTCTTAAATGAGAAAATAATATCCAAAGGGGGCAGATGGACATTCTTACAGATTAAGCAGAAACCAATCCCAAATGGCAAAAAGTCGATTGTTTCAAGCCTCTGATGGCTTAACAGACAGTCTCCTCCAGCAAAGTCCCTCATTCTTATCATGCAACAGAAGAAGGCTGCCTTATCTTTCCACTGCAGACCAGTGCCCTGCAGTATTTGAAACAATGGCCATAAATAGGATGCGATCACCTTGGTAAAATGTATCCAACTGTAACAAGGTCAACTGGAGGTGATGTTACATTCTGAACTTTACTGCACAGAGGAGCAGACACTGGTTCCAAATAGCATGGCCTTTTGCTTTGTGAAATAGAAATCTTAACTTCCATCTTGAAAGATGGGGCAAAGAAAAGGAGGTCCTCGGAAACACAACAAATCAAAGAAAGGTTGGACAAATGGGATTGCATAAAGTTGCAGAGCTTCTGCAGGGCAAATGACATAGCTAGCAAGATCAATAGAAAGTCTACGGATTGGGAGAAGATCTTTACTAGCCATACAACGGACAAGGGTCTCATATCTAAAATATACTTGGAACTCAAAAAATTAAACCCCCCAACAACAAATCCACAAAGAAACAACTGCCCAATAAATAAGTGGGCGAAAGACTTAAAGAGAAACTTCTCTGAAGAAGAAAGAAGGATGGCCAATAGACACATGAAGAAATGTTCAACATCCCTAGCCATAAAAGAAATGCAAATCAAAACAACATTCAGATATCACCTCACTCCAGTTAGAACGGCAAAAATCAAGAACTCTAACAACAACAGATGCTGGAGGGGATGTGGACAGAAAGGAACCTTACTTCATTGTTGGTGGGAATGTAAACTTGTTCAACCACTTTGCAAAGCAGTATGGAGGTTCCTCAAAAGACTTCACATAGAACTCCCCTATGACCCAGCAATCCCACTTTTGGGCATTTACCCAAATGTTTACAAACAAGACCACACTAAAGCTACCAGCACAACTAAGTTTGTTGCAGCATTATTTACCATAGCTAAGATATGGAACCAACCCAGGTGCCCCTCAGTAGATGAATGGATCAAGAAAATGTGGTATATATACACAGTGGAATTCTATGCCTCCATCAGAAAGAATGACATTGCCCCATTTGTTAGGAAATGGAAAAACTTGGAAGAAATTATATTAAGTGAAGTAAGCCAGGCCCAAAGAAACATAGGTCCCATGGTTTGCCTTATTTGCAATATCTAGTATATGTATGAGTCAAGCAGAAAAGGTCAGATAATGTGATGTCAGGAAAATGAACCCTTAGATATGTTTTTTAATTTTTTTTCTTTCATGCATGTGTTTCTAATGCATTTATAAGATTATCTCTTTGTTGCTTTGTATGTCCCTCCCCCACAGTATAACCCCTGCTTTCACAATATTTGATGTCAGTATAACTTGTGGAGGAGATGGGGAAAAACCAGTTGCTTAAGGATACAGGTGGACCTGTTGCAACAATGAGAAGTACAAGTTGTCATGTCCAAAATGAGCTTTACAACGTCGGTGCGGGGGGGGGGGGAAGGGGGGAAGGAGAAGGATTGGGATTGGGGGGAGAGGGGGGAGGCTGGGAAGTGATGTGAAGGGTAAACAAAGGAGGAGGCTGCAATGCTTGGTAAGAAATGTACGCATTATCCTGCCCATGCAATTGTAACCCCTCTGTACAGTATGTTCACAAATAAAATAAAATAAAATTTAAAAAAAAAAGAAAAGGAGGTCCTTGGCTAGGCTTTTCATGACAGAGCACTTTGATACCAGACAAGGCCACAGAGTCACAGGTACTGTATCTCTGCAGAGACCTGTCCCCAAAGAAGAGTGATGGATGTAAGTGAGCTCTGAGAAAATGAGTTTCACAGTATCGCTGACTAACATCTGGGGATGGCCCTGGCTTGATTACCCATCTCTGATAAGTGTGTCTCTGATAAGTGTTTCTGGAGATGACTAAGCACAGGCTTTCTAAATCAAAGAGATAAATGACACACACAAATAACAACTCCCACAGAGCAGGCAATATATCAACCTTTTCCATTCCAGTCAATTGACTTGATTGAATAGTTCAAGTATTTGAGTGTTTATAAAATTGCCTATGTGCTGGGCACTGATGGCTCAAGCCTTTAATCCTCGCTGTTCTGGAGGCTGAGATGTGAAGATCACCGTTCAAAGCCAGCCCTGGGAGGAAAGTCTGTGGGACTCTTATCTCCAACAAATCACTCAGGAAACTGGAAGCATCACTTTGGCTCACATGGTAGAGTGCTGTCCTTGAGCTGAAGAACTGAGGGACAGAGATCAGGCCCAGAGTTCAAGCCCCATGACCAAAAAAAAGTGCCTATGAATCAGTTCTTACATGTTGCTTTTCCCATATCGAAAATCTGTAAGAACACATCTGTAATGCTTTTGGAATGCAAAAAAAGTTACCTGCTGTTGCAGATAATAATTACACAGCATGTTTGGAATCTCCAAATCTTGGTTTCCTATTGTGTAAAGATGACCTAAGGCTATCTACACCATTTCATTTTACTCTTAATAATCATCCTAAGAATGGTGTTTTATTATTATTCAAACACCTACACAGGATTTCAGCTGAAAATTACAAGTCAGGTATTTAAGAGTGGAATCTAGAATTTGAACCCAGATCCAACCACACTCGTGTCCACTAATCTATGAAAGAATGCAAGCAAGCAATTACTGATTTATGTTCATTGCTTTCCCTGAAAGCCAAAATAAATTTACAGTTCTAAAAGAGGATGGGAGGTGGGGAGGGAGGATGTGTCTGATTTGTTAGCCAAGATCCAAAACCAAGTGTCACATTTTTTCACCCATCTAGACTTAGAAAGATATGCATATCTAGTTACAAGCATATTTTTATAGACATGACTAGAGAACATGATTTCAATGTGGAACTATATGGGGATGAAAGGGAGGGAGAATGATGGAGTACAAATAAGATTAAATACATTGTGACTATGTAAAAAGATGGTGTAAGGAGACACACTGAAACCTACTGAATGTGCTGGTAGAGGGGTATGGAAACAAAGCATAATATAAGAGGTGAATCTGACTAAATTATAATATATGTACTGGTGAAAAAGCATATAGAAAGCTCACTGTTAAGTTACACTAAAAAATGAAAACAAAAGGAATGACAGGAAAACAAAATATGAGGGAAGGCCAGGAGGGAAGCTGAATGAGGGCAAATATGATACAAATAATTATGAGTGTATTAAAATAGAAAAATGAAACCTGTTGATATTGGTTTGGAGAGAGGGGCGGGGAGGGGTGCTTGAACTCAGGATCCAGCAGGCCCTGTTCTTTAGCAATTCTGCTCAAAGCTATTGTTCTATTCCTTGATCCACAGCTCCACTTCTGGCTTCTTGATAATTAATTGGAGATAAGTATCTCACATAATTTTCTGTCCCAGCTGGCTTTGAATCAAGATCCTCCAGTCTCAGTCTTCTGAGTATCTAGGATTACAGGTATGAACCACCAGTGCCTGCCTACATTTGTTTCAAGGAGGGAATAAAAGAAAGTGATGGAAGAGAATGTTTAACTGAAATGGATTGTATGCAAGTATGGAACTATCACGAGACCTTTCCTTAGACAACTAATTACATGCTAATAAGAATGGTCTTTAAAAAATGTTTGTTCTGGGTACCAGTAATTCACTCATATAACCCTAAATACTCAAGATCACAGTTTGAAGTGAACACAGGCAGAAAAGATCATTAAGACACTTATTGCCGATTAATCACCAAAAGGACAGAAGTGGAGCTGTTATTCAAGTGGTACAATGCTAGCTTTAAGCAAAATAAAAACAAGCAACAACATCAAAAAAACTCAAACACAGTCCCTAAGCCCTGATTTCAGGCTCTAGTATTGGGGGTGGGTGAGTGGGGATTGGGGGATAGTTTCTGGCTATGCATGCATTTAAGTTCTTCCTAATGAAATGCATAAGCTACTTTGGAAAAGTCCAGGAAACATGGAACAAGATCTACTATATAGTGAAACAGTAAACAGAAAAGAAATAACCCATTTATTCATTCATCCCACATACTGGCCTTCTAGAGTTAAGAATATGAAATGTGTGTCTCATACCCATAATCCTAGATATTCCGGATGCTGAAACATGGAGGATCACAATTCAAAACATCCTGGGCAGCAACGTTTATGACACGCTATCACTAATCACCAAAATACCGTACCAGATTAATGGCTCAGTTTGTAAAACACCAGGGCTGATCCAAAGAACTGAGCAAGAACACACACTCCTGGTTTCTTGTCCAGAAACTAGGCCCACTGATGTCATTTCTTCAATTTTGTATATCCAAAAATAGAGTGTTTTTAAAAGATGTAGACACTCCAAACACTGGCGGACAGTTTGCTACATTCCTAGCTCAACCTTCTCATACTTTGGACATCAGCAGAGGGATGATCATGCTATTTGTTTGGCCAGAAACACTGCTGAATGTTGCACAGCTTTTGTATTTTTTAATCCTGCAGATACCATGCACATTCCCACTCACTTCGACTTGTTCAAGTGTCATGGTGAGTTTCTGGTGCAGTCCATCATCAAGTGAATCAAGTCCAAATAGAAAGAAAAGAAAATATTGGGTGATAGTAGGGATTTGATTTGCCTTGGAACCAAAAAGGAAAAGGGAAACTTCTCTCCAAGCTGTCGTTAATGAGGGCTTAAAAGTCCCATGGTAGGAGATAAAAATGAGGATGTATCCCAGAATCATAAGACTAATCCTTTCTTGCTTTCTCTCCCCAGGTGTTAGCTCATGAACTTGGTTCAACTCGACAGTCTTCTGTCTGCTCTTCTAACCAAGCAGCCAAGCACCTCTGTGAAAATTCATTTTACTGTGAAAACTGGAGTCTCTACAATTCAAGGAGAGGAAGCTGGTAATTTCTCTGTTTTTGTTGTTTTGTTTTTTTCCTGACAGTCCTGAGACTTGAACTCAGGGTTTGGGCATGATTCCTGAGCTTTTTTTTCTCCTCAAGGCTAGTGCTTGACCACTTAAGCCACAGTGCCACTGCTAACTTTTGCTATTTATGTGGTACTGAGGAATCAAACCCAGGGTTTCATGCATGCTGATAAGCACTTTACCACCAAGCCACATTCCCAGTCCAAGAAGCTCATAATTTCTTAATATGATCTTTATACATTTTTGTCATCCCCATCCTTCCTGGTACATTTGCAAACTCTTACCCTTTTATTCAAGCTCACTATTTAGTCCTCATTTTGCTCTCTTAACATATGGCCTGTCTTCTTTTAAATTAAATATGGCTAAGTAGCTAGCATTACAGGTGGAAGCCACCATCTCCTGGCTTTGTCATTTACTTTAACCTGTAGAAATTCAAGACAGTGTATAATTCTCTCCACATACCTCTCAACTCTGCTGGTGGGATTTTGAAATGCTTACCACTCATACCCCAATCATTTGTCTGACAGTTCTTCCCCCAATATCACTATTTGTGAGAATCTTCTAGGATATCACCTTCTCCAGGAAGACTTCCCAAGCACTGTTGCTACCAGATCATGTGAAAGAATCATCCCCAAGTAGCCGCTCTTTGGTGTTCTCAGACATGTCATTATGGTTTCTATTTTGTTTCCTCTACTCCAATCCAGTTTTTAAGCAACTGGTGCACTGTAGCCAGTAAACGAAATGCATCCTTCCACCTAATTTAGTAAACCAAGTTCCCTAGACGGTTGTCGGCTCATTAATGTACCTACTGTGAGCTTTTCCATCATGACAGCAAGCCAGAGGGAATGTGACAGAGACCAACCACATAGGTTACAAAGGCTTCTGAGTTAATATCCAGCCCTATGCTGAAATGTTCATGCCCTCTCTCTTAGGAGAAAAAGAAGTGGACAGTTCACATTTGTATTCACACCCCCTTCTTAGGACATTGGCATAATCTACAAGCATAGTTAAGTACTTCAAAAATGTTGCTGGATTAATGAAGGTAATGCAGAAATTACTTGACCTCATTCCTTTCAAATTGATCAAAATAAAATTGATCAAAAGTAAGAATTGTTCAAGATTATATTCCTTAGAAGCACTTAATGTAACTTTCAGGGAAAAATTCCATCTAGAGACCCTTGATCAGCATCTTCTTGAAAACACAATTTTGAATGTTATTATTCTTCAGTTGTACAAAGGAGTTCTCATGTAACAAAGCAGTTCATGAATACAATATATCTTGATCCATGTCACCCCTTTCAACCCATCCCTTCCCTACCCAGCCCTTCCCTCACTCTTAATTTTGCAGCAGATGCATTGGATTCTTGACTGCATTTCCCCCCATTTTGCTATTTGTTCACAATTTTCCTCTTGACTCCACCCATTTTTTCCAGTACCTGCTTCCTAGTGTTTCATTTTGCTAAAATCTGGCTATGCCTTTCTAAGGAATTACATTTTTGAGTTCTCCCTTCAATCCATCATATTTCAGTGAACACATTTGTATATACATACATACCACCAACCATATTTACTGATGAGTTTACAAGCTAAATCTACCATCCACAATAGAAGGGGAAACATGCATTGACTTTACTAATTTTTTTAATGTAACTTAAATCTCAATTTTGGTGACATTAGATGGCAGCTCACAAGGAGTTCCCCACCTTACACACACACTGAAACAGGAATTGACCAGAGTAAGAATCTCTTCTTCAGGTCTGAGAAGGTGGCTCAGTGGTAGAGTGCTTGCCTTGCATGCATGAGGCCATGGGTTCGATTCCTCAGCACCATATAAGCAGAAAAAGCCAGAAGTGGGACTGATGCTCCAGTGGTAGAGTGCTAGCCTTGAGCTGAAGAGCTGTGGGACAGCGCCCAGGCCCAGAGTTCAGGCCCCATGACCGGACCCAAAAAACAAAACAAACCAACAAAAAGAACCCATAATCTCTTCCTGCATTTCCAGAGTAAAAGACAATTGCATGATGCTCATTTTGTCTTATTCTTAGCAAAGGTAGCAAAATGATCTTTGTTAATGCAACCTGCAAAAGCAGATCTGTGCATCAGTAGAGTGCAGCATTGAGAAATGGTTCCATGTACCTCTGTGACATTCCAGCTCCAAATCTCAGCATCCTAGCTTCAGAAAGCTCCATGAACTCAGCTCAATGACACTTGGGATTGTTCAGCTGTGGAAGGAGGACAAGCAATGAGTTTGGGGGCACTGGGAACACAGGAGCCTACTTCTTATAATGAAGGGCACGGTGTTTAGAAGAAAAGAAATGGGAGAGTCAACCAGCATCCAGGAAATCAAAAATGATTAGGTTTATGGGACTAAGGGACAAAAGGAGCAGACAAAAGACAAATAACTCAATTGGGGTTGAACAATTTCACTCCATATGGTGGAACATTTTGGGAAATGGTTTTTTCTGAGGGCACAGCTTGTGTATCAGTATTCCTGAGGAACAAGTGGAAGACAAGAAATGTAAAAAAAAAAAAAAAAGCAAGCATTAGCCTGTATATCTTTTCACCTCTTCAATTGCTGCTTTTTGCCACTAGAACAAACATGGCCCCTTGGGCACTGGCCACAGCATCTATATCCACACTGGAGGCATGAATTTTAATTGAGCTTTGCCACCTATGGGAGAAGGTTGCTCTGGAAGCAAACATATGGATAGAAAAAGCCTGATGAATCCAGCAAAGATAAAACTCATAATCAGTACTGTCATCTTCCCAGCACTCTTTCCATTCTCACACACTTTGGAATTCTTTATTTGCTTTTATGCTTTATCCACGCCATCACAAAATACCACCTGTTAGGCTGTTAAACTGCATGCAGAATATACCACTGTGTCTACCTTAATGCAATCCACATGAATGCAGTGCATCCTTATTCCCACACCTGCAAACTACAGTCCCTAAATAGTCCCATTCCTACTCTCATTCAAACACTATCACACTAAGAAGTATTTCTTGCCTGGAACTCCACAATGGCTTTCTACTCATTTCAGAAGGAAAATGAAATGTCTCTGTGTTATGATACCCTTCCTTACCGCCAGTTCTCTTCGTTATTCTCTTCTAGCTATTCCTGTCTTCTTAACTGAGTCACCCACACCCCCAGCACCCATCTCAGGGCCGCATACACTGGCCCTGAATTTTCTCCTAGATAAAATCATGTCTCTTTCTCCGAACTCTGGTTTCAATAAAACAACCACATAGTTGAGAGAGTTGCTCCCAGATGAAAACCTTGTTGTTTTTCTTTAATAACATTTCTCATGACCTAATAATACTCTGTGTGTGTGTGTGTATGTATACTAGGGCTTAAATTCAGGGCCTAGGTGGAGTGTCCTTTAGCATTTTCACTCAAGACTAGTGCTCTAAGCCTTGAACCACACACGCCAACATTTCTGGCTTTTTGATGGTTCATTAGAGATGAGAGTCTCAAGGATTTTTCCACCTGTGCTGGCTTTACCCTGTGATCCTCAGATCTCAGCCTCCTCTGCAGCCAGGCAAGGGCCACCAGCACCTGGAAGTAAACATATTATTTTCAATGACCTTTGTCCTCCTGCAGACTGATGCTTCTTAAGGACTCAATTTGTTTTCTACAGTGATTCTACATTGGTACTCAATGTGTCATGGTTGAATAAAGACCCACAGAGTGTTCAACACTGGTGGTTCATGCTTGTAATCCTAGCTACTCAGAAGGCTGAGTTTTGAGGATCATGCTTAGAAACCAGTCTGGGCAGACAAATCCGTGAGACTCTTTATCCCCAAGTAGCCCACAAGAAAAACAAAATTAGAAAATGGTCAAATAGAAGAGAGCTGTCTTGACCAAAAAAGCAAATGAGAATGTGAGGCTCTCAGTTTAAGCCCCACAAAAATAAAATAAAAAAGACCCACCAAACAACCTTTATGAATCGAATGTGTAGTTTATTTCTCCAAACATCCAACTTCATCCTCAGAACTTTGAAGACCTACCAACCATGTAATGCAAAATTCTATTTTAAAATATGGTTGTTTATTGAATTAACACTAAAATGACATGCTAAGGAACTGAAGTGTTTATGTACAAATCAATGTGAATCAAAGCTATGACATTAAATACATGTTATGGTATTGAGTTTTATAAGACCTATGCTGATTTATTTTTTCGTCGTGGGGCTTGAACTCTGGGCTTGGGCGCTGTCCTTGTGCTCTTCAGCTCAAGGCGAGCGCTCTACTGTCTGAGCCACAGCAGCACGTCCGGTTTTCTAGCGGTTTATCGGACATAAGAGTCTCACGAACTTTCCTGCCTGGGCTGGCTTTGAGCCGCGATCCTCAGATCTCAGCCTCCTGAATAGATAGGATTACAGGCATGAGCCACCAGCACCCGGCTTGTTTGTTTGTTTGTTGTTGTTGTTGTTGTTGATCTTTTTGTCAGTCATGGGGCTTGAACTCTGGCCCTGGACAGAGCTGCCCCTCAGCTCTTCAGCTCAAAGCTGTAGGTTAGATTACTTTATACAAGTCCATTAATTTTATGACTGGATGGTTAAAAACCTATAGCCAAACTTCACTGAGATATTATTCTATTTATCACACAGTAAGGAAATGCATTATTACCTTGAAATTAGATTTCTACAAGTATTTCCTTGAATGAGAGCAGCAAGGTAGATTGTTCAGACTGTTCAGATAGTTTTAAAAGTGAATAAAACAAGCAAATAACAGGTGATATTTACTTAAGTTGTTACCTGGATATGTCAAACATTATGAGAGTTGCTTGTGAAGAATTCAAAAAAAGAAAATACTGATCTGTAAACTAGGCATATTAGTACATGCCTGTAACCCCAGAACTTGGAAAGCTGATGATACAGGAGGATCATGTGCTTCAGGCCAACAGAGGTCAACAGGGTGCTATACTATCTGTCAAGAAAGAAAGAAATGAAAAGAGAGAAAAGAGATACTGACATGTATTTCATTTTAGCCTTGAGGCAGTCCTGTGAAAAAGCACTATTAGCATCATTTTTCTCCACAGATAGAGTATTAATACTTAGAGAAGTGAGGTCTCAGAACTCGTGTCATATAGAACTGAGACTAAAATAAATTCTCCTGACTACATAGGTGACACACTTTCTTCTCAAACGAACCCTACCCACCAAGGATTAGATTGGGATTATCAATTCATCAACCACAACCTGATTCTGGCTACACTATATTTACCTAAGCCTACTCTTGCCACCAATATTTTAGGGAAACCAGTGCACATCTACATTAAAAATAAATAATGTGTTGAGCTTTACTTGAAATAAAGAACCCAGAAAACCATGCAACAAATGGAGCTTGCATTGAGGCCCAGAAAGGTGTCTACATTCTCTAGAGATGGATAATATTCTCTACATACCAGCTCCACTTGGGTACCTGACTGACAGTTATTATAGCTGTTTTAGCCTTTGAGACTAATAGGTTATAGGAGAATTATTTCATAGTCAATGAGATCTGGTTCTATTAAAAATTGACCCATGTATCTTTACAATAAATATATATTAAAATGATCCATGTTTCCCTCATTTTAAGAACCACAATATGTCTATGATACTCTTTAACAATCTCTCGATACCGAAACTGCTAAGTGCATAGGACTATACATAATGAAGCATAACAACATGAACCCCATGAATCAGAAACAAGAGGTTCTTTTTATATCTTGTATGTAGTTATTCTTTTTTTCCTCTTTTAATTTTCTGTACCTTGTGTATGTATATAAGTTATTCAGTCTTTGGAAAAGAAAGGGAATTATATAAATAGCAGGACAAAGGATTAAGTAATGCAACATCCATACTCATTTGACACTAAGTTGGAAATGAATTTTACAACTTGTGGGGAAGGGGAGTAGGGATGGGTAAGAGGGAGAAAATAGGGATGGGGTAACAGTGTTTAAAAACAAATGTACCCATTACCTTACTTATATAATCATAAACCCCAGGTCATCTCTTTTCAATAAAGATAAAACATTTAAAAATGTTTTCCTAAAAAATAAATTAAGCCAAAGGACAGTGGATGGAATCTGCTCAAGCTAAAGTAACAAGAATATTTCATGCTCAACTCAGTGACAGAGTTAAAACAGGTACTAAGTAAGTGGGGTGCCAGTGGCTCACCCCTCTAATCCTAGCTACTCAGGAGGCTCAGATCTGAGATAACTGTTCAAAGTCAGCCTGGGCAGGAAAGTCCATGAGACTCTTATCTCAAAAAAAAAAACACAACAAAAACACCAGAAAATGGGAAGTGGCGCTGTGGTTCAAGTGTTAGAGCCCTACCTTTGAGCTGAAGAGTTTGGGGACAGCACCCAGGCCCAGATTTCAAGGCCCACTACTGACAAAAATAAAAAGGAAAAGAAAAGAAAACAGAAAACTGGTACTAAATAAATGCTAGAGCCCCTAATTCCTTTGATTTCCTCTTGTTACATGCAATCTTTGGGGAATGACACTGTTTGCCAAAACAGTGGCTCATGGGTCACCTAAATCAAAATCATATGAAAAGCTTGTAAAATGAACATTGTCTGAGTCCCAGACAAGAGATGCATTTTCTGAATCTAGAGAAATAACCTCTCAGTAACAATCTGGATCTTAGACTCCCTCTGAGTTCCATTACTTCTTGTTGGAGCTGTACTACAAAAGATGCCATTTGCAGAGCAAGCAATTAAGAAAAGCAATTAAGAAAAGTGTCTTTGAATTCACACGTTATGGCTGCCCCCATGAGCTACACTCATATGACTGGGATATTCAGAGGTCAGAGAGTGGCTAAGATACAAAAGCAAAAATATTTGTCAGGGAAAAACTCATAAACACACAAAGTCATCTACAGACAGACAGCAGGAAAGGCAGGAAGTGGGAATACCTGGTAGGGCCTTGTTCCTTTGCATCTCATGATCTCTTCCCAAGGTTCATACTTAGCACCATCTCAAATTCAACCCTTCAACTACCTTGGTCACACAGTGAAATTATCCCTTCTGTTGTTTGGTTTGGAAATACGAGAAATAATTTCAATTTGACTATGTATAATTCCAAAGCAAATGAACAACATTTGAAGAGCCAAAGGGGAGAATCTTCACCCACCCTGACTCCAAAGGTCATGAAATCAGTTGTGCCACAGCAAGGAAGAACACAGCCAAATAGACAAACAAGTCTATTTGGGGAAGAGAGGGAAGAGAGGCCTCAACCCAGAAGTAAGGTTTAGCTGTGCTCCTGAGACTCTAGTCTCCCATTTTCTATTTGAAAAGTAATTCCTTAAGCCTGAAAAAGAAGAAATTCCTAATGCATGAAGTCTGGTGCTGTTCCTAGGCCAGTCAGGAGCCTTCCATGCATAGATGGGTTTTACCCAACTGGACTCTTAAAGAGGAAACTGTAAAACAGGTCTTCCTACCATGGTGCATGATGTCAGTGTCAGCTCTACTAAACTGAACCCAATTCTCAGCCTCACTGTTTAAATATTCAGCAAGAACAAGAATGCAATTAGTGTTCTATGCAGTACTTAGAAAGCAATCTCATTCCATACTCATAAGCACCATAAAGACATCTCCGAAGAAGAAGAACAAGCAAACGCTGCCAGAATGCATTGTACAGAATAAAATCAGCTCCGGGCTTGAAGGACCATGCACTGCCACCTGGTGGTCACATGTAGGCAACAACAAACTCCCCGGAGGACCTGAGACAGGGCCTGACACAGGGCTTTTGGTGTGACCTATGGTGCTGCTTCATGAAGCTCTTTTCTCCCTGCTCACCCAGCAATTGCAGGGACTTTGAGTCCTGAGTTGATTTGGCAAAGAGGTAGGTCTCAAAACACATATGCTGCCTTTAAGACATGTACAATCTCTCCTGTGTTAAAACATTCACTTAGTTATATTAAAAACATATATTTAGTTGACAAATATTTTCAAATTGCCTACTAAGTGTGCAGATTTTTTTTCTGGTCATAGGGTATTGTCTATAGCAAAGACAGACATAATCTTTGCTTTCATGGTATTTATTTTGGGAGGACTGAGAACATCTATGTTAGTAATTAGGGCCACAGTTTACCAGAGGCAAGCAAGAGTGCCAGGTTCATACTGAATTATCCCCATAGATGTGGAAAGTAACGCCACTCTAAATAAGATGCTATCTGTGTTGGAAGTGTTGCAAAGGCCATGGAATCAAGGCCTCCATTTGTAAAGGTGACAGAAGGGGGCTCCTGTGTCAGGATGACCCTTTATGTCTATGATCTCTACAAGTGATTTAATCTTTCTGTGTCTTTGGTCCTCCTCCTAATGAACATTGTAAAACTAGTTGTGATCCAGGTGCTGACAGCTCATCCTTGGAATCATGGCTACTCATGAGGCGGAGATACAAGGAACAATGGCTCAAAGCCAACCTGGAAAGATAAGTCCGAGAGACTTCATCTCCAAAGCAACCAGCAAAAAGCAAAACAGGGGATAGGTCTCAACTGGTAGAGCACCAGTCAAGTGAACAAACTGGATAAGCATTTATGAAGACATGAGTTCAAACCGCAGTACTAGCAAAAAAAGAAAAAGAAAAAGAAAAGAAAAGAAAAGAAAAGAACTCTGTCGATTTGTGGTGGCTTGGCAGGCTTGTTTCAGGTTGGCAAGAGAAGGTGGAGTTCATTTAGAGGTGGCAATGGGGTATTGCTCCATAAACCACTGCTCCTTGTCCCTCTGCTTCTCATTTTTATCTAGAGAAGGTAAAATGTGATCTTCACACTGCTACAGAACACATGGATCTGTGTTTTTGCTTTTGGGTTGTTCTTTTGTGTTCTTTTGGAAGATGGCACATTCCACATTGTCACATTTCCCTCTCCATTAGCACATCAAGGAACAAGCTAAGATGTAATTGTCATGCTAAGTCACTGGGAAGGGCATGTGAAGACCCCTGCAACCTGAGTGATAAGGCATGACCGTATCCAAGAAACATTAGTTGTTCATTCAAACATTACTGTTCATCCTTCACTGTGACTTCTGATTATTGATTCATGCCTACTGATTAATAACATAATTACAAGTACAACTACTACTACTTTGTGTGCATTTAGCCTCAGGCAACAAAACCCTAAAACTCATGAGCTTAGTTTACCATGAATCATATGCAAGATATTTGGGATACTGTTCTGAAACTGGTCCTATTTGGAATCAAGACATGTAATGCAAGTAAAGTGCTCCCAAGATACTATGAGTGACTGAGTGAGGGTTCTGGCACTCTGCTCCCTTTTCCCTCTCCCTCAACAATACTGTTGTTTGGTATGCCAGTACTATGACTTGAACTCAGAGCCTCAAACTCTCACTTGACTTTTCTCCTCACGACTGGCACTCTTCCACTTGAGCAATACCTCCCTTCCACATCTAGCTATTTGCTGGTGAATTCAAGAGTTACTTGGGATTTGCCTGCCTGGACTAGCTTTGAACCATGATCCTCATATCTTAACCTACTGAAATAGCTAGGATTGGCTATAAGTGGCTGGTGTCATCACACCTGTTCTGTTCCTTAAATGTGGGAGATATTATGAAGATGGAAGGAAGAGGCATCAAATCCCAGGAGCAGAGAGTAAAGAAAGGTGAAGGTCATGGATATAATTAATGAGCCAGGCAGAGAAGACATATAAATGAACAAGTATACCATGGAAGTGATAGAGGCCAGCCCTGAGAGGACAACCACCAATCACAGCCCATTATTGTTTAGTGGACTACACACATGCTAGGACCACCACCAATCACAGTGCAATACTTCTTAGGGCAATGCTTCCATGCTGGCCAGCTTTGCAGATATCCCAAGAGAAGCCAAAACTCTACAACTCACACTACACTTCCAATTTCTCCAGCCACGCTTTGTAGACACAAAGCAAGTAAACTAAGACTGTTCAGCCACAGGTTTCCTGTTTGACACTCTCATCTAATTAATCATCCAATTGTCTCTTTTAAATAAATAGTCACTTTTAAAATAAAATAAAAAGGAACATCGAATTTCATAAGGAAAATGACACAGTCAAACAGTTTATAAAGCAGTCTGAAGAACAAGATGCATATTAAATCACAGAAGTGCTAGGTATTTATTTTTCATGTACCATTTTTTAAATTCTCATACAGCTTGCTATAAAGCTGGTATTTGTGCATAGCCTCAACCACAGTGGCGTGGCAGAAAATATCTCACATATGATTAACCTCTATAGTTTTCTAGACAGCAAGTGACAATGTCAGAAACAAATAACATAAATAAAACCACAGCAACAATACAAACTGAAGGTGTTAGTTTAAGAAAGAAATACAACCCTGATGGATGGATCAAAAGGCACTGTGGAGGGACTGGGAATGTGGCTTAGTGGTAGAGTACTTGTCTCCCATTCATGAAGGCCTGGGTTCAATTCCTTAGCATCACATAAACACAAAAAGCTAGAAATGGTGCTGTGGCTCAAGTGGTAGAGCCCAGAGAATAGCTTTGAGCACAGCCCAGGTCCTGAGTTCAAATTCTAGGACCAACAACAACAAAAAAAGCACTGTGGAAAAAAACAAAAGATACATTTAAAATGCATAATTATTATTAGTAGTAGTCGTAGTAGTGATTCTACAAGGAACTTACAGATGGAATAGTTATGCAGTTAATGTAATGAGATTTGGGACCATAATTATCTTTAAGTAGGAGAAAGGAATTCTGGAGGAGCTTAATTACCAATCTAAAACTCCTGCTGGGATTGAGGAAGTTTGCCTTCTAGCCCCATCTTGAGAGCTAGCCCATGACTTGGAAAAGTTACTTTGTCTCTAAATTTCCCTGGTTGCTTAATCTCTCCTTGCAGGTTGTTTGTTGGTGGTTGTTTTTCTAATGATTAAAACAAATAGCTAGCAAATCTAACATGTAGAATAAACAAGGAAAAGACTCAGTGTGACACTGAAGAAAGCCAGGAAGGAAGTGACATTCTGCCACTGCCTTCCACCTGGGGTATTGGAGTCCTTTGTAACAGCTTTCAAGAAATTGTCCAGGGACTGAAGGCCTGAGGCTGGAGACCAGGGACTGGAGCCTGTTTGCTGAGCCTGTATTTGCACTTGAGGAGCTCATGTGGAGAGAAAGGGACAATTTCCATGAGAAGCTGTGCATTCATACTTACCATCTCATTTAAACTTTTCTTATCATCATGATCATTTTTCAGTACTACAGATGGGATTCAAGGACTCTCCTACATTTCTACTTTGAGCTACGTCCCACAGACCCTTCTGTTTTCAAGAACCTTGCTATTTCTATATAGAAAGGCATCAAACTTGTGATAGTGCTCTCTGCCTGCTGAGTAACAGTAAAAACAGGCATGAACATTTATTTCTTTTATGCCTACTGGGGCATAAATGCCGCATCCACCTCGACCAGCAAGGAAGACACGACCCGGGATTCTTCTCAAAGCAGTTTATTCAGGAACCTTGTTTGCTAGCTTCTCCTGCTTCTCCCTCGCCCCGCACCCGCACTCTGGTTATAAGCCTCCTGGATGGCCAATCCCGAAGTGCCACGTGGCAAATACCAATAGGGTCACAAACACAGAAGCCAGCCAGTAGCCAAGCCATAGCCATATAAGGAGTTGTTTTTCACAAAGAGCACTCGCCATCGGGAAGGCGGAAGGCGGAAGCCAGCGCCATTTTAGGTCATGGCCATGCCATGCGGCCCCGCCATCTTTGGTCGGCTCCCGCAGCTCTCCACACATGAACTCAGAGGTTCATGCCTAGCTTTGTCTGCCAGGTTTAACCCTGAACCATGATCCTTTCAACTGATCCTTTCTTGCTCATAGCTAACATTCTACCACTTGAGCCAGTCCTACAGCCTAGTGTTTTGCTGGTTAATGGGAAATTGAGTATGGAGGACTTTTCTTTCCAGGTTGACCCTGTACCTCAATTCTCTAGGCCTCAAACTCCTGATAGGTAGGGTTACAGGTGTGAGTTGACAGTCTGCTTAGCTAAATTTTTTTTGGTGCCAGTGCCAGGACTTGAACTCAGGGCCTCGGCATAGTACATGAGCTTATTTTGCTCAAGGCTATCATTTCAACCACAGTTTTACTTCTGGCTTTTTTCACAGTTTAGTAGATATGAGATTCTCACAAACTTTCCTGTCCTGCTGGCTTCGTATTGCAATCCTCAGTTCTCAGCCTCCTGAGTAGTGGGGATAACAGACATGAGTCACTGGCACCTGGCTGTAAACATACTATTTTTTTTTTTTGGGTCCGGTAGTGGGGCCTGAACTCTGGGCCTGGGCGCTGTCCCTCAGCTCTTCAGCTCAAGGCTAGCGCTCTACCACTTGAGCCACAGCGCCACTTCCGGCTTTTTTTCTTTTTGCTTATGTGGTGCTGAGGAATTGAACCCAGGGCCTCAGGCATGCAAGGCAAGCGCTCTACCACTGAGCCACCTTCCCAGCCCCTACTATTTTTTTAAAAGAAGTCTGTATCCTCTTGATTTCTGGGTCCTAGGTCTCCAAGCCAGTTCATCACTACCTTTGAAAGAAACCATTTTTTAGACAAAGAATGATGCTTTCTTTGCCATTCTAAGTAGTGCCACATAGAATTTTCCTCTGAGATAAGAGCAACAGAGCCCTGGGAACTGGAAAAGGTGGAGACACAGACACACTAAGCAACATACCCCAATCATGGAGCTAGGCAGATGGCTGCCACAGTCTGGCTGTGACACCAACACCACACCCAGATCCTCCCTGTCCAAGAGCAAAAACTCCCCTCCATCTCCCTGAGATCAAAGGGGTTTTGGTGTAATTGTTCTAATTTCTCATGGGCCACTTTTCACCCTACTGCATGTGTCTAATTAGGACAAGAAGGAAGGAAAGAAAAAAATGACACTTTGCAGCTGGCAGAGAGGAAGGGGGAATGAGAGAAGGGTTAATTGCCTCCTAGCTGTCAGACCTGTAATTATATTCAGTTTGTGGATTCCAGCCTTCTTTTGATGATGTGAAACAAATCTCCAAATACAGCCACACTTCTGCTGCATGTGCCTTTGTGTTGAAAGTAAAGTGGCCTCGACACAGCCTGGGCTAAACTGCACGTTCTTGGCTAGTGGCCAATTGTAACTAAGTTTCTCATTGCTGGGGTTAAACTGCTTGCTTCAGTGTTCTAAAAGAAAGTGAATGGGGCTGTGCAATTGGGCCATTAGAGTGATCTCAACCCACACCGCAGGAATCAGAACAAAGTTAAGACAAGTAAACCCACAGAGTCATGAGAAATAGTACTTGATGCCCTAAGAAGCTAAGTACTTAGAGAGTGCATTGCAAAAGAGGCAAAGATGGCCTCTCAAGGCCATGCATGCTCACCCACTTCTCCAGGCTACTTACATAAGGTGGTGCCTGCACATGTGACTCTAGGTTACATGTAAATGCTGAAACAGCCGAATCCCACTGTGGGACAAGTATAGGCCCCAAGCCCCTGCAGAAGCTGTGGTGAAACAGCTTGGCTTACTCCACTTACTCTACAGGTGGAAAGAAATATCTAGTAATCAGAGACCAAACAAAGGATCACAGGACCTGCCACTCCTATGAATAAGAATATATTTCAGGTTTTCTTCCCTCCTGGTTATAGCCAAATTCCATTTCCTTGCCCACACTGTGGAATGGTTTCCAAATTCCTTTATTTCACTTCAGAACTTCCCACATGGTGTTGACCTGACTTCTTTGTTTTGTTTTGTTTTTTAATAAGCTTTTTTTTGTGTGAAAATACTGTACAGAGGTGTTACAGTTACAAGAGCAAGGTAATGAATGCATTTCTTATCAAGCATTGTTGCCTCCTCCTTTGTTTCCCCTTCCAATAACTTCCCATACACCCCCCCACCCCCGTGCCAAACTTGTGAAGTTTGTTTTTTGCAATAATGACTTGTACATCTCATTGTTGCAATGGGTCCACCTGTATTATTATTTAAACATTTCGTTTTTTCCTTTCCCGTCCCCAAATTATATCAACATCGAATACAGTGAAAACAGGGGTTATACCATGGGGGAGGAACATACAAAGCAACAAAAAAATCACATGGTACCTTAAACTATGTTAGAAACAATAGCAAGAAAGAAAAAAACCACTTGTGTCCATATCTTGGGGTTCATTTCACTTAACTTCATCTTATCTGGTCATATGTACATAGCTTTTGACCTTTTCTACTTGTCCCAGACATTTACTAGTTATTGTAAATAAGGGAAACCATGAGACCTATGTTTCTTTTGGCCTAGTTTACTTCACTTAATATAATTTTTACCAAGGCTTTCCATTTCCTAACAAATGGGGTGATGTCATTCTTTCTGATGGAGGCATAGAATTCCATTATATACATATTATATATTATATATGTAATATATAATGTATATAATATATATCATACTTTCTTGATCCATTCATCCATTGAGGGGCATATGGTTTGGTTCCTGACTTCTTGTACTATTTTCTCCTTAGGCTACTTGTTCTTCCCTCATGGTTATGATGATATTCCATTTCCTTGCTCACACTCTGGACTGGTTTCTAAACTCTCCTTTATTTCGCTTCAGAACTTCCCACATGTTGTTGCTCTGACTTTTTGCACTACTTCCTCCTAAGGCTACTTGTTCCCAGTTACTAATGTCTTTTCATCATTTAGGTCTGGATCCTGGCAGCTCATTCTAGCTAATCTTCCCTCCTTTCTCAGTCTGGTATAGGTGCCTCTGCTATGAGCTCTGGGGTGTCCTAAATTATTCTGTTTCTGTTCTGTTCTATCTGTTCTCTCAGGCTCTCTGCATAACTCTACCAGTGTCTTCACAAGCACATGTGCAAGTGTCCACACCTGGAAGTGAGCATCTCTTGAGGTGGAAGAGGCAGCATGCTGTAGAGTTGGAAGTGCCCCATTCCTCAGCCCCAACTTCTGTGTGTGTGTGTGTGTGTGTGTGTGTGTGTGTGTGTGTGTGTGTGTGTGTCTCATACTAAAAGTCAGTATCGATTCTTCACATGGCAAATGAGTAACTTAAGTGGGTTCACTACCTCCACCTATGTTCTTCTGCAACTGATTATCAATGGCTGAATGTCAGGATGATGCTTTATAAGAGCGGTCTTGTCACCACTCTGCTCAAGGCTCAATGGTGTTTTAGTTTATTAGCAGTAATGCCCTCAGGATACCCTATGCCTCCAGGATCCATCATAGCATACTCATCTCTGCCACTACTCAGCCCTCACATCCCTTCCATCCCTTTCCCCTCACATTCACAGGCTTTGTCCTATTTTCATAAACCCTTCTTCCCTGATAGACACTCTCCCCAATCCAGTAGTCACATGACTCATGCCCCTCTTTTTCATATCTATGATGTGCCTCTCTCAAGAAGCACTACTGATATCTGGCACCAGTGTCTCATGTACCTAATCCTAGCTACTCTGGAAGCAGAGATCTGAGGGCCCCATTTCAAAATCAACCTAGGGAGAAAAGCTCCAGAGAGGAGAGTATCATCTCCAATTAGCCAACCAAATGCTGGAAGTGAACATGTTTCTCAAATGCTATACTATCAGCCTTGAGTAAAAAACCTAATGGACAGCACATGTCCTAGTTTTCAAGCCCCCAGCACTAGCAATAAAATAAAATTAAAATAGAAAGCCAGGTACCAGTGGCTCATGTCTGAAATCCTAGCTACTCAGGAGATATCTGAGGATCATGATTTGGAGGTATCTGAGACAGGAAAAAAAGTCCATGAAATAATTATCTTCAATCACCCTCCAAAAAGGCAGAGCAGATCCTCTAAGGAGGATCCATCTCTAAGGCAGAGTACAAGGAGAAAGTTGAGGAAGAGAAGTAAATGCAGCTGGGCACCAGTTGCTCATGCCTTAAATCCTTGTCCCTCAGGAAGCTAAGATTTGAGGTTGACAGTTTGAAGACAGACTGGGCAAGAAAGCCCATGAAACTCTTATCTCCAATTGACCATAAAAAGCTAAAACTCTGCTGTAGCTCAAGTGGTAGAGCCGCAACCTTAAGGAGTGAAGGCTAAGGGACAGCACCTAAGCATGAGTTCAAGCTCCAATATCAGCATGAAAGAAAAAGAAAGTAAAGGACAGGAAAAAAAACTGTTAAGAATACCATTATGTGGTCAGCTCTGTGCACACATCATCCACTGACCCAAGGTAGCAGAGGTGGCTTCAGGTTCTCTGTGAGAAAGAGAAAGATAAGCTGGGCACTGGTGTCTCACCCCTGTAATACTAGGAACTCAGGAGGCTGAGATCTGAGGATCACGGTTCCAAGCCAGCCTGTGCAATAAAGTCCATGAGACTCTACAATTAACCACCAGAAAATCAGAAGTGGGGCTTTGGCTCAAGTGGTAGAGTGCTTGCCTTGAGCTGAAGAGCTGAGGAACAACGCCCAGGCCCAGAGTTCAAGCTCCACACCAACTCCCCCAATGACAAAACAACAAGAACACCAACAAAAGAAGCAGATAAGGCCCCTACCACTCTCTGAGACTATTTCAGGGCTATGCAATGATCTGTTGCTTGTGGAAAGCTTGAAAGAACTGTTGGCATTACACTGATCTCACAAAACACTCTCGGATAACAATGCAGTCTCTTGTAGAGACCAGAAAAACACATCATTCACAGAGAATAAATGTGCTGGCCTGGTGCTGGAGTGGGCAAGGTTGGAAAGGGTAAGCAGTCCTTCCATCAGCATTAGTCATTACAGAGTAATAATCAGCACCTCTGTCACACACAATGCCATTTCACAAGGAAGCAAAAGATTTTACACTTTCACTTTCATTTTCAACATGACATTCCTGGATCTGAACCCAAAATAACATGCTGGGATTCTATAGACAAATACACACACACACACACACACACACACACACACACACACACACACACAGACACACACACAAACACACACACACACACACACACACACACGTATTCAAAAATTACACATTAGGAACTCAAGTTCTTGACCACTTCTAAATTGATGAAGCCAACAAAAGTGACAACCGAAAAACAAAGCTCTCTGCCTCCAGCCCCAAACTGAGCAACCCAAACTGCAAAAGTCCTGGTGTCACCACCAAACATAGCATGTGTGCAGTCTGCATGCCTACCCTCTTACACAACTCCACAGCAAGAGGTGTCAGATTTACAAAGTCAAATTATTTTATTTTATTGTCAGTTGTGGGGGCTGAACTCTGGGCCTGGGTGGTGTCCCTCAGTTCTTCAGCTCGAGGCCAGTCCCCTGCCACTTGAGTCACAGTGCCACTTTTGGCTTTTTTCTGCTTATGTGGTGCTGAGCAATCGAACTCAGAGGCTCATACATGAAAGGCAAGCACCCTACCACTGAGCCAACTTCCCAGCCCAAGTCAAATTATTTTTAATGTGATATGTCAGCTCTTTTCTTTCAAAAGCTTTCAGTAAATAAATATTCTGGGAATTTTATCAGTTAGCTATATTTTCTAGTAAGATGTGTGTATATAAACACATATGTATATATTTTCATATGTGTTTATGTTTACACATATGCATATATTTACATAAGAACAATTGCCTATAGTTATGTACATATATGAAAAATAACTGCATATATACAAGCATGTAAACTTACATATAGGTGAGTTTATATATGCGTATATAAATAGACACACATATGAAGAGAGAATAATATACATACCAAGTGAATATTTTTCTATTTTCATCATTTATAATTGATTATTGTGGTATATATACACATCTATTAATTATTATTATTACTCTTTTTTGGGGGGAGACGGTCATGGTGTCTGAACTCTGGGCCTGGGTGGTGTTCCTCAGCTCTTCAGCTCAAGGCTAGCGCTCTACCATTTGAGCCACAGCGCCACTTCCGGCTTTTTTTTTGTTTTTGCTTATGTGGTGCTGGGGAATCGAACCCAGGGCCTCAGGCATGCAAGGCAAGCTCTCTATCACTGAGCCACCTTCCCAGCCCTTATTATTACTCTTTTAGGGAGGTGGTCATGGAGCCTATACTCTGGGCCTGGGCACTGTCCCTCAGCTCACTGGAGCCACAGTGCCACTTCCAGCTTTTTCTGCTTATTTGGTGCTGAGGAATCCAACCCAGGGCCTCATGCATGCAAGGCAAGCAATCTACCACTGAGCTACCTTCCCAGCCCCTTATTACTCATTTTGCTCAACTTTCTTTTTCTTTTTCCTTTTCATTGCCAGTCCTGGGCAGTGTCTCTGAGACTCTGTTCCCAAGGCTAGGGCTCTACCACTTGTGCCACAGCACTACTTCCAGCTTTTTCTGAATAGTTTATTGCAGATGAGTGTCTTGTGGAATTTTTTGCCTGGATTGGCTTCAAACTGTAATCCTCAGATCTCAGATTCCTGAGTATTTAGGATTATAGGCATGAGACACTGGCACTTGTCTCTTTTGTTTTTGAATTTTGTGCCAGTATTGGGGCTTGAACTCAGAGCCTCATTCTCTCCCTTGGCTTTTTTGCTCAAAGCTGACTCTTACCATTTTACCACCTGGACCATGGCTTCTGAAGAGATTTTGCTTGTAAATTGGAGATAAGGCTCTCACAAACTTTCCTACACAGACTGGCTTTGAACTGCAATTCTCAGATCAATTGTAGCCTCCTGAGTAGTTGGATTACAGGTTTGAGCCACCAGCACCCAGTTTTAGAATTTTGTAAGTATCAATGTTTTCTAGTCATGGGTGCGAGAAAACACTTGCAATCCAAGCTACTCAGGAGGGTTAGATCTGTGGATGTGATTTAAAGCCAGCCTGGGTAGGGAAGTCTGTGAGACTCTTACCACCAATTAACCACCAGACAACCAAAAGTGGCACTGTGGCTCAAAGTGAGAGAGTGCTGTCATTGAGCCAAAGAGTTCAGGGAAAGCACCCAAGCTGATTTCAAGCCTCATGACCAACAACAACAACAACACAACAAAAATGTCTAGCTGAAGATTTTGCTCCATGGTAGACACTGATAAATGATGAATCAAATAAATGATGAATCATATAATAGAGCTGGCAGGTGGGTGTATATAGATGGCAGTTTTTATGTTGCTTTATTGGCCTCTCTCTATGGGAAAAGGTTGATGAAGAGATGACCAGTGCAGTTTTCAGCACAGGGCTTCTTGTTGTGGGCAAGGAGGAGGAGGCCTGACTTCGGCCTTCCCAAACAATGACCCTTACTAAGCCTTTATTATGGCTTCCACTTCCTTCTCACTGTCTCCACCTACCTGCTCTGCCTTTAAAACCCATGCCTATGAAAAACTCCTTTTTTTGCTAAAGCCATTTAGACTTGAGTTTCTGTTGCTTGCCACCAATTCCGACCAAGTTACAGATAAACCTACTTTGAAAAGTGTCAGGAGAAGACTCCTATCCAACAGATTCCTAACTTAAAATCTAAGTGTCACTTTCACTGAATTAGTGACTCTAACTACAAAGAATAGAGACTTGGTGATGGAATAATTTCGAGGCAATTTAAAACAACAACAACAAAAACAACTATATCATCTATCTATCTATCTATCTATCTATCTATCTATCTATCTATCTATCTATCTATCTATCTATCTATCTATCTACACATATATGCTCAGAAGTCATCAGTTGCAGCCAGGCACTGGTGGCTCATGCTGTAATCCTAGCTGCTCAGAAGACTGAGATCTGAGGATCATGGTTCAAAGCCAGCCTAAAAAGGGAAGTCTATGAGACTTCTATCTCCAATTAACCACCAGCAAGCTGTTAAGTTGAGTTGTAGCTTAAATGGTAGACCTCCACGCTCAAGATAAAAGCTGAGAAGTGGTGTCCAGGCTGTGAGTTCAAGCCTTAGTTCTAGCATCAAAAAAAATAAAAAAGGAAGTTAGGAGCTGGAGGTTAAAAAAAATGGAGCTTGGGCAAGAAGTAAATGTGTTCTGAGAAAGCTCTCTTAAGAGAGTAACACATCCTTAAATCTAAAACAATTTTTGGTCATGGGCTGCTTTTTTACACTGAGTGCCCAAGGTCTAATTATGGAGGATTGAGCTTCCAATTTAAAGCAGTGCATTCCACTTTGTGAAAGAAACTGCTGGTTTCTGAAAGACTCACAATGAATAACGCCACGGTGAAATTTTCTTTGTAAGGAAATGCCTGACTCCATAGGGTCCATGGAATAAAATTAATTTCCACAATTGCTACAAGCACTTAACAGACACACCTTTCAAGAGGAAAGTTTAGCAATTATGAAGGGAGTGCCACTTTTATATATTGAGTCTGCAGGTCTGCAAATTTCATGTTGGAAATGTTGACATAATTTTGCACAGATTATAGTTATGTGGCCTATTTTGTTTACAGGTTTCTGGCATAAGAAATTTTAAAAATAGTTTTACATATGACTTCCAAAATAAAATGTGGATTCAAGTATGGTTTTGAGATGGGTCCTCTGTGCAGATTTCTGAAAACAAGATGGTAAATAAACAACTGAACAATTACTTGGTAACTGAGTCAGAACTGAGAACAGGAATGCCTCATCTGAATTCTATGAGGAAGTGCATCATGGTTGATTATTAATATCTGTCATGTCATAGAAATTAGAATGCAACTTAGTTCTTGCTATCCTATGTCATCCACAACTAATAAAGGCTTGCAGGTTCCATTTCTGCACTTGCACAATCACTCTTACATATTCTCAAATAATTACATTGGCATTTGGCCATTATTGTAGAAATAAAAAGCAATGACTTGGCATACTTTGAAAAATAATGCTTACTTTCTGATGGCTGTTTTGATTGATACCTAAGCTGCCAGTGACTTTTCCAAGGAAACTGCTATTTACCTCAATCTAATATAGGTCAATGTGGTGGGTGATGACTTATGACTTTTATTCTTAGGGAGATAGATTTTGTGTTCACGTGCCAGTACTAGGGCTTGAGCTAAGGGCCTGGGTGCTGTCCATTAGCTTTTGGTTTAAGGCCAGCACTTTACCATTTGAGCCACAGCTCACTTCCTGCTTTTTACTGGTTAAAGGGAATAAGAGTCTCATAGACTTTCCGGCTCTCGTTGCCTTCCAGCTACAGTTCTTTGATCTCAGCCTCTTGATTACTTAAGATCACAGGTGGAATTAGTCATTAGTGAAGCATTATTGAAGCACTTTTTTTCTGAGAAAAACTGTTATATAGACTTTAAACTTCTTAGACATTCCACGTTCTCCCAACCCTTGGCTCTGCACTCAAGTACTAATGATTTGAGCTTCAGTGTCTTCATCTATATTCTGAAGAGACCTGGTAGCTCTGATAACACTCCATTGGAATAATGTATGTTAAAAAATGCATTGGAAATTGAGAAGTACTATAAATATGAAAAACTTCTGAATGACTTGCTGAATAAAGTTAAGAGATCACTCAATTACAGAGTCCCAAAGCAACATCTATTTCACTTATAATTAAGTGAACTCAATTGTGCCATAGAAAGATGAAAATTCAGCCAGGCTCCGATGGCTCATGCCTGTAATCCTAGCTACTCAGGAGGCTGAGATCTGAAGATCATGGTTCAAAGCCAGCTCAGGGAGGAAAGTCCATAAGATTCTTATCTACAATAAAGCACTAGAAAACCGGAAGTGGTGCTGTGGCTCAAGTGGTACAGTGTTCGCCTTAAGCTGAAGAACGCAGTGACAGTGCCCAACCCCAGAGTTCAAGCCCCATGACTGAACAAAACAAAAAAAAAAGGAAACATGAGAACTCAGGTCAGCTTTACATCTTGGACATGCATAATGCCTTCAGCTTGACTATATGTATGGGCTTATCGAACCACTGTATGGGCCTCTGAGAGCACTATTCCTGAAACTTTTTATACTCTTTCTTTTATAAAAATGTTCTTAGCTGAGCATCAGTAGCCCATGGTTATCTCAATAGATGCAGAAAAGCAGTTGACAAGATCCAACACCCCTTTATGATGAGGGTTTTGGAAAAAATTAAGAATCCAGGCAACATTCCTCAATACAATAAAGGCTGTATATGACAAACCTACAGCCAGCATTATACTTAATTGTGAAAAACTAAAGCCATTTACTCTTAACGCAGGAATGATACAAGGATGTCTACTTTCTCCACTTCTCGTCAATTTAGTATTAAAATGCCTACCTACAGCAATAAGACAAGATGAAGACATAAGAGGGATCTAAATAGGAAAAGATGAAGTAAAACTCACCCACTTTGCAGATGACATGATCTTGTATTTAAAGAATGCCATGGACTCCACTATCAAATTACTCAAGCTGATTCAAAACTTTGGCAAAGTAGCAGGGTATAAAATTAACCCTCAAAAATCAATGGCTTTTCTGCATGCCAACAATGAGAAAAGCATGGGTGAAATCAGGAAAGCAACTCCATTTGTAATAACCCCACAAAAAATACCTAGGAATTAACTTAACCAAAGAAGTGAAGGACTTCTATGATGAAAACTTTAAAAACCTGAAAAAGGAAATCAAAAGAGAATTTAAAATGTGAAAAACCTCCCATGCTCCTGGATTGGAAGGATCAACATCATCATCGTGAAAATGGCAATACTTCCAAGGCTATTTTCAAATTCAATATGATACCTATCAATATTCCAACCTCATTCTTCAAAGAAATAGAAGAGGCAATCCAACAATTCATATGGAACAATGAAAGACCCCGAATAGTCAAAATGATCCTTAACAGAAAGAACAATGGTGGAGGAATATCAATACCAAATTTCATTCTATACTACAAAGCCATAGTAATCAAAACAGCTTTGTACTGGCACAATAACAGACGGCAGGCCAAATGGAATAGAATTGAAAACCCAGAAATGCACCTACAGACCTATAGCCTTCTAATCTTCCATAAGGGAACTAAATAAATAGAATAAAGACAGCCTCTTTAGTAAATGGTGCTGGCAAAATTGGTTACTCACTTATGGAAAACTAAAACTAGCTCCTTATATATCACCCTGCTCTACAATCAACTCCAAATGGATCAAAGACCTCAAAGTCAAAGCAGACACTCCTAAAACATTACAGGTTGGAATAGGAGAAACCCTAGGTCTCCTTAGCACAGGCCAAAATTTTCTTAGTAGACACCCAGAAATACAACAAATTAAAGAAATGTTGGACAAATGGGATTGCATGAAATGCCAGAGCTTCCGCATGGCAAAGGACATAGCTAGTAAGATCAATAGAAAGCACACAGATTTGGAGAAGATCTTCACTAGCCATACAACGGACAAGGTCTCATATCTAAAATATACCTGGAACTCAAAAAATTAAATCTCCCAACAACAAATCCTTAAAGAACGACTGCACAATATATAAATGGGCTAAAGACTTACAGAGAAACTTCTCTGAAGAGGAAAGAAGGATGGCCAATAGACACATGAAGAAATGTTCAACCTCCATAGCCATAAAAGAAATGCAAATCAAAACAACATTGAGATACAACCTCACTCCAGTTAGAATGGCTAAAATCAAGAACTCTAATAAAAACAGATGCTGGAGGGGATGTACACAGAAGGGAACCTTACTGCATTGTTGGTGGGAGTGTAAACTTGTTCAACCACTTTGGAAAGCAGTATGGAGGTTCCTCAAAAGGCACCACATAGAGCTTCCCTATGACCCAGCAATCCCACTTTTGGACATTTACCCAAATGTTCCCAAACAAGACCAAGCTAAAGCTACCAGCACGACTATGTTTATTGCAGCATTATTTACTATAGCTATGATATGGAGCCAACCCAGATGCCCCTCAGTAGATGAATGGACAAGAAAATGTGGTATATATACACAATGGAATTCTATGCCTCTATCAGAAAGAATGACATTGCCCATTTGTTAAGAAATGGAAAGGCTTGGAAAAAATTATATTAAGTGAAGTAAGCCGGGCCCAAGGAAGCATATGTCCCATAGTTTCCTTTATTTGCAATATCTAATATATGTCTGAGTCAAGCAGAAAAGGTCAGATAAGTTGATGTTAGGGAAATGAATCTTAAGATATGTATTCACATGTTTTTTTTCTTTCATTCGATTGTTTCTAACACATTTATAAGATTATTTCTTTGTAGCTTTGTATGTCCCTTCCCCACAGTATAACCCCTGCTTTCACTCTATTTGATGTCGGTATAATTTAAATAGGGATACAGGCGGAACCATTGCAACAATGAGTGTACAAGTCATTATGTCGAAAACAAACTTTACAACTTTGGTGCGGGGAGGGGGAGGGGAGGATTGGGGGGAGGATGGGAAGGGATGGGAAGGGGGAAAAAAAAGAACTAACCAGCACTATGGTTTGGTTGTGTGCTCACTGTGTGGAGGGGGTGGCCTGGCCTTGTGCTCACACTCACTGCCTCTCCAGCGCGGGTGAAGCCTGGATTCTACTCCAACAAAGTGAGAAGGAACCTAGGAAGGAGACAGTTCACATCCTGACAGCTTCCTAAGCCAACCCACCCCCTGATGGGCCAGGTCAGTGATGAGAAGGAACGGCTGTCCACTGCCTAGCAAGGCAGTGGAAGTGGCTCTTCCCCGATCTCAGCGCCATGGCCAGCATATCATGGGTAGCTAAACCCAAAGGTGAAAAATTCCCCTCATTTGCAGGGAGTAGTTTTTGATACAAGGAAAGATGGCCAGATGCAAAGTAATGAAGAAAAGATTTCTGCATTTCAATAACTCCCTTTCCATCTTCTCCTGCCCCTCCCCGAAAGGACTGAAACATTTCCAACTGGAATGGGGACCTGTCTCTACTCTGAGCCAAGGCAGAATTAAATAAGCCATTGTGCCATGTGCTCATGGGTAATTAGGCATGCAATTAGACATTTCCTGTCTGGGCTGGTGTTGAACCATGGTCTTCAGATCTCAGCCTCTCTGAGTGGTTAGGATAACAGGCAATAGCCAACATACCCAGCAGAAATATGTTATTTAAAACACTGTGGACAGCCGTTCCTTCTCATCACTGACCTGGCCCATCAGGGGGTGGGCCTCTGATTGCAGCCAGTGATCCCTGATTCAAGCTGTAGCCTAAAGTCTAACCTGAACTGAAGACTTACAGACACTCCCTCACTTACCAAAGCTACTTACCACTGTCCTCTCAGGTGATTCTCATATATAGTAAAGTTAGAGACCTCCTGCCTTGAATAGCAAATGGATGGATGTGGTATTGATTGTGAAAACTGCTCTGAAAACCTTACAGCCCCTATGTTCTCAGTTTTAGCTACACAGTCAAGTTACCTACTGGGGAGATTTTAAAAGCTTCCCACTGCCAAGACCCAATCCCAGGCTGTGTCATCAGAAGCCCTTGGGCTAGGCCGAAGGTAGCTATGTTATTTGAGGGCTGTCTGGTGGATTCCAGCATTTAGCCAGGTTGGGGAGGTTTGGTTTTATACTTGGGTATAATGTGGTTGCAGAAATTGTGTGTGTGTGTGTGTATGTGTGTGTGTGTGTGTGTGTGTGTGTGTGTGTGTGTGTGTGTGTGTGTGTGTGTGTGTGTTTCTGTTTGTCTGTGTCTCTGTGTTGGTCCCGGGTGCTATCACTGAGCCTCTTTGAGCTCAAGGCCAATGCTCTACCACTTGAGCCATAGTGCCACTTCTGGTTTTTGAGTGGTTAATTGGAGATAAGAGTCTTACAGGGAATTTTCTGTCCAGGCTGACTTTCAGACTTCAGTCTCCTGAGTAGCTACAGGCAGGAGCCAGTGGTGCTGGCTGGCTGTAGAATTTTAGGAAGGAGGTAAGTAGCTTTGGTAAGAACTAATAGTTCTTTGTGTTCCTTGCAGGTCAGTCTACTGCAAATATTTTTTTCTCCTTGTTGAACAAAGGGCAATCTCTGTTCCTTTGCCTCTTGTTGTTGTGGTTGTTGTTGTTGTTGTGTGTGTTGATCCCAGTGCTTGAACTCAGGGCCTGGGAGCTGTCCCTTTTGCTCAAGGCTAACACTCTACTTCTTGAGCTCCACTTCAGGGGGGTTTTGTTTTGTTTTGTTGTGGGATGGGTTTTTATTTTGGCAATGAACTATAGATAAATGTTTCATGGACTTTTCTAACTTTGAACTCGTATATTCAGATCTCAGCCTCTTGATTAGCAAGGATTATAGATGTGAATCATTGGTGCCTGGGTCTATAAAAACATAGATGATCCTCAATGGATAATGTGATTTTCTTGTCAGCCAGAGAATTCTCCTGTTCTATCAAGGTGGGCCTCTGATTGCAGCCAGTGATCCCTGATTCAAGCTGTAGCCTAAAGTCTAACCTGAACTGAAGACTTACAGACTCTCCCTCACTCCGACCCAGGCTCACTGAGGCCTCTGTCAACTGGAGGGAACTTTCTGGAACTTTCTAGAACATTCTGACATCATCGAGTCTGTGTGACCTGAAGCAAGCAATCTTGAAGCTCCCTTTTCTTTGAGATATGGAGAGCTCTAAACCAGACCAAGGCAGTTTGCTAAGAATGGACTTGCTTTTCAATACTGTAGTCTACAACCAGGCCCCAAATGAACATCCAGCAAATACTTGATGAAAGAACTAATAGAGTAATGCAAATATGAATATCATGCCATCATTTCCCCTGGTTCATCTTTTCCCTAAATGATTTACACATTAAATCTTGTGACCCAAGATTTGCTTGCAGTGAAAATTTTTGGATAATCTTATCCATTTCCAGCTTTAGTCAATGATGGAGATACTTGACATTTATTTTCCATAGCCGGGTTTTTTGTTTGTTTTCTGTTTTGTTTGTTTTTGTTTGTTTTTTGTTTGTTTGAACTCAGAGCATAGGCACTGTTCCTAAGCCTTTTTGCTCAAAACTAGTGCTCTACCACTTGAGCCACATCTCCACTTCTGTCTTTTTGCTGATTAATTGGAGGTAAGATTCTCACAGACTTTCCCTCCCAGGCTGACTTTGATGAACCATGCTCCTCAGATTTAAGCCTCCTGAGTCACCAGCAGCCAGCTTATACCTTCATTTTCTCTCACAAACATGTGCAGGACTATGATTAGCATAAGCAGGACAGTGGAGGAGCAATCCATTTTCAGTGGACCAAACGTGTCACCTCTGTGAACAGACAAACATGGGATTGTGCCTGGGATATCAAATAGGAGAGAGATGTTGTTCACACTGTCTAATTTCTCTCAAATTCACTTCTCTCAAAAGTCAGCTAGTAACAAAGGAGGCTTCTGAGGTGTGAATGGTTAGTGAGTAGAAAGTAGGGCTGGACTCATTATTTGCTATGAGCTTGATGCAAAGCATCTGGAAACTGTAAAGCAATAATAATAATAATTATAACGATAATAATTCAATATTTTTGTGTTTAATTCTAGGTTTTATCCCAAAGGAAACTCCTGCAAAGTCCCAGAAGGTACTAGAAGGGAGGCAGGGACTTTTCCTGCCAGCTGTGGTATGCACCCAGGGGCTCTGCTGACATCTCCTTGTCCATATAGACACTAGCTTGCTGTTGGCTGGCAGTGTGGCAGAGAGCCAATCGCTGCACTTACATAGAATCTTCTTTAAAAATTGACAGAGCAATGAAATTACCACCCGGCTAGATTTCTCTTTCCAAATACAAGACTGACTTTTAAGTACATTATACTGATGTAATTGAAAATCAGAAGCATGGGAAAAGAGGTGCTCTAATTTCTTCTTGACTGTTGGGTGGGGCCTAGATGATCTACTGACAGAGCAGGGAGGCATGGGAGATAGAAGGATGCTGGGGAGAATGGAAGGCCAACAACAAATCGGTATACCACATCCTTAAATGGAGCAGAATTCCTAAAGGAATAGTAGTTTACCACTCTGGAAATCTAAAGTCTGTGGGTTTTCTCCAGTGATGTGCATAGAACAATGTGGGTTTCAATTAATTCTGCTATTCCTGTTTCTGTCCCTGTGATAAGAAATTTTCTTTCTCTCCTTCCTTCTTTCCTTCTTTCCTTGCTTCCTTCATTCCTTGCTTCCTTCCTTCTTTCTTTCCTTCCTTCCTTCTTTTCTTTTCTTTGCTTTTTTTCTTTCTTTCTTTTTTTCCCCCATCCCAGGGCTTGAACTTTGGGCCTGAGTGCTGTCCCTGAGTTTTTGTGCTCAAGGTTAGCCCTCCACCATTTAAGCCAGAGCTCACTTCCAGCTTTCACTGTAATTAATTGGAGATAAGAGTCTCAGAGCATAGAGACCCGGAAGCACAACAAATCAAAGAAAGGTTGGACAAATGGGATTGCATAAGATTGCAGAGCTTCTGCAGGGCAAATGACATAGCTGGCAAGATCAATAGAAAACCCACCGATTGGGAGAAGATCTTTACTAGCCATACAACGGACAAGAGTCTCATATCTAAAATATACTTGGAACTCAAAAAATTAAACCACCCAACAACAAATCCTCAAAGAAACAACTGCCCAATAAATAAGTGGGCGAAAGACTTAAAGAGAAGCTTCTCTGAAGAAGAAAGAAGGATGGCCAATAGACACATGAAGAAATGTTCAACATCCCTAGCCATAAAAGAAATGCAAATCAAAACAACATTGAGATATCACCTCACTCCAGTTAGAACAGCAAAAATCAAGAACTCTAACAACAACAGATGCTGGAGGGGATGTGGACAGAAAGGAACCCTACTTCATTGTTGGTGGGAATGTAAACTTGTTCAACCACTTTGGAAAGCAGTATGGAGGTTCCTCAAAAGACTTCACATAGATCTCCCATATGATCCAGCAATCCCACTTTTGGGCATTTACCCAAATGTTTACAAACAAGACCACACTAAAGCTACCAGCACAACTATGTTTATTGCAGCATTATTTACCATAGCTAAGATATGGAACCAACCCAGATGCCCCTCAGTTGATGAATGGATCAAGAAAATGTGGTATATATACACAATGGAATTCTATGCCTCCATCAGAAAGAATGACATTTCCCCATTTGTTAGGAAATGGAAAGGTTTGGAAAAAATTATATTAAGTGAAGTAAGCCAGGCCCAAAGAAGCATAGGTCCCATGGTTTCCCTTATTTGCAATATCTAGTATAGGTATGAGTCAAGCGGAAAAGGTCAGATAATGTGATGTTAGGAAAATGAACCCTTAAATATGTATTTTAATGTTTTCGTTTCTTTCATGCATGTATTTCTAATGCATTTATAAGATTATTTCTTTGTTGCTTTGTATGTCCCTCCCCCACAGTGTAACCCCCGTTTTCACTATATTTGATGTCAATATAACATGTGGAGTAGATGGGGACAAACAAGTCGTTTAAGGATTCAGGTGGACCTGTTGCAACAATGAGAAGTACAAAATGTCATGTCAAAACCAGCTTTACAATGTCGGTGTGGGGGGGGGGAGGGGGGTATAATTGGGTGGGGGGAGGGGGGAGGCGGGGAAGGGAAGTGAAGGGTAAACAAAGGAGGAGGCTGCAATGCTTGGTAAGAAATGTATGCATTATCCTGCCCATGTAATTGTAGCCCCTTTGTACAGTATGTTCTCAAATAAAATAAAATACAATTAAAAAAAAAAAGAGTCTCAGAGCTTAGATTATAAAAAAGAACACAGTAAAAGACAGATTGCCCATGCAAGCCAATCCAAGATGGTACCCAATATTAGCACTTGTTCTTTGTTCATTTAACAGTGTCCTGTGGCAAACCTGGCAGCAGGGGGTGCTGTGCCCCTATGATTGATCTCTCCCTTTTTTAGGGCCTGATGTGAGGATGGACAGAAGAGATCAATCATAGTGATAGATGGTTGGTGATTCTAAGTGGTTCTGAAAGAATGTTAATTTTAGGTGCTGGATCTTGGTAAATGGAGTATTACAGAATGTGATCAAGTGACACTTGAGGGCTTTTGTGATATCATGTTCGAGATTTCCTCTGCCTGGCGTTTGCAGTGTAGAATTTTCTCTTGAGAGATTTCTTTAGTCTGATATCATTCCTGCAGATACCAACCAATGCTGCTTCAGATGAGTTTGGACTTCCTTGACATGTCTATCTTGAGTTGAAGAGTATCAACCTTGGTGCCCTGGTTTAATGAGTCAGATGACACTGGAATTCAAATGTGTGTGTTTTGATCAGGGAGCACATTATACCCATACAGTAACCATGACAGGATATAGCACTTCACTGCCAAATGCCTGTGCTTTAGAAGAACCATCCAGGCACAGATGAAGAATCTCCTCCTTACTGTCGGGGATTGAGGCTGGCATTCCAACCCCTCTAAGAAACTCCGAACCTGTCTTCTTCACATTAGGAAAAAAGCACTGGGGACAAATGCTGGCTTTGGTCCTTGCTCTGAGAAGTTCTGACAGGAGTGACTATGTGTCTTAATTTATTCCTCTGTAAATAAGATTCAGAGCTAGGCACTAGTGGCTCATATCTGTCATCCTACTTACTCAAGAGGCTTAGATCTGAGGATGCATGTTCAAAGCCAACCCTGGGCAAGAAAGTCTGCGAGACTCATCTCCAATGAACCACCAGAAAACCAGAAGTGGTGCTGTGGTTCAAAATAGTAGACCACTAGCCTTGAGCAAAAGAGCTCAGGGACAGCACCCAGGCCCTGAGTTCAAGCCCCTGACAAAAATATATTAAATATATAATAATAATTATTATAAATAAATATATAAATAATAAATACATAAGAACAAAATAAGTAAGGTTCCAGTACAGTAGCATAAGATTTAGGGTTGAAATCTACCTTTAACTTGGATTGGGTAAAACCTGCCTCTTCTTGGAACTCAGCTTCCTAATCAGAGGCAAATGTTGTATGTGTGCCTGTACTGGATCTTGAACTCAGGGCCTGCGCATTGCACTCTACCAATTGAGCCACAGTTCCACTTCCTGTTTCCTGGTGACTCATTGGGGATAAGAGTCTCATGGACTTTCCTGAACAGGCTGGCTTCAAACTACAGTCCTCAGATCTCAGGGTCTTCATTAGGAATCTGCAGCTAGGATTATCAGTGTGAGCCATCCCGGTGCCTAGCTTTGCCAGGTTCTGAGGTATCTTTTAGACAAATCAGAAGGGCCGTTAGCCACCTCGGATCATCTGAGGTAACAGCAAAAAGCCAGGAGAGCGAGGTGGAGCTACCCAAGTTTGGCAAGGGGGAAACCCCCAAATGGCTTCTTTACTCTGGAAGTTCTCAATATTCCACCATAAATGTTTCATAATTGTCTCATGGATTATTCAGTTGCAACTTAATAACCTTCAATTTTATGAGATTGTAGGGTTTTTTTTCCCATATGGGAGTAAAACGTTGCCAACCTGGGAGCCAGCTGGGAGGAGAAAATGCTGACATTGTCCATTTATTTTCATGATGCAATGGAATCCACAATAAACAATAAATAAAAAAACAAAAATAAGAGGAGTAAAAATAATCCTGATGTTGCTCTTTCTAAAATATTTCATTTCATAAAACTCTCCCTCTTTGCAGATGACATGATCTTGTATTTAAAGAATCCCATAGACTCCACTCCCAAATTACTCAAGCTGATTCAAAACTTTGGCAAAGTAGCAGGGTATAAAATGAACCCCCCAAAATCAATGGCTTTTCTGTATGCCAACAATGAGAAAAGTGTGGCTGAAATTAGGAAAGCAACTTCATTTGTAATAGCCCCACAAAAAATAAAATACCTAGGAATTAACTAAAGAAGTGAAGGACCTCTATGATGAAAACTTGAAAATCTTAAAAAAGGAAATCAACACAGAACTTAAAAAATGGCAAAACCTCCCATGCTCCTGGATTGGAAAGATTAACATCGTGAAAATGGCAATACTTCCCAAGGCTATCTACAAATTCAATGCAATACCAATCAAAATTCCAACCTCATTCTTCAAGGAAATAGAAGAGGCAATCCAAAAATTCATATGGAACAATAAACGACCCCAAATAGCAAAAACGCTCCTCAATGGAAAGAACACTGCTGGAGGAATATCAATACCAAACTTCAAACTCTACTATAAAGCCATAGTAATCAAAACAGCTTGGTATTGGCATAAGAACAGACCTCAGGACCAATGGAATAGAATTGAAAACCCAGAAATGAACCTACAGACATATAGCCATCTAATCTTCGATAAGGGAGCTAAACCAATAGAATGGAAGAAAGACAACCTCTTCAGTAAATGGTGCTGGCAAAATTGGTTAACTACATGTAGAAAACTAAGGCTAGATCCTTATATATCACCCTGCACCAGAATCAACTCCAAATGGATCAAAGACCTTGAACTCAAAGTAGACACTCTGAAAACATTACAGGATGGAATAGGAGAAACCCTAGGTCTCCTTGGCTCAGGCCGAAATTTTCTGAATAGAGACCCGGAAACACAACGAATCAAAGAAAGGTTGGACAAATGGGATTGCATGAAGTTGCAGAGCTTCTGCAGGGCAAACGACATAGCTAGCAAGATCAATAGAAAGCCCATGGATTGGGAGAAGATCTTTACTAGCCATACAACGGACAAGGGTCTCATATCTAAAATATACTTGAACTCAAAAAATTAAACCCCCCAACAACAAATCCTCAAAGAAACAACTGCCCAATAAATAAGTGGGCGAAAGACTTAAAGAGAAACTTCTCTGAAGAAGAAGGATGGCCAAAAACACATGAAGAAAATGTTCAACATTCCTAGCCATAAAAGAAATGCAACTCAAAACAACATTGAGATATCACCTCACTCCAGTTAGAACAGCAAAAAATCAAGAACTCTAACAACAACAGATGCTGGAGGGGATGTGGATAGAAAGGAACCTTACTTCATTGTTGGTGGGAATGTAAACTTGTTCAACCACTTTGGAAAGCAGTATGGAGGTTCCTCAAAAGACTTCACATAGAACTCCCCTATGACCCAGCAATCCCACTTTTGGACATTTACCCAAATGTTTACAAACAGGACCACACTAAAGCTACCAGCACAACTATGTTTATTGCAGCATTATTTACCATAGCTAAGATATGGAACCAACCCAGATGCCCCTCAGTAGATGAATGGATCAAGAAAATGTGGTATATATACACAATGGAATTCTATGCCTCCATCAGAAAGAATGACATTGCTCCATTTGTTAGGAAATGGAAAAACTTGGAAGAAATTATATTAAGTGAAGTAAGCCAGGCCCAAAGAAGCATAGGTCCCATGGTTTCCCTTATTTGTAATATCTAGTATATGTATGAGTCAAGCGGAAAAGGTCAGATAATGTGATGTCAGGAAAATGAACCCTTACATGTGTATTTTAAAGGTTTTTTCTTTCATGCATGTGTTTCTAACACATTTATAAGATTATCTCTTTGTTGCTCTGTATGTCCCTCCCCCACATTATAACCCCTGCTTTCACTATATTTGATGTCAGTATAACTTGTGGAGGAGATGGGGAAAAACCAGTTGTTTAAGGATTCAGGCGGACCAGTTGCAACAATGAGAAGTACAAGTTGTCATGTCCAAAACGAGCTTTACAACGTCGGTTTGGGGGGGGAATGGGGGGGAAGGAGAAGGATTAGGATTGGGGGGAGGTGGGAGTCTGGGAAGGGATGTGAACGGTAAACAAAGGAGGAGGCTGCAATGCTTGGTAAGAAATGTACACATTATCCTGCCCATGTAATTGTAACTCCTCTGTACAGTATGTTCACAAATAAAATAAAATTAAATTAAAAAATATTTCATTTCAAACCTGTGTTTGCAATATTTATTTTCCCCTATCACTAAGGAGCTGAGCTAGCTTTTTGGTAGGTAACAGGATTCATTTCTCTTTTTATTCTGTATCCATTAATGAGTTACACAGAGTATTCATTTTGGAATGAAGGCTTCTGTGGTACCTGAGGAGTATTTTAATGTCATGAAAGAGTGACACTTGAATACTGGAGTCTGACTCGAGGCTGTCATTTAATTTATGCACATACTTCACAATCCCAATTAAGTGTTCTCAGCCTTGGATTCCTTATTATGAATGAAGCAACTTGGTAAGACATTACACAAAACATGCAACCAGCACAGCAACCCAGGTAAAGAAAGATCACCTCTCATCCTAGCTACTCAGGAGGCTGAGATTTAAGGATTGAAGTTCAAAGCCAGCCCGGGGAAGGAAACTCTGTGAGATTCTTATCTCCAATAAACCACTAAAATAAAGTCAGAAATGGAGCTGTGTGGCTCAAGTAGCAGAATGCTAGCCTTGAGTAAAAAAACTCAGAGACGGTTGCCTAGGCCTTGAGTTCAAGCCCTAAGACTGGCACAGATAAAATAAAAAATAAAAAGCTGATCTCTGTGAAAGGATGAACAGAAAAATCCAAAGGAAAAGCTGGACATTTCAGACAGCTGCCCGTAATGTCTGCTCCTTTCCGTGAGTTTAAATGTTTTCTAGAAGCTAGAGAGAACAAAGCAAGACCACCCTTTCCTCTGGTGCTTGGTAATGTCATTTTATGAGCTGCTACTAAAGCCCTTTTATTGAACCATGAATCATGAGTGGAGGTGTGGTTCAAGTGGTAGAGTGTCAACCTTGATCAAAAAAAAAACAGCTAAGCAAGAGCACAAGGCCCTCAATTCAAGTCTTTGTACCATCACACAAACACACACACAAACACATAGTACATGATTTCTGTGTGGGTGGGGTGGGGTGGGCAGGAGCTTGAACTCAGGGCCTGAATGCTGCCCTGAGATATATTTGGCTCAAGGCCAGCTCTCTAGCACTTGAGTCACAGCTCTTCTTCCGGTTTTCTGGTGGTTAATTGGAGATCAGAGTGTCACAGACTTTCCTGCCCAGGCTGGCTTTGAACTGTGATCTTCGAATCTCAGCCTCCTGAGTACTTAGGATGACAGGAATAAGGCACCAGAACCCAGAAATGGGCTCTCTCTTGTGTTTTTTTTTTTTTTTTTGTAGAATCAAAGAAGAGTAGGAAGATGATAATAGAGACTGTGGCAGATGTATTCCAATACACCCATTTTCCTGATGCAAAACTGAGACCTGGTGAAGATGGTAGATGTGACCAAGATTTCCTAGTAGGATATGACAGGACCTGGGACTCAAGGCGAAGTTCTTTGGTTCCTGATCAGAAAGTACCAGAAATGTGCAACCAGTTTGGTGCACATCTGGTCTGAAGGGAACTAGTCTGCACAGGTGCAGGGCAGGCAGGGCTGGATAAGGCAGAACTGAAACTCGTGGGTTTGCTATATATAGGCAAAGGACCATGACTGTGGCAAACCGGGGCGGGGGACGGAGTGGAGGAAAGATGATGGGGGTGCTGAGTTGGGTGCTCCTCAGATGGACGGACCTGAATCATCCAATTAAAACTGAAGCTGATGCCCCACAGGCTGCACGCAACCCAACATTTGCATTGACTTGCAATAACATTTTATTAAAGAAAGAAAGACAGAAAGGAAGAGAGAAAGGAAGGGAGAAAGGAAGGAAAAGAAGGAAGGAAGGAAGAAAGAAAGAAAGAGAGAAAGAAAGAAAGAAGGGAAGAAAGAAAGAAAGAAAGAAAGAAGGGAAGAAAGAAAGAAAGAAAGAAAGAAAGAAAGAAAGAAGGAAAGAAAGAAAGAAAGAAAGAAAGAAAGAAAGAAAGAAAGAAAGAAAGAAAGAAAGAAAGAAAGAAAGAAAGAAAGAAAGAAAGAAAGAAAGAAAGAAAGTTTCAAATATAACAACCTTGTTACAGGCATCCTGACAGCTGTCTGTGGCTCTCCACTGCCCCCTAGTGGCCAGTGCTTTCAAGTGTCTAGAGCCTTGGTTTCTTCAGGGCTCTTTCACAAGCAGCCCAGCGGTTTCTTGTTAATGTCTTTAACAGTATTCAGGGGGACTAAAAAAAAAGTGATAGAGTCTACAACTTTGACCAGGGAGACACCACATATATTTCAAGGGCATGCTGCCACTAAGGACTATGAGATTGCTAATAAATACTGCTGAGCTGTAAGCTTAGCTTTTGTCCATGGCCTTATGGAACCCAAAGTATTTCTGAATCCATCTCACCCACTATCAGAGAAACATGCTCTCCCCAAGATATGTGCCTATGAGGATATCTCTAAGAACTGTACACATGTGTTCCAAAATTCTTCCAAATAGACACTTCCTTTGATCCAGAAGTGATATTGCCTCTAATTATTTAACTCAGGAAATCCGTGGAGAAAGAGTATAGCTCAAGAACATCCATCGTGGTGTTTTTGTTTTAAATAGGATAACAGACATGGAGGAATTCTTTCCCTTTCCAATAAAAGGAAACTCTCATTGTGTTATGATATTTCAGTCTGAGTGACTCAAATCCACCAAATAATGAAGTACTTAATCACATGAGAAAATATCCCAGTTATGCAGTGATTAGAAAAAAAAGTGATTTGCCTAACAACATTGTATATAATAGTACATGGGTTTCTGAACAAAGTTAGTGATTGGGGATTGGAAGGCTGTAGAAAGGGCAGGAGATGAGAGGCATGGAGGCTCATGTCTACTATGATCACTCAGGGTGGGTAGACGGATTCATCTGTCTTTGCCTGAGAGAGGATGGGCGCCATGTGTTTGAATGGTCTATGCTCTGCCTTGTCCCAGGTGAGCACATTCTCTGCACTCCTGAGCATGGTAGCTCCTTGGATCCATATGGAAGCTGAGAATTCCTCACTTAATCAGATCATTCAGCACAGGCTGGCTTCGCCAAGATCAAATTACACAATGTCTATGGGTGAATTGAACATGCAAATTAATTCTGTCTTGTGTTCAGGGGGAAATTAAAAAGAAGATCATCTGAGCTGAGAGGACACAAATGGAATCATCACTTCGGTTTACAGGGAAACAAGATGCCATCTCTGGAGAGCCCTAACTTCACCATTTGCTTTCAGTCTACTGATGCTTGATACTTCCCATCCCAGGATGAGGCTTTTGATCACAGGCCAAGCAGGTCATCTGATCACACCTCCTTTAAGAGTAAGTTCTCCCTAGAGGTTCCCAGGCCCTTCCCCACCAGTGTACAACCAGTGTGTGTATGTGTGTGTGTCTGTGTGTGTCTGTGTGTATGTGAGAGAGAGAGAGAGAAAGACAGAGAGAGAGACAGAGACAGAGAGAGAGACAGAGACAGAGAGAGAGACAGAGAGAGAGACAGAGAAAGAAAGAAAGAATATGCAAGTGTCCCTCTCTATCCTCACCCCCTCAAGTCTGTAGTCAGTGCACTGGTCCGGGTATATGCCAGACCTGAGGCACAGAAGAGCCTTGTTCCTATCCTGGCTTATAGGTTGCTGAGGTCCATGCTCCAGCGGAAGCAGGTGGTCCGGGGGAGGAGCATGTGTCTGGGGGAGGCTTGCTGCTTCTGTTCAGTCTGTGCTTTTACCTGATTGGACGAGGCTTATCCTGCCTAGGGAGCAAAGTCTGCTTTGGAGAGTCTACAGAGTGTTAATCTCATCAAGAAACCTGGATGACAGAATGCTTGAACAAGTATTTGCATTCTCCAGGGCCTGGTCAAGTTAACCTAGCATTAGTCACCACACATGGATTATAGAATTTCTCCAGTGATATTGTGTAAGGTCCTTCCTTCCTTCCTTCCTTCCTTCCTTCCTTCCTTCCTTCCTTCCTTCCTTCCTTCCTTCCTTCCTTCCTTCCTTCCTTGCTTCCTTGCTTCCTTCCTTCCTTCCTTCCTTCCTCCCTCCTTCCCTCCCTTCCTTCCATTCCTCCTTCCATCATTCCTTCCTTCCTTGCCACTTCTGGGGTTTGAACTCAGAGTTTAGGTGTTATCCCTGTGCTTTTTTGCTTAGCACTTTACCACTTGAGCAACAGCACCGCTTCCAGCTTTTTGTTTGGTCTTGTGGCTTGAACTTTAGACCTGGGCACTGTCCCTGAGCTCTTTTGCTCATGGCTAGTGATCTACAACTTGAGCCACAACTCCACTTCCAGCTATTTTGGTGATTCATTAGACTTTCCTGTGCAGGCTGACTTTGAACACCAATACTCAGATCTCAGCCTCCTGAGTAGCTAGGGTTACAGACATGAGCCACCAGCCCCAGATTTCCACATTTGATTCTTCCCTGAGAATATTTGTTTTGCTTTGGTTTTTGTTTTTCTTAAGGCTAATGTTCCATCACTTCAGCTACAGCTCCACACCCAGTTTTTTTTTTAATGATTCCATGGAAATAAGAGTCTCACAGCCTTTCTTGCCAAGGCTAGCTTCAAAGTCCAGCCTACTGGATGTAAAGAGTATCTCTCAGAACAAAATCAGTGAACCTGGTAGAGACGTTCTGAAAACGTGTCTTGGGCCATACAAGAGGCACCTGAGGAAAAAGAATCAGTTCAAAAAGTGTAGAGAGAAGAAAGATTCTCAGCCCCAAGATTCTGTGTGGTGGGATAAGGAGGCCAGCATAGCCAGAGCACGGGGAGATGAGGCTCTCAGGAGGAAGAGCACAGTGAAATCATGTCCTAAGGTTTGTCTTGAGGGTGTTGGAATGAGGTTCAAGTCATGTGATCAGACTTCATGGCCTGACCATCAGTAGTGACTTGTCTTAGAAATAAGACTCACATGTATCAACACTGCTTTTCAATTGCCTTCAATTCTCCAGGAGATCCTGTATACCATATTTCCCCTCCCCTTTACTCAGTTTCTTTTCTGGGTAGATCTTTCTAAAATAAATTCCTATCTGTAGAGGAAGTCTGAGTGCTAGTCATATGAAAAGCAAATAGACGCTCACGATTGACCACTGAAATATTTTTTTTCAGTTATAAGTGAATTCCTTAGAAATTTTATTATAAATAAATTCCTCATTCAGGGCACATCTGGCTATAGAAGAAATCCCAGGATAACAGCTCCATTAGGATGATGGTCTGCCTCTTAGCAGACCATCACTCAACTATTTAATGATCAGCCAAATAGATATTAGATAGTTGATTTAATTCTTTTTTCCAAAAGAGGCAATAAAGCTATTTCATTTTTTGCCATTTATTTTCCATTTAAATCTACAGGATGGAGGAGGTGGTAAAGATGAGAAAGTAAGTTTGCTGAAGATTCTTATAATTTGGATTGACTCAGCTGAGTGGAATGTAGAGATTTTTATTATTGTTAATTTGCTTTATTATTCTTTTAGAGGTGATGTACAGAGGGGTTACAATTACCTGAATCAGGTAATGAGAACATTGCCTATCTTTTTTTCTTTCTTTTTTTTTTAGGGGGTCCGGTTGTGGGGCTTGAACTCTGGGCCTGGGCACTGTCCTTCAGCTCTTCAGCTCAAGGCTAGCGCTCTACCACTTGAGCCACAGGGCAACTTCTGGCTTCTTTCTTTTTGCTTATGTGTTGCTGAGGAATCAAACCCAGGTCTTCATGCATACAATGCAAGCACTCTACCACTGAGCCACCTTCCCAGCCCCAGAACATTGCCTTTCATAGAGTGTCTTCTGTTCCCTTTTTCTCTCCCAGGCCCTCCCTCTCATCTCCATCTGTGAATTGTATAGTTCACTTTCATCCGTGTCCAGTGAGTTCTATGGCTGCACTTTTCACCCCTTTTCTCTTGAATTTTGTACCCTCCCCCAACACTTACGAAGTTGTACACTTGAATCCACCATACATAAGATAAAGAATATAGAATCATCCATAATTAAAAACAAAAAATCCTTTTTTTCCAAGTCTTAGAGTTTGTTTTATTATGTATATTATTTTATATAAATATGGAAAGGCACTTATGCATTGTGCCTTTGAGTTTCTCTCCTAAGAGTAGCGTCTTTTGTTCTCCCTGTATGTGCGTCTCTAGAATCCTGTATAATTTGTCATATTCCAGTACATTTTAGGTCTAACTTCAGCATATCAGAGAGAACATGCAACTGTGTGTTGACTTACCTTACTTAACATGATTTGCTCTAGATCCAAAAGACACCTGCACACCTATGTTCATTGCAGAGCTATTCACAGTGGCCAAAATATGGAAACAGCCCAGCTTCCCCACATTAAATGAGTAGATCAAAAAAAAAAACCCAATTGTACTTACACACAATGAAATTTTAAACAGGCCTTAGGAATTTCGAGATTTTTCTGTATGGCCCAGCCCTGGTAAAGAACCATCTGGATCTTGTGATAATGAACCTGTCCTCCATCTGTGGTAGCTTTTAGGCTAAAAAAGGACCAATGTTTACCATTTATAATCCATTGTAGTCAAATATTTTTGTTTGTTTTCTTGATCTCAAATTGAAAAGCCAAGTACTGATTATTTGGTGGTCCCATAAACAGATGGCCTTCCTTGTACTAGTGAATCTTTGGTGTTTGTTTGCTGTGATTTACCATGGCTCACAGGCCAAGACATCTCTCTCTGGCTTTGCTCCTTTAATAGGGACTATGCGTTGCTCTGAGCAGGACTTCTATAACTCTATATGAATCTGTTTCGAAGAGAAAGATCAAACATTTGCTTGTATATATTTGACACTCTGTAATATTTTATTATATAACTATATATACATATGTATGCATATAATTTATACATAGTAGATTAAATATGTCTGTATACATATATATGTATATATATGTGTGTGTATGTATGGTGTATGTGTGCTCGTAATAGGACTTAAACTCAAGGGCTATGTGCTTTCTTTTTTCTTTTTTGTTCAAGGCTGGCACTATTCCAATTGAGCCACAGCTCCACTTTTAGCTTTTTGGTTCTTAGTTGGAGATAAGAGCCTCATGGTCTATTCTACTTGGTCTAGCTTGGAACTATGATCCTCATCTTTCAGGCTCTTAAATAGCTAGGTTTAAAGGCATGAACAACTAGCAGCAGTCCTATTATATTTGAATTGAAATACAAATGTAAAGAACAAACACTTGTAGTATTTTCAAATCAGTATTTTTTCTTTTCTTTTTTTAAAATTTTATTTTTTATTGTGAAAATATCGTACCCACGGTATAACCCCTGCTTTCACTGTATTTGATGTTGGTATAATTGGTGGAAGGGAAGGGCAAAAACAAATCGTTTAACTAGGGATACAGGTGGACCCATTGCAACAATGAGATGTACAAGTATCTTTTCATTTACACTAAAACACACTGCTTTTCAAATTGATTTGTTCTGTTATTCCAACTCACTTACCAAGGAAGGAAAGGAAATGGAAAAGGAAACATTGAATACCAATGAACCTCTGAATATACCAAGGCTCAGGCCTGCTAGCTATTATTTCTTTGCTAGGAAATATAACAGGATATAGTCTACAGGTAAAGCAGGAGAACAAGCTCTCCACTGAGGCTGCAGAAAGGCTGATGAGGATGGGGCAAACAACTTTATCTAGGAAGTTTCACAAAGTGTTTGATGTGGTAGGCTGACTCTGGTGGATGTGTAGCCAATGTTAGAGGACATCCATTGTAAAAGGCCATATAGAGATGAGGAGGATAACTGAAGGTGAATATGTGGTTAGAGAGGCTTGCTTTCTTGAATATAGATGTTTATAGAGTAGGTTTTATACTGTTGAAAATGAGACAGTTAAGGAAGGGATGCTTATTTAATGTTTTAGTTCCAGGAATTGGAAATATTTAACATTATCTTTGAAAATTGATAGTGAGATAAGTGTATTTACAATTTCAATTCCAACATATAGTCTTTCCCAAAAAGTGGTTGTTCATTCTGAATCAGTTTAGAAATGAACCACCATAATATATTTGAACACACAAAAATAATGACCTAACAACTTGCCATGCATGGAATTAAAAAATATGTAACAAGGCTCATGTCTGAAATCCCAGCTGCTCAGGAGGCTGAGATCTGAGGATAGCTGTTTGAAGCCAGCCCAGACAGAAAAAAAATTGTGAAACTCATATTACCAATTAGCCTCCAAAAAAAAAGTAGGAGATTGATGTGTGGATCAAGTGGTAGAGTACAAGCCCTGAGTAATATGGTTCAGGGACAGCACCTGGGTCCTATTTCAACCCTCCATATTCATGCAAAACCATAAATTATGTGAGTAAAGCATGTGGTGTATATTAGAGTTCTCATTTCTTATGCCATTCATAGTATATATATCACAAAATTCAGTTTTGTACAGGTATTAATTATAGTTACTATAGTAGTATCAATTATTATAAACATATTATACATATATTACTTATAGATTACATAACATTAATGATATTATAATATATTATTCCTACATTATTAATAGTAATTATAGTAATATCAGTAAAATAGATATATGTTTTAGAAAAGGGAGTAAGTTTTCTTTGGTATAATGAGGAAGTAACAGTCACAAAAATTTTTCCTTTTAGATTATATTTGTAAATTATTTCTTTTGCATTCAAGATGCTGAATGTTAAAAGCATGTTTTCTTCATATGCACTGGTGTCATTGGCATGGAGTTGTTCTCCTAAAGCATTTACTCCAGGCAGCATAAACAGTGGAAGCTTGAATGATGGTCATTCAGGAATTTCTTTAGAAAATTAACCAATCTTGATTTGATTACTAACAAATTTGTACCCAATACCTTTTTCATTTATAAATTATTTTCCTTCTATAGCAATTTCATAGCCATTAGAGCTATAATTAGAAAAATAATGTAGATTCTTCTGTTCCTTATCTCTTAAAAGGTAATGTGACATTCACAGAACATCCTCAGATAAGCATGATGGAAAACTGGATTTGAATTCTAGGTCTGCAACTGGTCAGTCTCAAGTATTTGGGAAATTTGGTTGGCTTTGCCTGCCTAGTTCTTTAGATAGAAAAATAGATTAGATAGATAGATAGATAGATAGATAGATAGATAGATAGATAGATAGATAGATAGATAGAGCTATAGATATAATGAAGTATTTAATAAAAAGCACAGAATCTTTTCTCAAGTATGTATATTTACATTTTGAAAAAGTAATATAAAAAGGGTAGACATTATTAAATGTATTTCTTTAAAAAAACGAGTGCATGTCAGGAATAACTTCCCTTCAGCTCATATAAGAAGATGAGTAATTGTATCTTTTGTATGTTTGCCATATGGTATTGCATGAATTTTCAAAAATTCATGTGCATTTTAAATAATGGTATTTATTTCATAGTCACAAACCAAATAATTGGAGTGGATGACCCAAATGTCTTATTTCAGTTGCCTGAATCAGATTCACAAGAGTCTAAATTTCCTAGTTATGAACATTTCTCCATGCAAACTTAACAACATAGAATGGAGTGTGAAGGTAGAGCCTTTATATATATTAGAGTAACATGCACCTACACTAGTCTGCACTCATGAAACACTGATATATTACAATTGTGTTCATATCAGAAATATACTTTAGCTTAAAGTAAAATGAGATGGGATGTATACTCTCAACCAAAGAGCAATGATCACCCACTGCAATTTTTCTCAGTGGGAAAACCCTCCCATGCATTTTACTGACTTAACTTGTATTTTGTGCTTTACAATTATTGGAGAGGTCACCTTATGTCTACATACAATGCTGTAGCAGCCTTAGCTGACTTTCAGTTGTACCTCCATTCTTACGATCATGGTCAGCTCTGTAGCTGTAATCACATATTTAGTGGACATTTGATCTTGTCAAACCCTGATTTAAAATCCAGCTTTCACGTCTCATTGTCACAGTGTTAAAGATATCCCTCCTGTAGATTTATTTTATCTCCTTGTATTCCAGACACTGCCTTAGATGTTAGATTTTAAAGTAGAATTTTTGTACATTTTTTTGTAAAAATACTGTACAGAGAGGTCACAGTTAAATGACCAGGGTAATGAGTACATTTCCTATGGAGCATTGTTGCCTCGTCTTTTGTTTTTTTCCCTACGATCCCTTCCCTCCCACCTCCACAGCTACTCCCTCCCTCCCCCTCACCAGTTTTAAAGTTCATTTTCAATGGAGTGTCTTATACATCTCATTGTTACAAAAGGTCAACCTATATCCCTATTTAAGCATACTTAATATCATCTTATATGGTCATATATCCATAGATTTTGACCTTTTCTGCTTCTCCTAGAAAGAAGTAGAAATTTGACTTTGCATTTGATCTGTTGAGGTATAGTGATGCCTGATGAACTGCATATATATATATATATATATATATATATATATATATATACATATATATACATATACATATATATAAATAATGTTAATAATGTGATATTTTGACATATATTTGTTTAATTTTACAATTGAGGAAGTAAATACATATCACTTACAAAACTTTTCATGCTGGAAGTGGCACAGTAGCTCAAGTGGTAGAGTGCTCGCCTTGAGCAGAAGAGGTGAGGGACAGCGCCCAGGCCCAGAGTTCAAGCCCCACGACCGACAAAAAAAAAAAAAAAAAGAAAAAAAAAACTTTTCATGCACTTTCGTATTGTTTTATTTTACAATTGAGGAAGCAAATGTACATCATTTACAAAATTGCTTTCATGTACTTTGGTATTGCTTTGTTGTGAACTTCCTAAATGCCAGGCATGGCAGCACATATTCAAACTCCCATCACTTCTGTGGCTGAGACAAGGCTGGAAAGTTCCAGGCCATCTGGGACTACAGAGCAAAAAGAGAAAAAGAACCTTCCAAAGGTTTTATTACATACTTTTTACACTTAGCCATTATGACCACCATAATGGAACTCCACTTCTTCAATAAGGACTCACAGGATGACTGCTGATGATTGGTATCTTGCCAGGTGCTCATATATGTTTGTGTATCTTCTTTGATAAAGTGTGTTTCCACAGTTTGTATTGAGGAGCTCAGAATATCAGTTCTGTCCACAACTCTGGAACAGCAGAGATGAAGGGATACCTGGCCAATGAACTGAGAAATTACAGAGAGGGAAAGGAAAGAGGGACACCAGGGGACCCAAAGGCTCACCACCAGTTTTTGGTGGTCCTGCTTAACAAACTTTTTATCCAACTTAATATAGGGGTGTGGCTAAAGTTATTTGCACAAATTAGGTCATCAATCTATCTTGTGTTACAACCACTAACATGAGGTATACTTTGTATAAATAGTGACAATTAACTCTCTTACTGTTAGGGAGCAGAAGGGAGGAATACATATTTTAGCCATAAAATATCTTGTCTTATCTCCAAGATCTTACTATTTTAGTGTCCTAACAGCTGTATCTTAAACACACTTAAGGTAGTAACTTATAGCACTATCTTGCCTTGATGATTTGACTTTTCCAGGGTACATATCTCAGCCTTCTGAGTCTTGTTTAAGATGGCTTTCTAATCTTTTATCTCTTTCCAGATCTCACTGCTCAGCTCTAGAATCCCTCACAAGTAATCTTACAGTTGTATATTTTTGGAAAGGATTTTTTTTTCTAGGATAGGCTTCACTTTTTAAACTCTTAAGATTCCCTTTCTCTCCCTGTTCCTGTATCTTCCCCTTTGTGTGTGTGTTTGTGTGTAGGTTGTGACTGTGTGTGTGGGGTGTAGTAATGAGATTTGACTCGAGCCTTGAAGTTTTGGTGTTTACACTCATGCCTGATGCTATACCATGTGAGCCAATGTTCCACTAGGCCTTTGACTGATCAATGGAACATCAATGTCTCATGGATTTGGCTACCCCAGCAACCTGTGAGCCATGATCCTCCAATCTCAGCCTCCTGGGCATTTAAGAATAGGGATGAGCCACTGGTATCCAGATGTATTGCCAAGTGGTTTTTGGTTTTGTATTGTTGTTGTTGTGTTCATCCAAAATCTGTAAGGAAAACAAATCATTTATCATCAGGACTATTCACATAAAATATGCAGTGTTGAAAGATTAATTATGTTTGTCATCCTGTATGATTTTTATCAGTTTACAGATACAGTATGTAATTTGAATTTTTGAATTCTATTGTTGGAAACAGTTGAGTCACATATATAATTTCATTGTTCTTGATTTGGTTTTATAATGTGTTGTTTCAGAACAGAGTGTATTAAGGCTTAATTTTGCACTACTGAAACAAGACTTTTATGATTATTCAATGTCTTGTAAATTATAAGTTAATCATTTCTTGGCATCATGTGTGTGCCCGGTAGTTTCCTGTAGTCTTTCCAAGTGTTTTAGGACACAATGCCAGACACTTTTCTGAAAACATTTGAATTTACTGTTCTGAAAAATATGTAAGATTGTACTTTATAATTCTCCTGGGATTTTCACTGTACTTCTCTGTACTCTCCAGTGATAAATTCATGTGACAGTTATGTTGATTTTCTCCCATGTTACATTCATCATTGCATCTTGGGAATTACTAGTATGCACTCCTGTTCTTCAGTCCATTCACGCCTTGGCCTGTATCCCTCTCACAGCAGAGAGCCATAGATTGGGAATATTTCCTTCGCTGTTTATCTTGGACATCTGTCTTTATTTTCTAGCAATATATTAATTGAATTCACTCTCTAAAGTCTAATAATGCCTTGAAAATACTGTATTTCCATGTTTTTTTCTTGTTATTTGGCTTCAGGGAAGAATTTAGGTCAAGCAGATTGCAAACAAGTCTCAATAAATGTTATTCATTAGATAATGTTAACTTGATGGTCTGACTGCCTGCTTCCTTTTCATTGTTTATTTTTCAATGTAGCCGTTTATTGTAGAAAATATTTCTGTGCCTATTTAATATTAATTCCTACTGTATGCAGTAATTAATTTTATTTCAACATCAACTCACAGTACCCTGTGAATTTCTTCAGGGTATTTTTTTAGGGTACTTCACATTCTTGGATATCTTTTAACCATCAATGCCTCCAATGATAAAGGCATATTGCTTAAATCACCATTTTGATCACAAAAGGAAACCATACTGCAATCTCACTATATGGCAAGCAATTTTCTGGTTTTAAATTATTTTAGATTAAAATTGATGTTGCAAGAATGAACATTCTGTGTATAATTTTATTATATTTTCCTAATTATTTAGTGTTAGTATATGTTCCAATATAGAAGTATAAAGTTAAAGAATTACTATTACTTTGTTTAGATTAAAATTTCTAAAATGTTCAGAGGAAAATTTCTATTTATTCACAATTTTAAGTCAATAGAGTGTCCATTATGACTAATGGAGAGAGTTTAAAATTTTTGTGTTCCTTAAAGGAGTTGCTGGGTAATCAAATCCAGTGATTCATGTGTCAGTCTACTGTGTGCCTATGAGCCTGACGTGGCCTGTTGTTTTATTCTCACTCAATTAGAATAAAGAAAAATTTCAGTAGGAAGAAATTACTTGGTTAGTTTATCCAATATCTCTCATACATACAGAAATAGAATTAACTCTACACTGGCTGAAAATGGTGTTCTTGCATTATTTTTATTAGTAGTTGCTGTTTTTTTATAGCCTCTCCCTTCCCCCTTGAACTCCTGCCTCTATCCTATCCCCTCTCACAAGCTCAACTTGACCCACTTCCATTCAGCCCCTCTTTTGCAACCCTGTCCTGCTACACCTGAAATCCCACCCTCAATTAACCTACACCGTAGTAGCCCTGCTATAAACTTTCAAAGCTCTGTTTGCAACCAGCCTCCTTCCTCAAATCCCTGGTCTGCTACTTGGAAATCCCTCTTCCACTCCATCTACTCTTTTCTCTGCCCCAAAGAAACATATCTCCTCACTCAATACCCAACTTGTTCTACCCAGAACTTCACTTCCATCCGGCTCCTCCCTTGAATCCCCACCCTTATTCTCTGGATGCCCTGCCCCTACCTAACCTAGTCCCTCCAAACCCACCCTTCCCTTTAAGCCTACCCTCAACCAGCCTTCTCCCTCAAGCTCCTTAGAGGCTCCAGGGAACATTTCTCCCCTTTGCCCTTCCCCCACACCATAACTAGCCTACTCCTACAGCCCAGACAACCCTTTCAAAGCCCTTCCCTGAACTACACTCCTCCCATGAAGCCCTGTCCTGCTACATCAAAATCCATCCGCCACCCTATATTTGCCCTTGAAGCCCTGCTTTGTTTTACTAGAAGCTACTGGCACAGACCACCTCATCCTTGGAAAGCCCGAGTACTTCACCAGATACCTCCCTACCTTTCCATCTATTCTCTGTAAGTCCTGCCATTCTCCCCCAATAATCCAACCCTCAGCTGAGCTCCTCATCCAACCCCTAGTTGGGGTTCTCTGTGGAATCCACACTCCACTCCACAGGATACCCTGCATATAATTATCCTAAACCCTTGTAGCCTTACCACCTTCTGAAAGCCCCACCTCCAACTAGCCTCATGGCTCCAAGCCCTGCCCTTCTCCACCAGAAAATCCCACCATCCTTGCTCATTCTGGAAGGCCACATTGTTCCACTGGAAACCATTCCACCAGTTGGCCTCCTTCTGGAAGGCTTACCAGGCTTGACTGGAAGCACCTGTCCATCCCTATCCCCTTCTTTGAAGGTTTGTCTTGCCCTACTGGAAACCCTGCCCACAATAGGCTTACTCCTTAGATATCCTGCCTCCTAACACTGAAGTCCCCACTCAATCTTACTCCATCTCTCCAAGTCTTGGCTGGCCTCACCGAAATCCCCACCCTAACTAGTCCTTTGGATCCTCAACGCCCTGTCCTGACAAGGCTCATTCGTCCATTGCTGCCCCCTCCTGCTCTGCCAGAAATCCTTCCATCTTACCACATGCCAGAAAGTATGGGGTTTTCCACCAGAAATGCTGTCCTTTACTAGCCCAGTCCTTCATAACACTTCTTCCCTCTCAGAGCCACGCCCCTCAATAAGCCTCTCCCCGTCAGCCCAGCCTTCCTCCACCAGAAAGCCTGCATTCCATCAGCCTCTTCCCTCAAATTTCCCACCCTGCTCTACGGGAAATCCCATTTTACATATCCCATGCAGGCCCACAGCGTTCCACCAGTAACCCCTCCTCTAAGTAAACTCTGTGAGAGCTTGAGGGTCCGGGAAGTCCTGCCCCATGCTGATTCCATCTTCATGCACGCCAGGCCACTTGGGGGAGAGGGGTCAAAGGGTGGCTTGGGGGACAGGCCACCAGATGTAGCAACAGCGGTTTCTGGGGAGGGGATGGAAAGAAGGAGATGCCACAAGAGACACATGAGAAGAGACATGGCTCCTGGACCAGAGCTGTGCCCAGCTCTCCTCAGGCTTGAGGAGAATCTGGGATGGCCCGAGGAGGCTGGATCAAGGAGATATCTGGGAAATCCCAGGCTGTCAGAGAAGGCTGGAGGAAGTCCGGTCAGGCAGGGAGACCTGGGGAAGCCCTAGACGGCTGAGAGGACTGCACAGAGTTGAGAGGCCTGTGAGGAGCAGGGAGGCCTGCAGAGAGCTGAGAGGCCTGTGAAATGCGGAGAGGACTACAGAGAGCCCAGAGGTTTGTGAAGAGGTGGAGAGGCCTGTGGAGAGGCAGAGAGGCTTGCAAAGTGGCCAATGGAGAGTGGAGAGGCAAGGCTTGCAAGGAGGAGGAAAAAGGAAAACAACTTGCCCCCTGGAGGTTGCAGTTGCTCCTAATTCTAGTAACCTAGGGCAGGGTTGCAGACACATTAGTAAAACACCTTTGACATCTTTAACTGTGCTTATGTGTATTTTCTCGCTCACAGGTCATTACATCTCCTCGCTTGCAGCCCCATTCTTCTCTTAGCTGGGAATGAAAACAACATCTTCCCTGGTAATCCTGCCGTTTTCCTCTGAACATGGCTATCTCTGAGCCTCCTTCCTAAAGCCTTGTCCTGTTCCACTGGAAACCCCGCCCTACAAACCCAATACTTCCTACCTCCTTCCAAATGTCTCAAAGCCCTACCCAGACTGGCCTCCACTCTCAAAACCCTGCCCTGCTCTACCACAGAGGCTGTGGCAAAGCAAGCTCCTTCCTGGAAAACTCAAGAGGGGTTGACTGGAAACCCCACACCACCTCAACCACGAAGGTCTTACCTAGTAACTGTTTTATTTCAAATGTGATTTTAAGTTGGTATACAATTCATATTACTCAACACGATAAAACAGTTTTACAAAAAGGGAACATCCAACTGTGATAGCTATTAGATGCCTTAGTCTAGTTTGGGGTTATGGTACTAGACAGATACATATTGTGTGAAGGAATTATCTTATATTGTAAAGATTTCTTTGCAGGTATTATTAATGTTTCATAAGTGATCATTTTATTTCTAGAAAATTTATGCACATTTGTGCCCATTAACTTTAAGAATATTAGTTATTTTGGTTGAGGAAAGAGTATTAGAGTGCAAAATCTGACTTTCACCTCATCTGTTTAATGAATAATTTCAGAGTTCCATTCCATACTATGTACTGGAGTTTTAATAACAGAAGTTCTCTAAATTCCAGAATGAACTTTCAGATTCTTCCTTCCACTAAGGTTCCCTTTGGGAAAAAATGAATTGGGATTATACAGCTAAAATGTTAGAAATAAAAAAGTATAATTATATAATTATATAGTTATATAATTATAACAGGTGAAGAACCACCCAATGTGTCTTTCATTTTCTAACAAAAGGAACTTAAGGATATTTAACTATAGACCTTCTGAAGGTTAAAATACAAAAATATAAGATATGCCCTGTGTATTTCTGAAAACAAAACCAAAACAAGGAAAGACAATAATGAAGCAGAAGGGAATTAGGAACGTTGTATGTGTGATATATAACTGGAGACTGTAAGAAATACAATGAATCAGGTAAAAATACCTTTGGTCAGAATGTCTGTTTCATTGTAAATCTTACTTTTGTTAACCTCTGACTGAATATTTGTTTCAGCAGTGATATGCCCAGGAGCTGTGTGGTTAGGCAGTTTCATCATTGCAAGATCATCAGAATGATGTTCTCCCACACACTTTACCATACCTCCTAGATATGCAATACTGTTGGTCCAACACTTTAAGCCAGTCCTGTGTTTTATCAAAGTATGTATGTTATTGGTTTATTTAGGCTTTATTTTTGTTTATTTAGATGTCCTCTGGTCCAGGAGGAGGCATCAATAACAGTTTGTTAGTGGTGAACACATGTATGTATCCTTGGCTGAAATCTGCTCTTGTTTTATCTAGGCTGCTCCTAGAAATAAATAATGACAATTATATCTAACATGGTATAGTGTCACTATTAACATCTATCACATGCTGACTATATGTTTTTTATATTTCTTTTTACCACTCTCTCTCTCTTTCTCCCTTCTTACTTCTTTCTTCCTTCCTTCCTTATCTCCTTTACTTCCTTCCTTCTTTTTTCTTTCTTTCTTTCTTCCTTCCTTCTTTCCTTCCTTATCTCCTTCACTTCTTTCCTTCTTTTTTCTTTCTTTTTTTCTTTCTTTCTTTCTTTCTTTCTTTCTTTCTTTCTTTCTTTCTTTCTTTCTTTCTCTCTCTCTCTCTTCTTTCTTTCTTTCTTTCTTTCTTTCTTTCTTTCTTTCTTTCTTTCTTTCTTTCTTTCTTTCTTTCTTTCTTCCTTTCTCTTTTAATTTTAATTTAGATATGTTGTTTGTTAGACAGATATTCTACAAATAAGGACACATCAACAATCTTTTTTATTTACTGACTTTGCTCATACATTATCAGTTTTGTTGATGGCAAAACAGAGACTAGGCTAAGCTCATTCTTACCTTGGTCTGCCAATTAGCTGGGATCACAGAATGCATTTCAACCTGCCTGGCTTTAGGGAGATATGGAAATCTTATTACCTCCCTTCCCAGACTGATTCTGAATTGTGATCCTCTCAAATTTTACTTCTTCAGTTAACTATGTGACCTTCAATAGCCTGCCCTCTCTATAGGTGATCCAAATGAATGGTTAAAGGTAATAATAGTCTCTTTGTGCCAGTCTTGGGGGTTGAACTCTGGGTCTAGTCAATGTCTCTATGATCTTTTGGCTTGACACTTGATCCACAGTGACACTTCAGGTGTTTTTCTGTGATTAATTTTGGAGATAAGAGTCACACAGTCTTTCCTGCCCTTGCAGGCTTTGAACCATGATCCTGGGGTCTCTGCACCCTAAGTAACTCGGATAACAGGGGCAAACCACAGTTGCATGCCTGCAATTTGAGTTTAATCACTGGCATAAATATTAAATGTAGGGTAAGATTGAAAATATAATTACAATAGTCAAATATTTTAGAAAGTAATTTTGTTTCTCATTAGTAGCTCATCTTTACCAGAACTAAGGGATTATTTTTCTGTTTGTCATCTTGTATGTCATTTGGAAAATTAAACTTCATGTCTTCAAAGTGGGATAAAGGATTATGAATGGCCTTATGTACCAGCTCACATCTATGATCACTATCAGAAATCAGAGATCAAGAGTATCACACTTTGGACATAATCTGGACAAAAGCTTACAAGTCCCAATCTGCACAAATAAGTAAAGCATGGTGACTCATGCCATTAATCTCAGCAACACAAGAGACATAGGTAGGAGTATCATGGTCCATGCATTGTCCACACAACAAAGAGATTTTAAGATAACCTAAAAGCACAAAAGGCAAGAGGTACCAAAAGATTAGAGTTATAAACAATAAATACATGTAAAATTAAATGCATATTTAAAATCATTAATTTTAATTGGAAATTTGATTTCATACCTATTTCTCCACCATTTTTGTTATTTATGGGCCTGAATTCTAGGCCTAGGTGCTGTCCCTCAGCCCTTCAGCTCAAAGCACCTGCTCTACCACTCGAGCCACAGCGCCATTTTCTTTTTTTTTTTCTGCTAATGTGCTGCTAAGGAATCGAACCCAGGGCTTCATGAATGCAAGGCAAGTGCTCCACCACTGAACCACCTTACCAGACCCTATTTCTACACCTTTTATGTCTTCATTAGTTTGCCTTTCTGCTCTTGATTTCACTTCCACATATGATTACTCGATTCCTGGTGTTTATTTTATTGGACTATAAGTTAGTTTTCCTAATAAATTATATAATTTAATTTCTAATATGAATCTATCATATTTCACTCCTTACAATTATGTGCCCCAAGTTTACCCAATTGTCTATTGTATATTTATAGATTAATTCTGTCTTCCTCAGGTGAGAGAAAACACACATTCTTAGTTTCTTTTGGCTTAACTTAATCTAGTTTTCACCAGGTCTTACCATTTCTTAAAATGATGCAATATCATCCTTTCTAATAGATAAGTAAAATTCCATTTTGTATATATTCCACCTTATCCTGGTTTATTTTTCAACTGAGTGAAAATGTCTAAATGTCATTTCTTGTATTTGGTGTGATCCATCTCTCAATGTAGCATTTAAATTTGCATAACTTTTGTCTTTTTGTGTTTCCATGTGTTTAATGTTTTGCTTTTTATTCTTTATGCCATTTCTGGCATTTGCATTAAGGGACTTGCACTCTCCTTTGACATTTTGCACTCAAAGCTGGCATTCTACTACTTGAGCCAAAGTTCCGTTTCTGGATTATTGCTGGTAAATTGGAGATGAGAGTCTTATGAACTTTCTGTCCAGCCTTGCTTCACACATCAGTTCTCAGATATGCATTCAGAATATCTAGGATTATACACAAATGTCAGCCTCACCAGGGAGATTCTCTGTGTTTTACGTTATTCCTGTTATCTTACTGATATTAAGTAAATGGCAGCAACTTGTTATTATTTCCTTAATATTGTGCATGCAATCTATTCTATAACAAAAACTGCCTTTATTCATTCCTTGGCCTGATGGCTTACATTTTTATATATGTCATTATATAAACCATTAGTTCAATATGATACATAAATCTGCTTTTTTTCTGTCTGTTGTGGGTCTCTCTCATGGACTTTCCTGCTTGGACTGGCTTTGAATTGCGGTCCTCAAATCACAGCCTCCAATATTATAGGTGTAAGCCACCAGTGCCTGGCTTAGAAGGACTTCTTTTTTTTTTTTTTTTTTTTTTTTTACTCTCATTTTGCTTTCTTTTTTTTTTTTTAATTTAATTTTATTTTATTTGAGAACATACTGTACAGAGGGGTTACAATTACATGGGCAGGATAATGCATACATTTCTTACCAAGCATTGCATCCTCCTCCTTTGTTTACCCTTCACCTCCCTTCCCAGCCTCCCCCCTCCCCCCCACCCAATCATACCCCCCTTCCCCCCCACACCGACATTTTAAAGCTTGCTTTGACATGACATTTTATAGTTCTCCTTGTTGCAACAGGTCCACCTGAATCCTTAAACGACTTGTTTGTCCGCCTCTCCTCCACATGTGATACTGACATCAAATAAAGTGAAAGCGGGGGTTACACTGTGGGGGAGGGACATACAAAGCAACAAAGAAATAATCTTATAAATGCGTTAGAAACACATGCATGAAAGAAACGAAAACATTAAAATACATATTTAAGGGTTCATTTTCCTAACATCACATTATCTGACCTTTTCCGCTTGACTCATACCTATACTAGATATTGCAAATAAGGGAAACCATGGGACCTATGCTTCTTTGGGCCTGGCTTACTTCACTTAATATAATTTTTTCCAAACCTTTCCATTTCCTAACAAATGGGGAAATGTCATTCTTTCTGATGGAGGCATAGAATTCCATTGTGTATATATACCACATTTTCGTGATCCATTTATCTACTGAGGGGCTTCTGGGTTGGTTCCATATCTTAGCTATGGTAAATAATGCTGCAATAAACATAGTTGTGCTGGTAGCGTTAGTGTGGTCTTGTTTGTATACATTTGGGTAAATGCCCAAAAGTGGGATTGCTGGATCATAGGGGAGATCTATGTGAAGTCTTTTGAGGAACCTCCATACTGCTTTCCAAAGTGGTTGAACAAGATTACATTCCCACCAACAATGAAGTAAGGTTCCTTTCTATCCACATCCCCTCCAGCATCTGTTGTTGTTAGAGTTCTTGATTTTTGCTGTTCTAACTGGAGTGAGGTGATATCTCAATGTTTTGATTTGTATTTCTTTTATGGCTAGGGATGTTGAACATTTCTTCATGTGTCTATTGGCCATCCTTCCTTCTTCTTCAGAGAAGCTTCTCTTTAAGTCTTTCGCCCACTTATTTATTGGGCAGTTGTTTCTTTGAGGATTTGTTGTTGGGTGGTTTAATTTTTTGAGTTCCAAGTATATTTTAGATATGAGACCCTTGTCTGTTGTATGGCTAGTAAAGATCTTCTCCCAATCGGTGGGCTTTCTATTGATCTTGCTAGCTATGTCATTTGCCCTGCAGAAGCTCTGCAACCTTATGCAATCCCATTTGTCCAACCTTTCTTTGATTTGTTGTGTTTCCGGGTCTCTATTCAGAAAATTTCGGCCTGAGCCAAGTAGACCTAGGGTTTCTCCTATTCCATCCTGTAATGTTTTCAGAGTGTCTGCTTTGAGTTCAAGGTCTTTGATCCATTTGGAGTTGATTCTGGTGCAGGGTGATATATAAGGATCTAGCCTTAGTTTTCTGCATGTAGTTAACCAATTTTGCCAGCACCATTTACTGAAGAGGCTGTCTTTCTTCCATTCTATTGTTTTAGCTTCAGAAGGACTTCTTAAGAACTAAAAAGAACATGAAGGCCTATGAAGAGTGATTTTCTTTATTGAAATTCCAGGGTCTGAATGTCCCCAGACTTTTGCGTTCAGCTGTTTGTGAGTGTCCAGACCCCACACTGGTCACACATTAGTCAGACAGATGTGTGGAAAATGAGCCAAAGAAACTGGGCCTCCCTTTCCATAGCTCTTTTGAGATATAGTGGTCATTTTGCCTCTGTCATGAGAGTCTCATTAAGTCTGGTTCTTCAGATAAGCTGTATGTATATTTCATTTTCAACATGGTTTCTACTGAGTACCACTGCTGCATTGGTTCACTCCATGTCTCTCCATATTCTTTCCCAATCGACAGATCTCTTGGAACCATCTCTTCACTGTGATGGTAATTATGTACTGAAAGTGTGGATTCTTTCGCTGAAGTTGATTACGATGAGATTTGTTACTTTTTATTTGTTCTGAATATTTCAATTTGAGTTTCCCAAATGTTTGTTGATAGATTTCTAAAACCTTTGTTCAAAATAGCTTTCTTTTTTTAAAATTTTATTTTATTTTATTTGAGAACATACTGTACAGAGGGGTTACAATTACATGGGCAGGATAATGCATACATTTCTTACCAAGCATTGCAGCCTCCTCCTTTGTTTACCCTTCACCTCCCTTCCCAGCCACCCCCCTCCCCCCCACACAATCATACCCCCCTCCCTCCCCCACACCGACATTGTAAAGCTGGTTTTGACATGACATTTTGTACTTCTCATTGTTGCAACAGGTCCACCTGAATCCTTAAACGACTTGTTTGTCCCCATCTCCTCCACATGTTATACTGACATCAAATAAAGTGAAAGCGGGGGTTACATTGTGGGGGAGGGACATACAAAGCAACAAAGAAATAATCTTATAAATGCGATAGAAACACATGCATGAAAGAAACTAAAACATTAAAATACATATTTAAGGGTTCATTTTCCTAACATCACATTATCTGACCTTTTCCGCTTGACTCATACCCTATACTAGATATTGAAAATAAGGGAAACCATGGGACCTATGTTTCTTTGGGCCTGACTTAGTTCACTTAATATAATTTTTTCCAAACCCTTCCATTACCTAACAAATGGGGAAATGTCATTCTTTCTGATGGAGGCATAGAATTCCATTGTGTATATATACCACATTTTCGTGATCCATTCATCTACTGAGGGGCATCTGGGTTGGTTCCATATCTTAGCTATGGTAAATAATGCTGCAATAAACATAGTTGTGCTGGTAGCATTTTTCGCAGCCCCCAAGAAGGTGGATAACATGGCAGGAACTCCCAAATACCTCTCAGTCCTATCTCTTAAGGTTAACGGACTGAACTCTCCAATTAAGCGACATAGACTGTCTAGTTGGATTAAAAAACAAGACCCTTCTATCTGCTGCCTGCAGGAGTCACATCTTGCCCATAAAAACAAACACATTTTCAATGTTAAAGGCTGGAACAAATCTACCAAGCAAACGGCCTTCATAAACAGGCGGGAGTTGCAATCCTAATATCAGATAAAATAGACTTCAAATTAAAATTCGTGAGAAGAGATAAAGAAGGTCAAAATAGCTTCAAAGGACATGACCCTGTGCTCATTTCCAATCTGTATTGTATAAACTTTTTTGTCACAAGTCACAGTTTAATCTCCAGCTTTATGACTTGCTTACAAACAAATTATGAGAAAATTTTAAACAAATGCATAAGTAAAGTTGGCCAGGAACTAGTGGCTCACTCCTGTAATCCTAGCTACTGAGGAGGTGGAGATCTGAGGACCGCGGTTCAAAGCCAGCCCAGGCAGGAAAGGCCATGAGACATATATCTCCAATAAACCACCAGAAAATTGGAAGTGGCACAGTGGCTCAAGTGGTAGAGCACTAGCCTTTAGATGAAGAGTGGAGGGACAGTGCCCAGGCCCAGAGTTCAAGCCTCATGACAGACAAAAAAGAAAGAGGAGGAGGGCTGGGAAGGTAGCTCAGTGGTAGAGTGGTATCCTTGCATGCATGAGGCCCTGGTTTCAATTTCTCTGCACCACATAAGCAGAAAAAACCAGAAGTGGCACTGTGCCTCAAGTGGTAGGGTGCTAGCCTTGAGTTGAAGAGCTGAGGGACAGCACCCAGGCCCAGAGTTCAGGCCCCATGAGCGCCAAAAAAAAAAAGTAGATAGTTGTCTCACCCCCAAGTTAAATCATTACTTACCTTCAATGATAATAAGCTTATCTTGTTTCATTTATAATATACCTCACCTACTCTTCTCCCTCCTTCCCAGTATTATTTTAGAGAAAGTATATGACCATTTTATTCATTAATACTTCAAAATATAGATGTAAAACAATATTACCAAGTGTTGTTTCTCCAGTTTTTTTTATTGCTCAGTTTTTAGATACTGTCATGTTACTCAGACTAAGTAGTGGAGTAGAAGGGTGCTTTAAGTATTTACAAGTACTCTGTTAGCAAATGGAATATTGTCCCAATTCTTTGCATTCACCAGGTAGCTGATTGACTAATTTTTACTTCATCCTACACAAAAAAGTAGAGGGCATATGGCTTCTTGAATAACACTAGTGACTATTAATAGATCAACGCTGTGTCATTTGTTTTTATCATCCCTTCAGAAAGCTATGGTGAAGGTTTTTGTTTTCCTTCTTATTCTAATGAATTGAACTTCACTAATATTTTACCTGACTAAGCCATTCTTTGTCCAGCATCCTTATGTTCATGTGACCCACGTCCCTGTCTCCCTTACTGTCTTTGTCATGTTGGGTCTTCTTTTTTTTTTTTGTCTTTGGTTGGTCGAGGGTCCTGAACTCTGGGCCTGCGCACTGTCCCTCAGCTCTTCAGCTCAAGGCTAGTGCTCTACCACTTGAGCCACACCCATTTCTGGCTTTTTCTCTGTATTGGTGATGAGGAATTGAACCCATGGCCTCATGCATACAAGGGAAGCACTCTACTACCACTTAGCCACCTTCCCAGCCTTCCTGTTGGGTCTTCTTGAACCCTCCAACAAATGCCTTGCACAGCATTAACTATTTGGTACATTTATTTTAAAACAGTAAGTTTCTTCAAAATTAACTCCATAACCCTGTCTGGAGGCCTGAATCCTATGTTTGAAAGCATAGTCTGTAAATCTACATTATAAAGGGAAATCTTTAACATTGTTTAAGCAACAGAAAGCTCACAAAAAATTCTCTATCCCTGCCTTTGTCTCTTCATCTGATAGTGCATATCTTTTAGAAGTCAGCTTCTTCAACTGTTGGGTCAAACCTTCCAGAAGGAAAACTTGCAGATATTACTTTTGGGCATAATCTAAACTTATCTGCCAGTTTTGTTTAAGTAGTAGGTTCTTCCCTCTCCTGATACTGGACAAGGGTTTAGTTCACTGCCACAAAGTGGTCTGCTGAATCTGCTCTTCTCATACTTGGGACAAGTATGTGATGTTATTTCATGGTACCATATGTCTGTGGAGTGTCATGAAGTAAATTTTCTAAATGTCCTTTTCCTGGCTTTCTAGAAGAATATCACTGAGAAAGATCATAAGCAGTCCCTGCAGCTCACATTCCATTCACTGTGCACATATTTTAGGTAAGTTTGATTCTCCTCGATTATTGAATAATTCTAACCTCTGTAGTTATTTTTCTTTAATTAGTCCTTCCTTCTGTGCTTTTGGAGTAGTGCTTCTTCTACCCAGAATTTAGAGAGTTTCTCGAGTTCCTACTAGGCATGAGAATGACTAAAATAGTGATAGACTGATACTCTTCTCAAGACCTAATCCAAGGCCCTTATAAGACAAGGTAGTATTGAACCCAGTGAAAACTTCTTCAGACCTTCAGTCTCTAATTAAATATCAAAGACAAAAACTAAAACCAAAAGAGTTTGGGGTCCTCAGTCTTCCATTACAACAACTGAAAATGCAGAGTAGTAATGTGTAGAAAGAAACATTCCAGGAAGAGAGTATATGGAGACTTACAGTCCCATCAGAAAAGCAGATGGGACTGCAGAGTTCCTTAATTGAGGCACAGACTCTTGAAAGAGGGAGGGAACTGAGCATCTGCTTACAAGTTGGACTATCTGGTCTGGATGACAGATTTAGGGCTATTTGTATAAAATGCTTTCAGAATCAGTTAACGAAGATGATGATAGGTCCTGGAGGTGTTGCATGAAGAACATTTGAAGATACAGGGATTGTTAGCCTGGATTGTTGAGTTACCAGTCATGATATCAGATATATTGAACACTGATATCAATGTAATTTATGTGCCTGTGCTTTTGGAAGGATATATGGACAGACAGTGGCATATTCCTAGTTGTAACTACCATTTGTCTTCCTGACCCAGACCCCTCTATTTCATAGAACTGATGCTGACACCTCTCTGTGTTCTTTATTTGAACCTGACCAGGAAAAGCCTCTTCCTACAAACAGGTGTGAGTTTGTGTCCTTTCAGTGATAAAGATCCAGGTGGCTTTATACTTATACCTGAGAAAAGTGACCTTGCTGGCATGAACATTGGTGAAGTCCTAGCTGTCATGAATACCCTCCTTTGTGTGGCTGCTCGAGAGGTACATCCTGTTTTCTTCTCCATTCTTTACCTCATGCTTCTTTAAGAGTATTTGATAAGACATTTATTGTAGGGGTTTTTTGGAGGGTGGGTGGGATTGATGGTACTGAGTTTGAAATCACTGCCTCATTCCTGCTAAGCAAGTGCTCTACCACCTGAGCTGTGCCTCCTAGCCCTTTTTACTCCTGTCATTTTGAGGATAGTGTCTCAGTTTTTGCATGGTCTGGACTGAGATCCTCCTGGTGCTGGTCTCCAAAGTAACTATAGTGGCAAGAGGTACACCCAAAGCTATCCTTTAAGGTAAGATGTAGTGAACTTTTTTCTGAGTGTTCCTTGAACTACAGCTGCGATTATAGCATGATCTACCATACCTGGCTACAGTCTTAACTTTTTTAGTATTGTTTTTGCCATCACATCAGTTTTCTCTCATATGTCTAGACTATTCTGCCCATCTCTGTGTCCTCCTTAAAATTCTCACTACAAGATCATTGATATGTGCTGTCTTTCCAGTTCACCACGGATCATTCTGATCTCCATTTTTATTTCTGCCATTTTCTATAATTTCTCTTTCTCTTGTAGCACATCTAAATCCTGCATATTCTTCAATCTCTAAAAACTTCTTCAAGCTCTTACCATTCTCAGTCAAAGCCACTGGGCGAACACTTCAGGGTTCTCACAAGTTGATAGAGACAGGAGCTCAACATGCTGGAACAAAACTGAAACCTGGCTCTTCAACTGGGCCATTCAACTCTGAAATCTCACTGACTGTCCAAGAGAGTTTCCCATAATCCCTTACCACTGGGACATCAAGTACTTGACCTTTCTTCCCTTTCTCTCATCTGTGATACAGAGGAAATTGCATATACAATTAAACTTTCTAGGCCAGAGATTATTGCAGCCACTGAATTATCTTCTTGTAAAAGCAAGCATTTATGGTTATAGGGAGGGAGATAGAGTTACATTAGGAGAAAAAAAAGTAAAAATGGTCTAAATTACAGCAAGTCTGAGCTTTTTGCTCATGTCTGTTAGTTCAACAATGCCTACCCAATGCCTGTTGTGTTGGAGGCCCCATGTTAGATACAGAGGATACAATGATAGAGGAACCCAAACAAATGTGTGATTACATAGTTTTGTACATAATTCAGGCTGTCAAAGGATGAGCACAGGTCTAGGGACAGGGAATGCAACTAGGGAAAAGCATTTTGGAAAAGAATTGCTGAGCTCAGGGAAGGACTTTGAATAGGCTTAAACAAGCAAAGAGGAAGTTAGAGACATTTCAAATGGAGGGAGGTACACCTACAATGGGCCTGTGATAAATGGGAAGGAACAGGTTACTAAAAAGGGGATGATAATGGGTAGATTCTGAACACGAGGTATTCATGGTTTTATTGGCCTTAAGGTGGTAAGACCTAGTTGCTCTCTCAATATAGAAATTGTGGCTAAATTGAGCTGCAGAGTTGAGGGATAGCGCCCAGGCCTAGAGTTCAAGCCCCACAACCAGACCCAAAAAAAAGAAAGAAAGAAATTGTGGCTAAAGATTTGTAACCAGTAACGAACAGGAAGTCATGATTGGGGACTGCCTCACATCAGTCATGGGCATCTTGAGCAAATCTACAAGGAAGGTAACCAGTACAGTAGGAAGGAGTATCAGGAAGAAATTCTGGCAGAGAAAGGGAAAGAACTAAAAAAAAAAAAAAAAAGAAAGGGAAAGAACTTAAAGAGGGCCAGAGTTTGCAGAGCCTGAGTTTCAGTGGAGGGGCTTTGCTCTCCAAGTGGTAACTGGGGAGTGATCCAATAGAGACAGTAGAATGGGACTGAAGGAAAAGCAAAGCCACAGCATGAAGGGACCATTTCAAAATGTGGTTCACATACAAAAGAATAGATATGGAGGGACAATAAGTGAAAACAACTCTCTGTAGTATCATTCTTAAGTGTGTGTTCACAGGTTCCTTGTTTTCCCTTCTAGTTATCCCTGTACAATGTGTTGGTTATTGCTTGGTTTTTTTTTTTTCACCTTGATAGCATACAATCTTCTGTGAAATATTTGATTTGTTTAACAATGTTTTGGAGTTTCATTCATGTGTTGTCACTTGTATTCACTGGTGTACCACAATAGTCTCTTTATGGCATACCATAATTATCTGCTTAACTTGGCGAGGCATATGGGTTGATTCTAGTTTAGAGGAATTAATTACAGACAGTGCTAATATTAGCATATTTCATAGTTTTTTGTTTTGTTTTGTTTTATTGGTTGTGGGGCTTGAACTCTGGGCTTGGGTGCTGTCCCTCAGCTCTTCAACTCAAGGCTAGCACTCTAACATGTGAGCCACAGTGCCACTTCTGGTTTTCTGGTGGTTTATTGGAGATAAGAGTCTCACAGCCTTTCCTGCCTGGCCTGGCTTTGAACCACAATTCTCAGATCTCAGCCTCCTGAGTAGGTAGGGTAATAGGTGTAAGCCACCAGCATTTGGCACTTCATAGTTCTTCTTCTTCTTCTTTTTCTTTTTTTGGTGGTCGTGGGGCTTGAACTCTGGGCTTGGGCACTGTCCCTGTGATCTTCAGCTCAAGGGGAGCACTACCACTTGAGCCACAGTGCCACTTCTGGTTTTCTGATGATTTATTGGAGATAAGAGTCTAACGACTTTTCTGCCCAGGCTGGCTTTGAATTGCGATCTTCAGATCTCATCCTCCTCAGTATCTAGGATTATAGGCCTGAGCCACTGATGCCCGGCTACTTATAATTCTTCTTCTTCTTCTTCTTTATTTTTTTTGTATGTCGTTCATAGGGCCTGAACTCTGGGTCTGGGTGCTGACACTCAGCTCTTCAGCTGTAGACTAGCACTCTACCACTTGAGTCTCAGCCCTACTTCCAGATTTTTCTGCTTATGTGGTGCTGAGGAATCGAACTGAGGGCCTCAAGCATGCAAGGCAAGCACTCTACCACTGAGCCACCTTCCCAGTTCCAACTTCATAATTCTTATGTGACAGACCCTCTGGAGGTTAGATGCCCCTTCAGAGAAAGTCCAAAGAACAAAGATGACAAAGAGTTACAAAAAGATCATGAATTATTTTCAAGTAGGTTTTTAAAATAAAATAAAAAAGTGAGAAAATCCCATCTTCCCTTCCAATATATAGGCACAATTTTTTTTTCAGGTACACAAAAATCAGACACAAATTGAATGGACATTTCTAAAGTTTGGGCTCATTAGTATACAGGTTCATCTTCAACAGACATCTCTAAGCATTTTCAATGGTAGGAAGATTACAAGCTACTTGGCTACTTCTTTCATTTAGAAATTCTAAATTCTGTAGTCATTTAGTCAATTCTCCTAACTTAAAATATTATGTTTTCTAAAAACATCCTTCTTATAGAGAGATTCCACACAGTGGTCCAATTTCAATCCTTTGTAAATTACGCTTTTAAAAATTAAAGGTTGGGCTGGGAATGTGGCTTTGTGCTAGAGTGCTTGCCTAGCATCCAGGAAGCCTGCGATTTGATTCCTCATTACCACATATATAGAAAAAGCCAGAAATGGTGGTGTGGCTCAAGTGGTAGAGTGCTAGCCATGAGCAAAAGAAGCTGTGGGACAGTGCCCAGGTCCTGAGTTCAAGCCCCAGGACTGGCAAAAGTAAAAATTTTTAAAAAAATTAAAGGTTTCACCAGGTGCTAGATTACAGCTAATCAGATAGCTGAGATCCAAGCCAGTATGGGCAGGAAAGAATATAATAATTTTTTTTTTTGGATCCGGTCATGGGGCCTGAACTCTGGGCCTGGGTGCTGTCCCTCAGCTCTTCAACTGAAGACTAGCGCTCTACCACTTGAGCCACAGTGCCACTCCCGGCTTTTTTCTTTTTGCTTATGTGGTGCTGAGGAATCGAACTCAGGGACTCATGCATGCAAGGCAAACGCTCTACCACTGAGCCACCTTCCCAGCCCAGAATATAATAATTTTTTTTATCTCCAATTAACCACATCTTTTCCCCCCACTCCCCAGAAACGCCAGAAGTGGAGATGTGGTTCAAGTAGTAGCCTCAAGCAAAAAAGCTGAGGGACAGCACTCAGGTCTTTAGCTCATGCTCCAGAACTGCCATCAAAAGAACAAATAAATGCTTCTGTTCTTTTTAGTGATATATATTTACCATTTAAAAACAATATGTAGCTCCTAGTTCTTCAAGTACCTTGACACTGGTCTTTAGCCTGAAATTAGACATACTTTTCCAAAAATGAAGAGCTAACATTTAGTGAGATCACTGCCCCCAGTCACACAATATCAGTGATATCACAAGCAATACTGTTTTTGTTGTTGTTATTGTTGTTTAAACCTAATAAAGAGGTCACATGACTATAGCATAACAATTTTTGATGTTCGAATTTATATTTTCATTTTCAAATGAATTGCTCGAAAATGTGATTTTCCTATTGTCCTTTAATGTTGGATTATCTTTATTTTTTCCATATTTTATTATCAATTTATGGTACATGGTAGATTTATTTTGACATGTCCATATACTCATACAATGTGGGGGCTGGGAAGGTGGCTCAGTGGTAGATTGCTTGCGTTGCATGCATGAGGCCCTGGATTTGATTCCTCAGCACCACATAAGCAGAAAAAGCCAGATGTGGCGTTGTGGCACAAGAAGTAGAGAGCTAGCCTTGAGCTGAAGAGCTGAGGAACAGCGCCCAGGCCCAGAGTGCAGGCCCTATGACTGACAAAAACAAAACAAAATAAAACTCATGCAATGTACCTTGATCAAACTCACACCTTCTTTTCAACTCTCCCTCAACTCTGCTAGCGAGAGATTTGATTGAAGACTCAGGAGAAGGGCCCAGAGACAGAAGATTCATTACGAGAAAGAGATGAACAATAGGGTGGGCGTCTTGGGGTGCAGAAGATGTCTTGTGGAGCAAAAAGAGTATTTATAGGTTCCACAAAACTGCAGAGCAATAGGGAAGTTTTCCTAACACCATTTTTCTTGGTTCAATTCTGGATTGAAAGCTCTTTCATAACTTTGCCCCATACACATAGTATTTTTTTGTTTTTGCTTTGCCAGTGACCACTGCTTCTATAGAGATATTTCCTGCCCAAGTTCGGGGAACACCTTATTTGGACATTTCCTGTTTGTCTGTTTCTTTGTAGTGTGAGCTGATGATGCTCAGTGAGGCACCAGGGGAAGTTGTCTCTGTGCTTTTTTCTGTTCTGATCTGTGCAAAGTAGCCTGTTCTCCTGGTGCTATCTGCAACTGAAGAGCAAAGATCTGGAGCCAAAGATCTTACTGTGGACATTATAGAAAAAATGTGAGTATCAATACACAATCCATGAAAACAGATAATTATAACTCATGCATCAAGGATGTATATGGCTAATTTCAGTTCAGATCTATAGTTATTTCTGCTTTTGTTTTTGTTATTTGGAAGGTTTTGTTTTGTTGAGACCATATCTCACTATGTAGCTGATGAATGTCCTGAACTTGTGACTCTCTTGCCTCAGCCTCTCAAGTGCTGAAATTACATGCCTGTGTCACCACCTTGTTCAGCTTATTTTTGTCTTTTTTTGTGCCATTTCTGGGTCTTGAACCTAGGGCCTGATTGCTGAACTTTATTACCTAAGGCTAGTGCTCTACTTGAGCCACAGCACCCCTTCCAGGTCTTTTGCTGGTTAATTGGAGATGAGAGTCAAGTTGGCATAGAACCCCAGTCCTCATATCTCAGTCTCCTGAGTATCTAGGATTACATGCATTAGTCACCAGTGCCTAGCCTTCTTATCTTTTTTTTTTTTTTGTGGGGGGAGGGAGGTGCCAGTACTTGAACTTAGGGCCTAGGCACTTTCCCTTAGCTTTTTTGCTCAAGATGAGGACTCTGACACTTGACACAGTTCCACTTCTGGCTTTTTGCTTGTTAGCTAGAGATAGAGTCTCATGGACTTTCCTGCCTGGGCTGCCTTCAAACTTTGATCCTCAGATCTTAGCCTGCTGAGTAGCTAGGATTACAGTTATGAGCCATTAGCACTAGTGTTTTTATTTAGAATTTGGTCCTTCTACTGCCTAGTCATTCTCTTTGCAATCATACAGCACTCTTAAATGATATTATTCCATGTCAGGGGAGTCTTCCATCTCTGTTAATCATCACCCAGAAAAGAAAGTATTGAGTCTTTAAAATCTATGACTTTTATAAGTCACTGAAAATATTGATACTTGTTTCCTGTAAATCGACCGAAAATTGTATGAAATCCAACAGATGGTGAGAAATTGACTGTTCACTTCTGCCAAATTTGGTCTCAGCAATTATGACAAAATGCTTAGAGTTCTGGATCAGGCCACTTAGGCCTTGGCTTTAGATCAGAACCCTTGATTCATGGACACATTGTAAACTAAAGGAAAGGGAAGGGTAAGAGCTGACTCATTTGGTCATTTTTTCTTATTTTTCCCTTTTCCTTCCCCCCTCCCTTTTCTTTTCCCCTTTTCCTTTTCCCTTACCCTCTCCCTTTCTCTTTCACTCCTTCACAGTACTGGTATTTGAATTCAGGGCTTTGTGTTTGCTAAGCATGTATAAGTCAGCCACACCCCTTTTTTTACTTAACTTATTTTTCAAATAGAGTATTACATTTATGTCTGTGCCAGCTTGGACGGCAATTTTCCTATTTGTACTTCCCAAATATCTGGAACTACAAATATATAATCATATGTTCAGATTTTTATTGGTTGAAATGTGGTTGCTCAAGATGAGTTCTCTGAAACTTCTTGTCTAGGCTGACCTTAAACTGGAGTCCTCCCAAGTAGCTAGGACTACAGGCAGCACCACTTCTTTTTAGATAAGTTTTCACTGTGTAGCCCATACTGGCCTTGAACTTGCTGTCTACCCAGACTGCGCTTGAATTCTCAGTTCTTCCTCAGCCTTCTGTGTGCTGGGATCAGATATAACTTAGAGTGATATCTCCACTTCATTGAAAAGCAACACAAAAAATCACCTTAAACTTAACTATCACTCATACCAACTACTGAAGTTTTCACTGCTTTTCCCTTTCAGAGGTAATTAGATTGACATTGTTCATTAGGATGATGCTTAATGTTCTTGTGATCTGCTGTTCCCTTCTCCCTGTTTTGGTAGTCAGCTTCTATAGCCCTCCCTAGCTTTGCCCTTGGTAATAATGTAGTAAATGATGTTTTTACCATATAAAATATTAACTACTTTATGTTTTGATAGATATGTGACAGTTTCTGGTAAGCATGAGAGTGATTTTGGAATCCCTTTTGTCACAGTATAGTGGAAAAAACATAGTAGAAAAACTGTGTAAGGCTGGGAAGGTGGCTCAGTGGTAGAGCACTTGCCTTGCATGCATGAGGCCATGGGTTCGATTACTCAGCACCACATAAGCAAAAAGAAAAAAATAGCCAGAAGTGGCGCTGTGTCTCAAGTGGTAGAGTGTTAGCCTTGAGCTGAAGAGCTGAGGGACAGAGCCCAGGCCCAGAGTTCAGGCCCCACGACCAGACTCCCCCCCCCCCCAAAAAAAAAGAAAAACTGTGTAATTCAGTGTTTTCCATGGCAGCTCATGAACTGGTAAGGAGAAGTGGCTATTTTCAATAACCAGGAGGGGGCTGGTGGAAATACCAGCATGTGCAGTGAATACTGAGTACTTCCTTCATCTTCCTTTAGGTCATCTTTCTCCTAGACTTCTGTTCTTTGGACATTTCACAATGTACTCTCTTGAGAGAGTTCAGTACCTTAACAGAGCTGTTGAAGAAGCTCTACAATGACCCTGAAGGAGGACTGAGCAAGGTAACTTCAGTTGGCCCTGAACCTATTTTGCTTCCTCTCTTCAGAGAGATATGACTCTACCATATAAAACCTACTGGACTACAGATATATACAAATAAGTTGCCTCTAGAAGCTTTATTGGTATTTTTGCCAACAGGGATAGTAAATATCATCTTGATTTGTCATTAGCACAAGAAAGGAGGCCAAAAAGCTGTATATCCAATCATTTTATCCAATCATTTATCCAATCATTTTAGGTTATATTAAGTTACATAAAATCTATGTAAATAAAGGCTGAAACTTTTGTCTAGCCAGGTGCTTGTAGCTCATACCTGTAATACTAACTACTCAGGAGTTGAGATCTGAGGATTTCAATTTGAAGCCAGTGCAGGCAGGAAAGCCTGTGAGATTCTTATTTCCAAATAACCAGTTGGGGGGGAGGGGGGCTAATGAGGAGGGGTAGGCTTGAGCTGTGGCTGAAGTGGTGGAGTGCTAGTCTTGAATGAAAAAGCTCAGGGAGAGCACCAAGACCCTGAGTTCAAGCCCCATGACAGGCACACACACACAAAAAATGAAGTCTAAAAAAGAAAATGTACATGGAAAGACAAATAAGAAGGTTTAGTATTTAAAAGAATTATCTCCCACACTTAATTTTTATTATATAAGATTTGTTCACAGTCTTTTTGAGTTTCATAACTGCCTGATGGTAATAGAAAGGGCATGTACATTTAGCAGATCTTTTTTATTTTCTCATTTTGTTTTTTGGTGTAAGACTGGAACTCAAACTTAGTACCTGTTGCTTTGGCTCATTGGGTAGTGCACTACCAACCAACTAATCCATGCCTCCAAACCTGATGTTTTTGTTGGTTGTGGGGCTTAAACTGAGCCTGGGCACTGTTCCTGAGCTTTTCAGCTCAAAGCCAGTGCTCTACCACTTGAGCCACAGCATCCAATCTTAATCGGTTTTTTTTTGCCAGTATTGGGGCTTGAATTCTGAGCCAGGGCACTATCCCTTAGCTCCTTTTTCTCAAGACTAGCATTCTACCACTTGACCTATTTCTGGCTTCTAATTACAGATAAGACTTTCCTGACAAAGCTGACTTCAAACTGCAATCCTCAGATCTCAGTCTCCTGGGTAACTAGGATTAGAATCATGAGCTAAAAAGAAAACTTTATTTTTTAGAGGAAAAAAAGAGTGGTCTTAGACATGCCAAGGTCCTAAGTAAAAATGTGAGCTCTTTAAACTTTTAATTCAGTGTTTTTCTCCAGTGGAATTCATACTAATACTTATTTTTAAAAATAGTTGTGTCACTGCTAAAAGATAAAAGCATGAGTCCCTAAAGTATAATCCTAATGCACTTCTGCTGAGTGATAGATGTCTATTGATCTCTGCGTAGACAGGAAAATCAGATTAGCCTGTATAAAATTTCATCAGGGCTGTCAAAGCCTGTGATCTACAGCACTGATAGTTTATTTTGACAGTTGGTTGTGTAGTAATATCTGGAATTTTCTCTTACTCATTTGTCTGCCTAGCTGGATGTTGAGACCTGGCAGCAGGAACAGCCTGTGGTATTACATATATGGTCCAAGAAATCTGCCCATAACTATGAAAATAACTGCCATGAAGTATCTGTCTTTGTTAGCCCAAGGGCAACCTATTTTGAAGTGGAATTTGATGAGAGGTGTGAAACCGAAAAGCGCTAAGACTCACATGTTTTTTCTTCCAAGCAATAGTGGATCAAAAACAAGAGAAAGAATATAATAGAGATTATGCCTTCACAGGTATGATTATCTGGAATTTACAGACTCTAGAGGTGGGAAGACACACTGACACAAAGTTGGTACTTATAAGTGGCCTAAGGTAAGTCATATTCCCCAAACAAGGTAAATAAGTACTTCTGTAGCAATTCTTGTCCTTTTTCCAACTTTAGAGCAATAATGGTATGGTGTGTAGAAAGAGAAGGACTAGCTAGGCTCTGGTGGCTCATGGTCATATTGTTCAAAATCCTAGCTACTCAGCAGGTTGATATTTGAGGAATAGGATTTAAAGCTAGCCTAGGTAGACAAATCTAAGAGAGCCCTATCTCAACCAGCAAAAAGCCAGAGTGGAGACATGGCTTGAATGGTACAATGACAGCCATGAGCAAAATAGCTGAAAAATACTCAAAGCTCTAAGTACAAACCTTAATACTGGCACATTTCTAGAATGTAACCACACCCATATTTCTAAGGGTTGCTTTGATACTCTACTTGTAGAAAGGAACAGTTACACTAGAGATTATGTAGCCCACAAAAGCTAAAAATTTAACTATCTGGCTCTTCATAGGAAATTTGCTAATACCAATGTTGTCCAGAATAAATTAAAGAGCTGTTAATCTCTGAGTTCAGAAGGGCCAGTGGATCCAAGAGAAAGACTTAAACCATGGTGAAAGCTAGGAGCCCGGCTGACAGATCTGTTTAATATCTGGGCTGCAGCCTGCTTCAGACTGTTTACTTCTCTCTCCTATCAAGGGTCTTGGTTGAGAACAAAGAACTGAGTCAGTGATCACTGGTTGAGCAGATAGTCACTTGAGTTTTAGAAAGCTGAGCAGCAGTTTTCTACTAATTCTGCTTTCTAAATGTAGTTGTGAGTTTTGTGTTTTGGTATCATCTGTGTACATTTCTCTCTTAATCATTTTGAACTTATAGAAATGGAGACCGCTTTTAAGATTTTTTTGAGTCACAAAGAATATACTTAACTGCTGAGTTGTTGCCTCCTTCCATCTTGTTGACCACATGACTTTTTTTTCTCTCTAGAACGTGACGTTTAAGGATGGTGCTCTTTCATTCTGACAGCAGTAATAATGAATGGGGCTACAAATTCACCGTCACTGCCTATGGCCTGCCTGATGTTGCCGTGTCTTGTGGGTTAGACTTGCAACTCCTTGTTTCTCGACTAATGGTCCGCCTTGACTCCCAGTGCATGGCACTCAACTCTGTGCATCGTAAGTTCACAGTCTTGTCCCTTCCTTTTTCATTACAACTGTGTTGAAGAGCAAGGTAGGAACTCTTTCTCATAGGTGGTCTCCACATCACGAAAGAGCAAGGTATTAATAATGTTTCTTTTTAGTTTTCTTTAAACCAAATCAAAACAGTTTACCCACTGGGCACCATTGGGAAGTTTCTTGACTCAGGCTTTGGCCCTATCACAAAGTACGCTGTGGATGCCCTCTGTGGAGGACAATTGGGGAATTGCTGTTTATAGCAGCAGCATAGTCATTTTTAGAGATTTAAGTATACTCCAAGTAGATGGTAGAAATATAGTCATTTAATTGTTGTTTAAGTGAAATTTATGTGAACATAAATAGGTATGTGAATATATGTATTATCGTAAAATACATTAATCAACTTCGTATCATTTGTTCCAAGGGATAGATTCATAGAATAAATCTTTTGGAGTATTTTATATCTATATAATTTTTTAAACATTTTTCTGATTGTAAAATCAAATATCATTCATCCTAAATGGTCATTTTCTGTTAGGATTTTAAAAAGAGTTAGCTAAGGAAGAACAGCAGCATGTACGTGGTATTCAGGTAAGGAGTAGGTTTATTCATCATTCCAGCTGACACCAGACCATCTTGGTCCTCAACGTGGTGGGGAAAGGCCTGGGAAAGAGAGCTTGAAGAGCTGAGAAAGAGAGAGAAAAGAGCTAGAAAAGAGCTAGAAAAGAGCTAGAATAGAGACCATCTGGGAAAGGTGGGAAAGAGAGAGCGAGGAAAGAGAAGAGACCTGGGAAAGAGAAGAGAAGGAAAGAGATGAGAAAGAGCTATAAAAGAGCAGAGAAAGGTCATCTGGGCCTGAGCTAGACCTTATCTAAGTTATGGGCGGAGAAATTTGTGGCCACATCAAATTCAGATGTCACCTCAGCAGATGCAGATGTGACCTCTTCCATTTGTGCCAGTTGCCTAGATAACGCAAGTACTGGGTACAAAATTTGCTGCGAGGAGGGTGGAGTCTGCTTGCCATCTAGGAGCAGACCTTACACTTTCCAAAGCCTGTGTGTCTAATTTCCCTTAGTTTCTTTTTTAAAAAATTTTATTGTGAAAATACTGTACAGAGGAGTTAAAATTACATTGGCAAGGCAATTAGTACATTTCTTATCAAGCATTGCTGCTACCTCCTTTGTTTCCCCTTCCCATCCTTCTACCTTCCCTACCCTGCCAAAGTTGGAAAGTTCGTTTTTCAACATAAGGATTTGTCCAACTCATTGTTGTAATAGGTCCACCTATATCAGTATTTAAACGGTTTGTTTTTGCCCTTCCACTCCACAAATTATAACAACATCAAATACAATGAAAGCAGGGATTATACCGTGGGGGACAGACATACAAAGCAACAAAGAAATCATCTTATAAATATGTTAAATACAATTGCAAGAAAGAAAAAAAAAACATTTGACTACTTATCTTGGGGTTCATTTCATCTAGCATCAACTTATCTGACCTTTTCTTCTTGTCTCAGACATAAACTAGTAGTTCATAAACTGACAAATAAATGTAAGGAAGCCAACAAAAAAAATCAGTTCCTCTCATCTGATGATGCCTCTACAACAATGAGGAAAGAGTTCATCCTGCTAAGGAACTATGATAGGATATCAAAAAGAGAATTCATTCTTCTAGGTCTTCCCTATTTTTTCAATGTAACTTAAATGATGTAAAACACAATATACCGCTCATCAGTTTTGCACATTTTTATATGGACTTCACCTCAGTCTACAACATTCCTTCATTATTCTGTTCCTGATATTTTTACACTACCAAGACATAAGAACATTTTCATACAATTTTTATTATAAAAAAACTGTACAGAGGTGTCACATTTATGGGAGCAAATAATGAGTACATTTCTTAACAAGCATTGTTCCCTCTTCCCACCATCCCTTCCCTCCCACCTCCACAAATACGCTCCCCTCCCCCCTCCCCCTGACTAAATTGTAAAGTTCATTTTTCAACAGAGTGTCTTGTGCATCTCATTGTTACAATGAGTTAACCTGTATCCCTATTTAACCATTTTGTATTTCCCTTCCCCTCACCAAATTAGAGAAACATATACACAGGATGTAGGTGTACCAACTTCAAATACAATGAAAACAGGGGTTATAGCGTGGGGGAGGAACATATACAGAAAGAAAAAAAAATCACATTGCACATCATAAGTACGTTAGAAACAATAACAAGAAAGAAAAAACATACTTGTGTCCCTGTCTTAGGGTTCATTTCCCTTAATATCATCTTATCTGCTCATATGCACATAGCTTTTGACTTATTCTGCTTATCTCAGACATATATTAGTTATTGAAAATAAGGGAAACCACGGGACCTATGTTTCTTTGGACTTGGCTTACTTCACTTAATAAATTTTTTTCCAAGACTTTCCAATTCCTAACAAATTGGGTGATACTATTCTTTCTGATGGAGGCATAGCATTCCATTGTTTATATACACCCACATTTTCTTGATCCATTCATCTACTGAGGGGCATCAGGGTTGGCTCTATATCAGCTATTGTAAATAATGCTGCAGTAAACATAGCTGTGCTGGTAGTTTTAGTATGGTCTTGTTTGTGATCATTCGGGTAAATGCCCATAAGTGGGATTGCTGGGTCATAGGAAAGCTTCATATGGAGTCTTTTGAAGAGCCTCCATACTGCTTTCCAAAGTGGTTGAACAAGTTTACACACCCACCAAGAATGCACTAGAGTTCCCTGTGGCCAGATACTCTCCAGCATCTGTTGTTGCAAAAATATGGAACATTTCACTAATTTGCATGTCAACCTTGCTCAGGGGCCATGCTAATCTTCTCTGTATTGTTCCAATTTTAGCGTATTTGCTGCCTAATTGAGCACAGAACATTTTTTATATATAAAGTGTAATTGATTTTCTTAAACTAGACAATTCAAAAAAAAGTAAGTTCAAAAGAATTCTTGTGAAATTTTAGAAGCATGTATTTCTTTTTTTTTTTTTGTTAGCAATACAACAAACTGTTAGTACCATGCATTTCTTACATAAGCACACATTTAAGAATAAAGTCAAGACTGGCATGTCAAAAACAAAATAATTCCAGATATTTGTTGTTCAAGAGATGTGTAGGAGGAGGAATTCAATTGTTCTATACAAGGCACCTGTCATAATGAACACTGCAGCAAGTGTTAAGGTTGTTAAAAGTTTTAAATTTTAAATGTATTTAATTTTGGGAATTTGCATATATATGCCAAAATTAGGACTGTTTGGCAGGTGATAAACTTTTCTATAAAGTATTTAAGGTTTATGGTAGCAGACATATGGTACTAATTATGTACATTTCAGAGTTTATAGAAACATTACCAATAAGAAGTTGCAAAGTCTTTGCGTAAAGAAGCAGAGTGAAGAGTTAAGACTTTGTTAACTAGATAGTTTCTGTTTAATTTTTAGGGCTTCCTTACTTTACATGTTAGTGAGGAACAAATGATGATATAAGCCATATACAAATGATGAGATGAGCCATAAAAAGTAATCTTAGTGGGTAATTTTAAAGACTACTCATAGCCTATAAAACTCTTTTTAAGGGGCTGGGAAGGTGGCTCAGTGGTAAAGCGCTTGCCTTGCATGCTTGAGACCCTGGGTTCGATTCCTCAACACCCATAAACAAAAAACAAGCTGGAAGTGGTGATGTGGCTCAAGTGGTAGAGTGCTAGCCGTGAGCTGAAGAGCTGAGGGGCAGCGCCCAGGCTCAGACTCCAGGGCCACGACCAGACCCAAAATAAAAACCAAAACAAAATCCTCTTTTTAAACATCATAATCTTAGCCAGTTTTAAATGTACAGGAATATGAGAAAGTAGTAAAATCTAATATGTAGAACACTGGTAATTGTTTGTTTTTTTATTTGATTAATCATTAATATTTAATTGTCCATTTTCTTTATTTGTTGCATTGTTTTCCTTTTTGTAATATAATACAACTTTTTATAAGTCGTCCTCAGGAGGTACTTTGAGAAGCTTACTGGGATGGCCAAAGCATTTTTTATAGGTGCATGTGAGTTTACAAAGAAGAAAATTAAGAACAAATTATTTATTAAAAAAATTATCAAGTACAGTCTGAATTAGGAGGGATGATAAAGGTCCACACCCAAAATCTTAGCCTTCGTCTGAAGCGGCGGTATTACAGAGTTGAGACCACAAAAGTGAGAGACTGTTTTTGTGTTTTTTGTTTTTGTCAGTCTTGAGGCTTGAACTCTGGGCCAGAGCGCTGTCCCTGCACTCTTCAGCTCAAGGCTGGCACGCTATCCCTTGAGCCACAGCACCACTTCTGGTTTTCTAGTGGTTTATTAGAGATAAGATTCTCACGGACTTTCCTGCCTGGGCTGGCTTTCAACCGGGATCCTCAGAACTCAGCCTCCTGCATAGCTACGGTTACAGTCCTGAGCCACCGGCACCCAGCAGTGTTTTGTTGATTTTTATTTTGTTGGTCATGGGGCTTGAACTCTGGGTCCTGGGTGCTGTCCCTCAGCTCAAGGCTAGCGGTACCATTTGAGCCTTCGTCTTTTTCTACTTCTGTAGTGCTGAGGAATCAAACCCAGGGCCCCATGCATGCAAGGCAAGCACTCTCCCATTGAGCCACCTTCCCAGCTCCAGAAAGACTGTGCTTTAAAAAATCATCTAAACAATATTTGCTTTCTGCTTTGGGTTATATAATGAAATATATGAATATCTTTTTATATTTTTGTGAATTGTCATACTTCTAAATTTATGCTAACTTGAGCCACTTTATCCTTTTCAAAGTCATGAAATATCTCTGAGACTGTTCTTCTGGGAAGATTATATTTGCACTTATAATTTCTTCTGAGTCATTTTTATTTTTTTATTGTGAAAAAACTGTACAGAGGGATTACAATTACATGGGCAAGATAATGAGTATATTTCTTATCAAGCATTGTAGCCTCCTCCTATATTTCCCCTTCCCATCCATTCCAAGCCTCCCCCCCACCCAATCCTCCCCCCACCCCCTACCAAAGTTGTAAAGTTCGTTTTCGACATGACAACTTGTACTTCTCATTGTTGCAACGGGTCCACCTGTATCCTTATTTAAACGACTTGTTTTTCCCCTTCCCTTCCACAAATTATAACAACATCAAATACAGTGAAAGCAGGGGTTATAATGTGGGAGAGAGACATACAAAGCAACAAGGAAATAATCATATAAATGCGTTAGAAACAAATGAATGAAAGAAAAAAAAACATTTAAATACGTATCTTAGGGTTCATTTTCCTAACATCACCTTTTCTGACCTTTTCTGCTTGACTCATACATATACTAACTATTGCAAATGAGGGAAACCATGGGACCTATGTTTCTTTGGGCTTGGCTTACTTCACTTAATATAATTTTTTCGAAGTCTTTCCAGGCCCATATCAAGCATTGAAATAGAAACAGCAATAAGAGACCTTCCATCTAAGAAAAGTCCAGGACCAGATGGTTTTGCAGCGGAATTCTACAAGGCCATCAAAGCAGAGCTCACACCAATACTCCTCCAACTCTTCAATGAAATTGAAAGAGAAAGTTCACTACTGAACACATTCTATGAAGCCATCATAATCCTCATCCTAAAACCAGGCAGGGAATCATCATTTTTATTTTTTATCAAAATCATTTTATATGTTATATTGATGGGTTATCATACATCAGATACCTTCAAATGTACATGAAGAGTCTAAAGATAGCAGTATGAATATTCTCATACAGCTCTTGTTTATCTGTTATGTACTTTCAGTGTTATTGTACTTCTCTCTTTCACCCTTTTTCATTCATAGTCTTTCTCTTTCAGGCTCCATGTCTGCTACTTAGAATTTCAGCTGGTCTATTATCCTTCAGGATCCACTGGTTTTGTGGGAACATGATAGGGACCAACAGTTTCCCTTGCAGTTTTTAACAATTATAAGATTGGCGTGATATTATTCTTTGCCATTCTAAATGGCAAAACAACAGATCTAGGAATTCCTTTTCACTTTTCTTCTGTTATAAATTTTATCTCATAGGAATCATTGGGATAGGTAAGATATTTTGACTTGAGACCTAAAAGTTCTTTTTCTTTTACAAAAAACCTTTGTCTTTGATTATCAGTAAGTAACTACATGTAATGAAAACAAAACTATCCTATTGTAAGCAGACCGAAGTTGTTCACGGGGATGAAAAACAAGGTAATGGGGCAAGTGAGAACAAAGGATACCCATCATAGAGCACAGCTCCTCAGAGCAGTTTAACATGTACACTTTGTGAGAATGACAATGTGCTGGGAACTATTGATTAAATCACTGAACACTGATTTATATATATGTACATGTATTTGCATATGTATATTTATTTATATATGCATATATGTATGTATATGCCCTTATATATGTACACATGTATGTTACTATACACACAAATTCACACATACATATACACATGTATACATGCACACATGGAGAAAGACACATATTTACAGCCAACACAAGTTTCACTAGTTGTTGACTATGCCTTAGATGGAATGCTTGGAACAAAATATGTTGAAAATGTATTTGTCTCCATGAGTTCTTTTACCACTCCTCTTATCTCTTACAACTGGTAGGTTTTGACAGATTCGACTTGCAAAATGCAGTACAAGTCACTTAGGAATCTCAGTAAGTAAAGAATATATGGTGTCTCCCAGCTCCCTACAGAATGCTTGCTCTTATAGACACTCTTAACAACCAAAGTAGCAGGAAAATATCTCATTGTTGCAATAGGTCCACCTATATCCCTAGTTAAATGATTTTTTTCCCTTCCCCTCCACAAATTATACCTACATCAATACAGTGAAAGCAGGGGTTATACCGTGGGGGAGGAACATACAAAGCAACATAGAAATCATCTTATAAAAATGTTAAAAACAATTTCATGAAAGGCAAAAAAACATTTGAATACTTATCTTGGGCTTCATTCCCCTAACATCAAGTTATCTGACCTTTTCTGCTTGACTCAGACATATACTAGTTATTGCAAATAAGGAAAACCATGAGACCTATGTTTCTTTGGGCCTGGCTTACTTCACTTAATATAATTTTTTCCAAGTCTTACCATTTCCTAACAAATGGGGCAATGTCATCTTTTCTGATGGAGGCATAGAATTCCATTGTGTATATATACATTTTCTTGATCCATTAATCTATTGAGTGGCGTCTGGGTTGGTTCCATATCTTAGCTGTAGTAAATAGGGGTGCAATAAACATAGTCGTGCTGGTAGCTTTAGTATGGTCTTGTTTGTGATCATGTGGGTAAATGCTCAAAGTCAGATTTCTGGGTCATAGGGGAGCTCTATGTGGAGTCTTTTGAGGAACCTCCATACTGCTTTCCAAAGTGGTTGAACAAGTTTACACTCCCACCAACAATGTAGAAAGCTTCACTTCTGTCCACATCCCCTCCAGCATCTGTTGTTATTAGAGTTCTTTATTATAACCATTCTAACTGGGGTGAGGTGGAATTTCAATGTTGTTTTCTCGAAAAACGAACTTTACAACTTTGGTGGGTGGGGGGATGACCGGGTGTAGGGGGAAGATGGGAAAAGATGGGAAGAGGAAAGAAAGAGTAGCCAACAATGCTTGATAAGAAATGTACTCGTTATGTTGCCCATGTAATTGTAACTCCTCTGTACAGTGTTCTCACAATAAAAAAAATAAAGTTATAAGGCGCTAAATAGCATCCTTCCTTGAGCTCTTTTCCAAAAGACAGCATCAATTCCTAAGCAGATGAGTGAGTCCTCAGAAGACTGGACCTCAGACCAACATTTAACCAACCCATGTGAAAAGTCCTATGAGAGAAATGCTGACTGAGGTCTGGCTGATTTCCTGGCCAAGAAAATAAGAAAAGAAGAAAGTATTTTTAATGTATTAAAGTTTGAGAATAATTTGTAAACTGTCAATAATTGTGTAGAAAACAACTATACCAACTGACAAAAAATGATGTGCTCTTGGACTTGGTGAGTGATTTTACATGTGTCTACACAAGTAGAATCAGCATAAATCAAGCCAGTATTTCTTCATTTAAGATATGAGGAAAAGATACAGGTTGACCCATTGTAACAATGAGATGTACAAGACACTATCAAAGAGGGGGTGGAGGGATGAGTTGGGGAGGTGTGAAGAGAAGGGATGGTAGGGGCAAAACAAAGGGGAGGGTGCTCAATAAGATATATACTCATGCTGGGCGCAGGTGGCTCAGGCCTCTAATCCTAGCTACTCAGGATGCTGAGATCTGAGGATCTCGATTTAAAGCCAGACCGGGAAGGAATTCCAAGAAATTCTGGCTTTTTTCTTTTTGCTTATGTGGTGCTGAGGAATCGAACCCAGGGCCTCATGCATGCAAGGCAAGCACTCTACCACTGAGCCACCTTCCCAGCCCCTGAGAAATTCTTATCTCCAATAAACCACCCAAAGACAGGAAGTGGCACTGTAGGTCAAGTGGTAGAGTGCTAGCCTTGAGCTGAAGAGCTGAGGACAGCGTTCAGGCCCAGAGTTCAAGCCTCATGAACGACAATAGAGAAAAAAAATGAAATGTACTCATTACCTTACTTATGTAACTGTATCCCCTCCATACAGTATTTTTACAATAAAAATATATATTAAAAAGATACAATGAAAACTTCTGTACTTATAGGAAGTTGTATTTGTCACTTAATATCAGTAAGGTATTGGTTTTAGGACCACAGGCATATTAAACTTTGGATACTCTAATTCTCTACGTGAACACAGTATATTATTTACATTAGAATCTGCCCACAAACTAGTGCAGAGTAATTGCTATGAAAATTTTTACTACATTCTATGTTTGTAATGAAAAATAAAAGTATATGCACTATCAACAGATACAATTTTTTCAGATAATTTTTGTCCACATTTTGTGGATGGAATTGGGAGAGCAATTTTGAAAAGCACAAATTTCATCACCAAGACCGGTCTGCAAAACAAGGAGCTAATACAGCATCACTGAATAGTATGGAACGCCAAGGAGAAGTACTTGAATTGAGACAGTATCAGAAAGTGTAAGCACACAAGGACTTTTTAGAAATGCAGCTGCTAGATTTCTCATGGAGAGCTTTCATAACACTTTGTGAAACACAAGTCAGAACCTTACTGAAGTGTAGATAGTTTTCCCTCAAATTTCTCTCATGCTCGGTCATTATCAATCAACATATAGCTAATCATGAATAATCCTCTAATAACAAAATATTGATGGAGTATTTATATTCAGAAAACCTGGGAAGGCTAACTTTTTTCAATTAGGACAGTTGTATTCTATGATCCAGCAGAGAGGAAACTAGGTAAGCATCCATTTACAGTCTTCTGAATAATTCTGCTTCTGACAACATCAGTTATTTATCCATACCTGTGCCGGAGTGAGAGGCTTTTAAAAGACTTTAATGATTTTAAATTTAAATTTAAATGTGGAATGAAATTAGTTCCAATAGTGCATTACATTAAGATATTTAGAAACAACTGAGAAACCTAGAGATCTATAAGATTTTTTTGGAAGTGAATGGATATTGGAATTTGGTTCTTTATATTTTAAGCAATTTGCAAAAAGAATTGGCAAATAAAATTTACATTTGCAGCAGACTTGACACTTATTAAATTTTGTATTGAAAAGAGCGCAGCCTCAACAATATATTAATGCTATCCTCTTATTTATCTTTAAAGGTTTATGCTTCTGGTCTCTTAATATTAAAACAAAACTTTTTTTTTAATCTTTAGCTAGTAGTCCAAAAGGGTTTTGCTTCATCATGTCAGTGTTGAATAGAATGTATTTATGTATGTACGTATGTTGAATAGAGTGTATGTACATTTCAATGTACAATACATCTGGATCATTGTCAAACTTTCCACTTTTCTTCCTTCCCTTACGCCAACCCAACCTGTTTTCTACTTATATTCTCACATATATACTGAAGTATGCCCTGACAGGGACTCGAGCTGGTACAGCTTCTTTCCTGGCTTTGTCTTTGTTTTAGGGATTTTAGAGAAAAAAAACCCTCTAAACAAGGTTAACTCGACCTTGGCTCCAACCAGCCCATTTCTTGCAATGGAAAGAATGCCTCTATGCTCCTCTCCCCTTAACAACCTTACCCACCTTGATTGTTCAGTTAAGGACTGACCCATAAAACAGATAGGTTGTAATCTGGCTCCAGCTGGTGACACCACATGCTTTATGATAAACCCTGCCTTTTGCACATGCTTACAGTAAACTCCACCTATTAGCCAACTGTGTGTGGTCTGGTATGGCCATACAATCCTTTGTGTGTGTTACGATCCCATTGGTCACCTGCACGTGACAAGGCTTGACCTCATGGATTTTGTCTTTAAAAACCAAAGAATGGGGGCCGCTCCAGGTTGTAGTATCAGCTTCCGAGCCTGTGCTGAGGCCCTGGCTGGTCAGTGTAGGAACCTCAATAAAGTTGATTCCTTATAAACATCTTTGTTGCAGTGGAATCTGTCACTCCAGAAGATTAGGTTGGCTTGCCAGCCCTGAGTAGGGGGTCTTCCTACTACATTTAATGAGGGCTTGTCCAGGATAGAGCTCTTAGCCACTCCAACCTGAGGGGGATTGAAGTCCCTGGCTGGTAGGACAGTGTGTGAGCACTTGGCTGTTGGAGAGAAGTTCCGAGAAAAGCCTCAAGGTAAGCGGGGTCGACCTAGGTAGAGAAGGCGCCAGAGTGAGGCCAAAAGTAGGGTGAGGCTGGACGCAGCAGAGTCCCCTATGGCTGAGGAGGTCCAGGGACGCCTCAACCCCTCAATTCTACCTGTCCTAGCAGTCCTAGTTGGACGGGAGATTGCTTAAATATTTGTCAATTATGAAACTGCCACTGACCACCTGCAAGTGGCCCCAGTTAGATCTCAGCCTCAGGCCTTGCTCAGGGGGTCTGAGCATAGGGGAGAACCTGTCAGTCTTAGGGACCACTGCTAAGGACATTTTTTCCTTGCCTGAAGATGACTGGGAATTCTTCTCCACCTTGGAATGCCCCTAGGTCAACTTTTGCAAGAATCTAAAAGAAAAATCCTCCAGAGGTGAGTGGAGGGGGGTGGGGTTAGAGTCCTCTTTTTAGTGAATGGTGGTGAGATGTTGTCCCATTCACTGAGAATTGATTTTGTTTTTGTGGCCACTTGTCTGTCTTGTTTACTTCAGTGTGTTTTCTGTTCTATGTTTTCTGAGGTAGGGAAGTTCTGGGTGAGCATGGCAGGCTCATTCAGCAGACTCTGCATTCAGCTTGCTGAGTGAGAACAGGGCAGAATTCTGGTAGGGATGTACTGGGGACCCGTTAGTCCCCAACTCAGCCTTTGGTTGTTGTCTACTTTTGTTTTAAAATTGGGACCAGTTTTAAGTGTGGATCCTTCGTTTTTGTGTTTATTTGTGTTTTTGTTATTATTTGAAGAAGAATGGCCAATAGACACATGGAGAAATGCTCTAGCCATAAAAGAAATGCAAATCAAAATAACATTGAGATACCACCTCACCCCAGTTAGAATGGCTATAATCAAGAACTCTAATAACAACTGATGCTGGAGGAGATGTGGCCAAAAGGGAACCCTACTGTATTGTTGGTGGGAGTATAAACTTGTTCAATCACTTTGGAAAATTGTATGGAGTTTCCTCAAAAGACTGCACATAGATCTCCCCTATGACCCAGAAATCCCACTTTTGGGCATTTTCCCAAATGAACACAAACAACACCATACTAAATCTACCAGCACTACTGTTTATTACAGCATTATTTACCATTACCATGGCTAAGATATGGAACCAACCCAGATGCCCCTCAGTAGATAAATGGATCAAGAAAATGTGATACACACACACACAATACACATATATGTATATATATATATATATATATATATATATATATATATATATATACATATATAATGGAATTCTATACCTCCATCAGAAAGAATGGCATTGCCCCATTTTTTAGGAAATGGAAAGACAAAAAAATATAATAAGTGAAGTATGCCAGACCCAAAGAAACATAGGCCTTACGGTTTCCCTAGTTATTTGCAATAACTAGTATATGTCTGGGACACGTAGAAAAGGTCAAAAGCTATATACATATTACCAGTTAAGATGACATTAAGCAAAATGAACCCCAAGATAGGGACATAAGTAATGTTTTTCTTTCTTTCTATTTTTTTTCTAATATCTTTATAAGGTACCTTGTGATGTTTTTTGTTGCTTTGTATGTCCATTCCCCACTGTAGAACCCCTGTTTTCACTGTGTTTAATGCTGGTATAATTTCAGAATGGGAAGGGAAAAAACAAAATGTTTAAATAGGAATATAGGTTGACCCATTGCAACAATTAGATGTAGAAGACACTATGTTGAAATATGAACTTTACAATTTCAGCAGGGGGGTTGTGGGGTGAGATGGAGGGGAGTTGGACGAGGAGTCGTGAGTGTAGTTGTTGAAGTAGGAGGGAAAGATGGTAGGGGGAAAAAAGGAGGAGGCAACAATTATTGATAAGAAATGTACTCATTACCTTGCTCATGTAACTGTAACCCCTTTGTACAGTATTTTCACAATAAAACTTATTAAAATAATAAAAAAAGAACGGCTTTTGCAGAACTCTGCCAGGTGTTTCAATAAATCATCATTCCTCAGTTGACTGGGGACTGATGATAAACTGACTCTGGGCTCTTCTCCTTGTGATTCTCTCTTCTATTCATCTTTTCTCTCTTTTCCTCTGCTGAAGTAGCACGTGACATTCTATGTTTCATCTTTTGATTTCTGTCCTTATAAAATGATAAACATTGGATTATGCTACACCCCAATGTGCAGTATAAATCCTGGCTGTAGCTCATAAATTTGTAGTGGAGACAGACACACCAGCCAATTACACTAATGCAATGTGAGGTTTTTGTTTATTCTTGCCAAATTTTGATGTTTCTGTTTATTAAATCTTTTTCAGGTATTTAGTTGATTCTGGTATAGGTCTATTGGATTAGAAAGATATGGACCTTGCAGTTCTGAATGGTACACAGGTAGTCACAGGCCTGTGAGGGTGTTGTTCAATGTGCCTTTACACAGGGAGCTGTGTGCTAACATTCATGGACTAGGAGAGAGTGCACTTCATGTGAGAAGCATCTTGTGGACAGAAGACTCACAGCACAAGAGTGAAAGTCACTCTGGAGAGTCCATGTGCAGGTAAATTATTAGAGAACCATGGAGAAACAAGAAACCACAGCTTAGGGCTGGGAATTTGCTTTCCCAGACCCTATTCTGTGATTAATAAATGTGTCAAAGCAATTCTCACACAAGTAAGTGAAATATTTGCATAAAATTTCCAGCCAGAAGAAAGCCACAAATAACATCAAACCAAATGTGCACAAAAAATGTCCAGACAAATTGCAAGTCAAAAACTTCTTCAGCAGGTTGCAGGGCTCACATCTATAATCCTAGCTACTCAAGGGACTGAGATCTGTGGATCTTAGTTCAAAATCAACACAAGCAGGATAGTTGGTAAGACTCTTATCTCCAATAAACTACTCAGAAAAAAAAGCAGAAGTGGCACTTTGGCTTAAGTGGTAGAGTGCTAATCTTGAACAAAAAGAGCTCGGGAACAGTACCCAGACCCAGAGCTCAAGCCCCATGCCTTACAAAAAACAGAAAAGAAAAAATCCCCACAACTATTCCATTGAATTTCTCATTGAGGTGAGACACTGGAACAATGAAATACTTCGAGATTTAAACAAAGGCATGCACCTTCCAGGAGAAATGGGGATTGAACACCTACTTACCAAATGTGAGACTTGCCAGATACCATTACGAAAAATTGTGTCAAGACTTGTAAATAAATGGGCAAATACAGAATGTAAGCAAGCAGGGGAGCACAGGGGAACATGAAGATCCTGAAGCTTGCACAAAGTGAGGAATTTATACTTGTTTGCTTCCTGTCACTCTGGTGTCAGCAAGTGACAGAGGTCAGTCCATGCTGACAGAGTTGTGACTCCAGGCTTAGATCCTTCTCCAGAAAACTTTTCTTTTTGTGGGGCTTGAACTCTGGGCCTGAACACTGTCCTTCAGCTCTTCAGCTCAAGGCACAAAAACATGTACAAGAGAAGAAAGTTAGGAAGTTAGGAAGTTGGAAAGAGGGAAGGAAAACTCTCAAAAGAAGATCAATCACCTAAACAAAGGAGGAGGCTGCAATGCTTGGTAAAAAATGTATGCATTATCCTGCCCATGTAATTGTAGCCCCTCTGTACAGTATGTTCTCAAATAAAATAAAATTAAATTAAAAAAAAAAGAAGATCAATCATACAGTACCTTAGAATGCTCATACAAAATAATTGCGGCAGAAGTGGGGAAGATCGCGACGGGGCAGTAGGGAAACGCCACAGCTCTCTCCAACCAAAAAGAGAGTTCAAGTTCCAACGCTTAATCTCCCCAAGAGACCGACAACAACAAAAAGATGAACACTCAGAGAAAAACCAGAGGTGGAGAATAACAAAAAAAGAAAGAGAGGAAAAGAAGAATTTCAGAACAGAGAAAAGCAAAGACCCCTCCCCAAACCTTTACTGGCCGCGCGGCAGTGTGCCAAGCCGCCGGCCAGCCTGCCCGGCGGGGGCTGCCGGAGCCCGAGACACACAGGGGGCCACTTTCAGATCACCAGGTACCGGTTTGCAGAACAGCGGATCGCCAGGAACAGAGAGTCTCCGGGAGTCTCCACGAGGATCCCACCCCCACCCCTCACTCTCCACCGGAGCAGAGAGGCTCCATCCCACCAAAGCCGCTCGGCACCAGCAGCGCCACAAAGGGACCTGTCGGCAGACCACCTGCCCGATCGCGATCGCAACGACCTGGCGGGGCCGCCCGGGCCCCAGAGGCACCGCGAAGAAGCTGCCTGAGCATGGACACTTTTGACCCGACAGCTTCAACAGAGGCAGAGACAGAAAAGAATCACACAGAGCCACCACCACCCAACCCAGCCCGCAACCACCCCAACTGAACTCGGATTGCAACAAGAACTCACACAGAAACAACCAGCTCCAGGGTGAGTATCCCACAGGGGAAGTGTATCCCTCAAGGGAGACCAGAGCTGGAGCGAATCCCCAGACCCTGACCTAGACTCCCTACCCCAACACCCAGACCACAGGACCCACTAAAACTGGGAACTATTTGAGAGCTCCACCAGCCCATGGAGCACACTCAGCTGGCCAGGCTAGAGCAAGAGTGCCCTGGAAGGGAGCTTAAATGCCCAAGCCAGGAACAGGGCCCCTGGGTCAAGACTACCAACAGTAGAAGAAATTTGAACTGTGTCCCCCAGGCTGTATAACCTAGGTGGTATACACATCAGCACAGGCCTAACAAGTGCGCTCCAGGCTGCATAACCTAGGTGGTCTACACATCAGCACAGGCCTAATGAGCGTGCTCCAGGCTGGGGCCGGAACCAGGCCCCGGGATCCGGTGCCTGAACAACACGACCAACTCCTCCCAACTGAAGTAAAAAGCTGAGCATATGCCTCAACAGAGGGGAGAAAACCAGGAAACAACACTCCCCGGGAAGCACGCCTGTGACAACAAAAGACCTTGAGGCCCAGGACAAGAGAAGCCCAAACCCCACCAAAACTCCACCCATATATCCTAGACTGGGAATTGGGCAACACAGGCTGCCAGCACCTGATAGTAAGCAGGAGGTCAGACTGTTAAGGTGGCTCAGCAATAGAGTGATAGTCTTGGATGTATGAGGCCCTGGATCTGATTCCTCAGCATCACAAAAGCAAAAAGGGTCAGAAGTGGTGCTGTGGCTCAAATGGGAGGGTGCCAGCCTTGAGCTGAAGAGCTGAGGGACAGCACCCAAACCTAGAGTTCAAGCCCACAACCAGCCCAAAACAAACAAACAAAAATGCATCAGGAGCCCATAGCAGACTCCAGTATTTGGGAGAGTGCATCTAGAGCATCTGTTCTTCACAAGAGCACCCGTAGGAGCAAACACAAGCAGTCTAGGCTGCTCAACCCTTCCAAAGGCGGGAACTGCCAGCAATCTACAGCGGAGAGCTGAGAATCCTAAGTAAGTCAGAATAGCAGCTGGAAATAGGCTCCCAACAGAACCCAGATCAGGCACAGACTCTCTCTACCAATACAGAATCAGCAACCAAGCAAAGACAGACACACCAAAACAAAATTGAAGAGCAGTCTCCTGAACCTCCATGCGAAAATCACAGAGAAATATCACAAGGTTTACCACCACCCAGGACAGCAAGCTAACCTCAAAAGCCAGCAGCCACGCAGGGGAGAGCCCCAGTGGGAGCAAAGCATGAATGGAAGACAAAAGCTACATCCAAGGGTTGCTGGAGGCAATGACTCAAGAAATAAAGCGAGAAATTGATCAGAAATTGAAAGAGCACATGGATGAACTAACAAAAGAGATACAGGGTATCAAACAAGAGATGCATGCAAAAATAGAAGCTGCACAAACCTCAGTAAGAAGTGAGATAAACGCCAAATTAGAGGTAATGCATACCTCATTGATAGGTGAGATCAGTACTCTGAGAACCAACATTGAATCCATAAAGGGATCCATTTCCTCCATGCAAACCACAATAGAATGAACAGAGTGAATGAAATGGAAGGTAGAGTGTCAGATACAGAAGACAGAATACACCAAATGGACCAAAGAGTGACAGATATGGCAAAATCACTCAAATTAAACCAAAGGGAAATTCAAGAGCAAGCAGATAATGCTAAAAAATTTAACCTTCGCATAATCAGAGTGGACAAAGGTGAGGAATCCCAGAGCAAGGGAATGCAACACCTATTTAACAAGATAATCAATGAAAATTTTCCCCACCTCAAAAACGACCATCTTAACTACATCACAAAAACTTATCGAACACCCAACAAGCAAGACCCCAGGAGAAACACTTCTAGACACATTATAGTAAAAATGATAGATCTGAATAATAAGGAAACAATCCTGCATGCAGCAAAAATGAAGAAGGAGCTATACTACAACGGGAAAAAAAATTAGAATCACTGCAGATCTCTCCACACAATGAATGCAAGAAAAGCCTGGGAAAGCACCATACGAGCCCTGAGAGCCAATAACTGCCAACCCAGACTAATATACCCGGCAAAGCTAGCATTCACATTCGATGGAGAACTGAAAATTTTAATAGCAAAGAAAAACTAAATGAATACATAAACATTAAGCCAGCATTACAAAGAATTCTAAGAGGGGGGACACAACCTGAAGAAAGCAACCAGGAACTGGGGCCTGCCCCAAACAGGCGTTACTCAAAGTCTAACGGAGCAAGCACAGGAGGAAAGGAAAGAAGAAAAACTTAGGAAAACGGAATGGCAGGGACAACAATGCATCTCTCTATACTTTCTCTTAATATAAATGGGCTGAATTCGCCAATTAAAAGAAAACGAACTGAGGACTGGATCAGAAAACAAGACCCATCCATCTGTTGCCTTCAGGAGACCCACCTCTCAGCCAAACATACAAACTCAGAGTGAAAGTGTGGAAAAGGATCTACCAATCAAATGCCCCCAGTAAGAAAGCAGGTGTAGCTATCCTGATATCTGACAAAATAAACTTTTCATTAAAATCAGTACAGAAAGACAAGGACGGACACTACATATTAATAAAGGGAACAATCCAAGAGGAGGATATAACCATCATCAACTTATATGCCCCAAATATTGGTGCACCCAGATATGTCAAAAAAATGCTCTCAAACTTACAGAATAAAATAGATCCCAATACGATAATACTAGGAGACTTTAACACACCACTCTCACCAAAGGACAGGTCTACCAACCAGAGGATTGGCAAAGAAGCTACCGAATTAAGAGAGGCCATACTCCAAGTGGAATTAACTGACATCTACCGAGTATTTCACCCTAAAACAACACAGTAAACATTCTTTTCAGCAGCTCACGGAACTTTCTCCAAAATAGACCATATCATAGTTCATGCAAGGAACTTAAGCAAATACAAAGGGATCGACATAATCCCCTGTATCCTATCTGACCACAGTGGAATCAAGCTAGCTCTCAATAACAAAGCATACCACAGAAATTTCTCTAATACATGGAAATTGAACAGCACACTCCTTAACAATGCCTGGATAACAGAAGAGATCAGAGAAGAAATAAAGTATTTCCTACAACTCAATGAAAATGAAAACACCTCACAAAGAAACTTGTGGGACACAGCAAAAGCAGTCCTGAGGGGCAAATTTATTGCCCTCAGTGCCCAGATCAAGAGAATGGAGACAGACCAAGTAAATAATCTCATGTTGCAATTAAAACAGCTAGAAAAACAAGAAAAAATGGGACCTAAAGCTACTAGACGAAGCCAGATAACCAAATTAAAAGCAGAGATTAACCAATTAGAAAATCAGAAAACCATAACCAAAATAAACCAAACAAAAAGCTGGTTCTTTCAAAAAATAAACAAAATTGATGGCCCATTGGCTAGATTAATTTAAAAAAGAAGAGAGGAAACCCATATAAATAGGATTAGGGATGCCACAGGAAACATCACAACACGTACCCAAGATATCCAAACAATTCTAACAGACTACTTTCAAAAGCTATACTCTCTAAAGGAAGAAAATCAGGCGGAAATGGATGCATTTTTAGAGAAATAGAAGTTGCCCAAACTGAGCAAAGAAGAAGTTAACCAATTAAATAAGCCAATATCCTATAATGAGATACAGGAAGCTATCAAAAGTCTTCCAACAAAAACAAGCCCAGGACCAGATGGATTCACAGCAGAATTCTATAAGACTTTTAAAGAAGAACTAATACCCATATTCCTCAAGCTCTTCAGAGAAACAGAGAAGGAGGGAGCTATCCCAAACTCATTCTACGAAGCCAATATCACACTCATCCCCAAACCAGGCAAAGACCCAACCAAAAAGGAGAATTACAGGCCAATCTCCTTGATGAACACAGATGCAAAGATCCTTAACAAGATTCTAGCTAACAGAATCCAGAAACACATAAAAAAATTAATTCACTATGACCAGGTAGGCTTCATCCCAGAGACACAGGGATGGTTTAACATACGTAAGTCAAGAAATGTAATCCAACATATCAACAGAGCCAAGGTCAAGAATCACATGATTATCGCCACAGATGCAGAAAAGGCCTTTGACAAAATTCAACATTCATTCATGCTAAAAGCTCTGGAGAAAATAGGAATAGAAGGAACATTTCTAAAAACAATAAAAGCCATTTATGACAGACCAATTGCCAATATTATACTTAATGGGGAAAAGCTACAACCAATTCTCCTAAAATCAGGAACAAGGCAAGGATGTCCACTGTCTCCACTCCTCTTCAATATAGTCCTAGAACCCTTAGCCAGGGCAATAAGGCAAGAAAAAGACATTAAAGGGATCCGCATAGGGAAAGAGGAAGTTAAACTATCACTTTTTGCAGACAACATGATACTATACCTCCACGATCTCAAAAACTCCATCCCCAAACTCTTAGAAATCAGAAATCACTTCGGCAAAATAGCAGGATACAAAATAAACCCACAAAAATCAGTTGCCTTCTTATACACTGATAATGTACAGGAAGAGAGGGAAATAAAGGGAGCAACCCCATTCACAATAACCTCCCAAAAAATAAAATATTTAGGAATTAACCTAACCAAAGATGTAAAAGAACTATTTAATGAGAACTATAAAAAGTTAAAGAAAGAAATTGCAGAAGACACTAGGAAATGGAAAGACCTCCCATGCTCCTGGATAGGCCGACTTAATATAGTAAAGATGGTAATACTTCCAAAACTAATATACAAATTCAATGCAATTCATATTAAAATCCCAATGACGTACATCACTGAAATACAGAAAACAGTCCAAAAATTCATATGGAACAACAAAAGACCTAGAATAGCCAAAACAATTCTAGGGGATAAAGACAATATGGGAGGGCTATCCATGCCGAACTTCAAACTCTACTACAGAGCTATAATAACAAAGACAGCATGGTACTGGCACAAAAACAGACCCGAAGACCAATGGAACAGAATCGAAGATCCAGAAATAAATCCACAGGCCTACAGCCAGCTGATATTCGACAAAGGAGCCAAAGACATACAATGGAAGAAACACAGCCTCTTCAACCGCTGGTGCTGGGAAAACTGGGCAGCCACATGCAGAAATCTAAAAGTGGACCCCAACCTATCACCATGCACCAACATCAACGCAAAATGTATTAAAGACGTTAACATTAAACCTGAATCTCTGAAAGTACTGCAGGACAGAGTAGGAGAGACACTTGAACTAATAGGCACAGGAAGGAACTTCCTGAACAGAGTCGCAGGGTCACAACAAGTTGGAGAGAGACTCGACAAATGGGACTACCTTAAAATAAAAAGCTTCTGCACAGATAAAGCTGTCGCAACCAAGCTAGAAAGACAACCAACTAATTGGGAAAAAATATTTACCAGCAATATATCAGACAAGGGGTTAACATCCTGTATATACAGGGAACTCAAGAAATGAATCCCTCCCAAACCCAACAAACCAATTACTAAATGGGCAAGGGAACTAAAGAGGGACTTCTCAATTGAAGAAATAAAAATGGCAAAGAAACACATGAGGAAATGTTCATCATCCTGGTGGTGAAGGAAATGCAAATAAAGACAACCCTGAGATACCACCTTACCCCAGTCAGAATGTCCCACATCCACAAATCAGCCAACGACAAATGCTGGAGGGGATGTGGAGAACGAGGAACGCTATTGCACTGCTGGTGGGAATGTACACTTATACAACCACTTTGGAAAGCAGTCTGGAGGGTCCTTAGAAAGCTAAAGATTGACCTCCCTTATGACCCAGTCATACCACTTCTAGGCATCTACCCTGAACAACAGGAACCAATATACAAGGACACGTGCACCTCCATGTTTATTGCAGCATTGTTCGCAATAGCTAGGATATGGAAACAACCTAGATGCCCCATCACAGATGAATGGATCCAAAAATTGTGGTATCTATACACAATGGAATAATATGCAGCCATTAGAAATGACAAAATAATGGCATTTGCAGGGAAATGGATGGAGCTAGAAGGAATCATGTTGAGTGAGGTAAGCCAAAAATGAAGAGACAAACAGTACATGGTCTCCCTGATAAGTGGATGCTAAATCCAAAATGTTAGGTGATATGACAAAACTAACAGGACTTAAGAAACAAAGAACTCCCACTCATCTGGTTGAACCACTACCAAATATCCCCATGCTGCTGATCACATATATGGTATATAACATGTGAGCACCGTTATATATTACAGACTGTGATAGACAATTTGCTCCAGGAAAGTTAGAATGAACTTGTGACTTTAAATGAGCATCATTATTCCACAATACTGTGAATTTCCGGAAATTATGTAATCACTTAATCACAATCAAAAAAAAAAAAAAAAAGAACCTCGGGGAAGGGAGGGAGGGAGGGGATAGTAGGGGGAAAACAATGGAGGGGGTAACAATGTTCAAGAGGAAGTGTACTAATTACCTCACTCATGTAACTGTAACCCTCTGTATAGTATCTTTACAATAAAAAAAATAAAAAAAAAGAAAAAAAATAATTGCAAAAATAGCAGGATACATCACCAAGAGCCGTAAAAAAGTCCTCTCAGTTAATAATTTATTATTCTGTAATTGCACAGATTGTGTTTTCAAATAATCCGCTTTTCAAATATAATGCAGCCACAGAGGGCCATGACTTCATTTTTTAAAGACTAAAACGTCTCATTCCTGTATAATGTCCAATTCATAAATGAGTGGAATCAAAGTCTCTAGTGCCCCTGACGATGAGGCCCTCCCTTGCCAACAACTGGGAAAAATAAATACTACAAAATTCAGTAGGAAGCCACCTTGTTTGGCCAGCTTCACTCTTCCTAGCTCTAAATTTCCCAGGATTTTCCATTTCATGAATCTCGTATTTTCTCCCATAAGCCCAGCCAAGATGGTTACACCTTCTCAATTCTCTTTGCTCACATCCTTATAAAAACAAGTCATTTAAGGATACAGGTGGACCCGTTGCAACAATGAGAAGTACAAGTTTTCATGTTGAAAACGAACTTTATAATTTTGGTGGGAGGGAGGATTGGGTGGGGGGCAGAGGGAGACTGGGAAGGGATGTGAAGGGTAAACAAAGGAGGAGGCTGCAAGGCTTGATAAGAAATGTACTCATTATCTTGCCCATGTAATTGTAACTCCTCTGTACAGTGTGTTCACAATAAAAAAAAAAAAAGATTTTTAGCATACGTTTCCCTGAAGTATCTACATCATAGGAAATCTATGTGTGTGTTTGTGTGTGTGTGTGTGTGTGTGAGAGAGAGAGAGAGAGAGAGAGAGAGAGAGAGAGAGAGAGAGAGAGAGAGAGAGAGAGAGAGAGAGAGAGAGAGAGAGAGAGAGAGAGAGAGAGAGAGAGAGAGAGAGAGAGAGAGCACCATTCCAGCATTAAAAATCAGTCATAGATCCTGGGTGCCAAAGGCTCATACCTGTACTCCTAGCTAATCAGGAGGCTGAGATGTGAGGGCCACAGTAAGAAGCCAGCCCAGGCAAGCAAGTCCATGAGGCTCTCCAATAAACTACTCAGAGAAGGCCAGAAGTGGCACTATGGATTAGGTGGTAGAATGCTAGCCTTGAACACAAAGAAACTCAGGGACAGTGCCCAGGCCCTGAGTTCAAACCCCACAACTTGCAAAATATGTCATACAAAAGTCAAACAAATTCAGTAGTCATACAAATTCACTGAACACTATGTTGAAAATGAACTATACAATTTGTTGGTGAGATGGGAGAGAAAAACAGAGAAAGTAAGGGAAGGGGAGATATTGTCCAAAAAATGTATCCATTATCTGACTTATACATCTGTAACTTTTCTGTACATCACCATTATAATGATAATTTTAAAAAGGCATAGACCTAAAGATATAGAACTTATGTCTCAGTTAAATAGAATCAATAACTTCTGGCATCAATGAGAACATATAAAATCCATATTACAGTTTCACAAACTGTTTTTTTAATGGGGGAGAGCCAGACTCCTTGTAGAAATGACTAGGTCTAGGGCTGGGACAACACACACACACACACACACACACACACACACACACACGATCTTAGCAAAATAATAGAAAACTCCAGGAAGTCAGTGGGACACAGGACCCAATATGCAGACTTGCTACTGACCAATAGACAGAATTTTCTAGTGATAAATAAAAAAGACAGCAATGTCAGGTTATAACCCACAGCATATCCAATACATAGGTAAAAATACAGAGAAATAAGTAATGGAATAGGTAAGTAATGAGGGAGAAAAACATATCTACATATAGAAGAGTCCCTCCTAGCTCTGCACCTTGAGTAGTGGGATTACAGTTATGCCCCACCACGCCAACTCCCTGGGTTCATGATACAATGGATTCTGAAAATAAGTATTGCTGTGACTTTTTTACCCAACACACAAACTCAATCAAATTGTAACAAGAATATTTGATAAATTCTAATTGAGGGCAGTGCTATAAAACCCATGACAAATATGCCTCTGAACTGTCAAAGTTACCAAAAGCAAGGAAAGTCTAGGAGACTGTCAAATAAAGAAAGCACGATGCTGAACATAATGTAGTCACCTAGATGGGTGCTGGAGTGGAAAAGAATCAAAGAAAATGTGAAGAATGGAACTTAGTTAATTAATAAAATAGGTTTTCAGCATTCTGGTTCTTCAGCCAAAGACACAGAAGCATTTTCTAACTAAAAACATTTCAAGATACTGTGATATAAATGACCAAGATGGCATGTGTGTGTGTTTTGTACTAACATCGTTAGGTGAGACAGCCCAAGAGTGCACTGTTAACTTGGAGGGAGATTCAGACACTCACCCTCTTCCAGAAAGCTTCAAAAATTATTTCTCAAGTGATTTGCCTTTGCACTTCTGTGCTTTATTACCTTTTAGTGCAAAGTACCTTTCAAAGTTTGAACATTACATTTCTTAAGAGTTTCTGCACATTGAGATATTTATTTCACCCAAAGTGAGCAAGCTAATTACTCCCTGTTCCAGCAATGCTATGGCTAGTGCAGAAACATTAATGCAGGCAACAATGTGCAGGAGACAGCAGGAAAGATTAACTGACAATCTTCAGTTGGAACAACAAACATGTTTGCATATACATCTATAAATATGCATATATAATGACATGTATGTGAAAACACAGGAATATATAACCAAACCACAATCATGGTGATGCATTCACTCACATGGTATGTATGTGAGCATAATAATAATTTATACACACAAACGCATATAAATACTGACACACAACCATGTATGAACCATGAATGAGCCACACATATACAAATTCATACTCACACACAATGTATACATAGTCCTATGGGTCATGTGTGCATCACTTGTGTCATGTAGGTCTGAAACAGACAAGCCTTGAGGATACTTTGTCAATGTACTAAGCTTGAGTTACTGTATGATTTCACTCACATATGGTAACTAGCATTGAAAAATTCTTAGAAAGTGAAATGGTAACTGTCAAGGGCTGGGGAAAGGGCAGGAGGTATCATTATTTAGTGAATTTTGATTTTCTGTTTAGGGGTAGAGGAGAAGATGGGAAGGGAGGAGAGAGGGAGAAGAAGAAAAAGAAGGGAACAGTAAAGAAAGGGAGCGGAAGGAAGAGAAAGAAAAGGTCAGGGCAGCACAGGGCAGGGGAGGGAAGGGAAGCAGAAAGCCAACATCTGGGAAGTCCACTGGCGCGGATCCCTAGCCTTTCTTCATGGAACATACCAAGTTCCAGACTCCAGAGGAAAGTAAGCTTCCTCATGGCCACATTCTTTGGACATTCAATTAAAAACATGGTGAGCTATGCTACAAGCAAATGACTACTAGGAAGACATAGTTCCCTGGAGAATTGGACAAAGCTCTCCCAAGATCCAGGATCCCAGATTATAGCCAATGCTGAGGCTGCAGTAGGCCTGCTTTGTTAGCTCTTCCTTGCTGGCAGCAGCCTTGCTAAAAGGCTCCACTATTTCTCTGAAGCTCACTTCATACCAGAGAGAGGTGTGATCTATAGATTTGGTCGGCAGAAGGGTAATGCTTGATGCATCCTGTAGAGGTGGGACCTCGATGGACTGTTAACCATCAGTTCACCTGCACACACCTTGCCAATCACAGGTGGCATAAGTACAAAAATATCTACAAGCAAAGGTAATGTTGAAGGGGATAATGCTGTATAACCTGATGAGTATCCCTGCTAGTAATTAATCAGAAATTTATGTTGTAATTAAGGCCCAAACTGACTTGAATAAGCAATCATTACATTATTACATGAAAAATCATTACATTAGACACAATGAAAAACCGCTTCCAGATCATTTGCCTAATTGAGAAATGATTTGCTCTGTGTGTCTATTCCCTATGGATGGCCAATTATCATCCAGTGTGGTGGCTGGTTACACTGAACACAATCCAGGAGTGCCAGGTTTGTGTCTCTGGTGCCGCCTTCATTCCACCTGCCTCATTCAGTCCAGCAGAGGCCTGTAGTGTTCACTGGGTTCCAAGGCAGGCAACATGGAGGGAAATGGTTTCCATTTTGCATAGACCAGGCCTTTCCACTCAGTGAGCAGACAGATGGAAAAGGCCTGCCACTGATTAGGCAGAGAGGAATGGCTATCCCCTAGAGGAAAGAGCATGGTTCTCTTTAGAGATAACAAATAATAAAGAAGGCCAGAAAGAATATGCCTGGGATTAGGAGTAGACAAGAAGGAGCTTTAGGCAGAGTAGCGTGGGTCCCTACAGATCTGAGCCACTCAATTATAATAGGGGCAGAAGAGCAGAGAGAAGTTGGGGCAGGCCTCTTGCCCGCGGTGGAGCACACACTGGGAGAAGATCCCCCAAAACCCAAGGACAGAAGGACACTAGACAGTTTAGGAGGTATCCCTTGCCCTATGGGGTCCCACTGGAACCAACCTCAGCTACCCATGTTCGTCTTAACCTCACCTTTAGCTTGCTCCTTTTGCTCCTTCTGTCTGCTTGGAGGCTCTAGCAGAGCTCTTCAGGGATGTGTCTAACACAACGTGGGCAGCTATTGCTCCTCCCATGCCCCTCCCTGCCTGATCCCATCCATCTTTTCTCCAGCTCCTCCAGGTAACCTATCAGGATCAGGGAGGACAGCAACAAATCCATTTCATTGTTACATGCATGATGCACCACGTGAACTGAGGCAATAGATTTGTATTTTACCCTAGTTAAGTAAATCAAGTGATTTTCAGCTTTTCAATTCCAGACAACTTGAGTAGGTATGTGAGGTTAGGAGATTGTGGGAGAAGCCAGCCTGTAAAGACACAGAATCCACCAAAGCCAGCACCAGGAAATTTTGTACACAAACTTGCAAGAACCTGTGCTAATGTCCAATAAAAATGGCAAAGGAGGGCTTGACCTTTACACAGCATGGTTTCCTGGCAGACAGTTGGCACTGTGCTTCCAAAAGTTCTACATATATATGTATAAAGCGTATATAAAGTATATAAATAAATCTGTATAAAATGTGTATATATTATATATATGTAAAATATATAGTACATCTGAAACATTTTAATATATATTTTATAATATATAACTAGTATAATAAAATATATGTTATATAATATATAAATATATTTTCTACTATTTATTTTTCTAAATTTTTTATTGTAAAAATGCACAGAAGGGTTACAGTTACATGAGTAGGGTACAGAAGGGTTACAGTTACATGAGTAGGGTAATGAGCACTTTTCATAGTAAGCATTGTTACCTCCTCCTTTATTTTCCCCCTACTATTACTTCCCTCCCCGCCTTCCCAACTCATCCAGCCCCCCCACCCTGATCTTGTAATGTTCATTTTCAGTATAGTGTCCTATACATCTCATTGTCACAATGGGTCAGCCTACATCCCCATTTTAAGCGGTTCTGCAATATCCCTTCCCCTCCCCAAATTACAAAAATGTTTATACAAGGTGCAGAACACCAGCATAAAATCCAGTGGAAACAGGGTTTATACCATCGGGGAAGGACGTACAATAGAAACAAAAGAATCACATAGTGCATTGTAAGTACATTAATAACACTTGCAAGAAAGGAAAACAAACCTCTTGACCCTGTCTTAGGGTTCATTTTGCTTAACATTATCTCATGTGGTCTTATGTATATAGCCTTTGATTTTCTCTGCTTGTCCTAGATATGTACTAGTCACTGCAAATAAGGGAAACCTTGGGATGTATATTTCTTTGGGCCTAGCTTACTTCAGTTAATACAATTTTTTTCAAGTCTTTCCATTTCCTAATGAAAGAGGCAATGTTATTCTTTCTGGCTGAGACATAGAATAACATTTTATATAATTATATCTATATATATGTATGTATGTATCTATCTATATCTATCTATGTATGTATCTATCTATCAGATAGATAGATACATACATAGATAGATATAGATCTATCTATATAGATAGATAGATACATACATAGATAGATATAGATAGATAGATCTATATCTATATATAGATAGATATATAGATAGAGATATATCACATTTTTATTGTGAAAATGCCATACAGAGGTGTTACAATTACTTGGGCAAGATAATGAGCACATTTCTTATCAAGCATTGTTGCCTCCTCCTTTGTTTACCCTTCCCATCCCTTCCCATACCCCACCAAACCCCATACCAGATCCTGCCCCCACCCCCGACCAAAATTTTAAAATTCGTTTTTCGACATAATGACTTGTACATCTCATTGTTGCAATGGGTCTACCTGTATCCCTAGTTAAACGATTTATTTTTCCCCTTACCCTCTACAAATTAAACCAACATCAAATACAGTGAAAGCAGGGGTTATACCGTGAGGGAGGTACATACAAAGCAACAAAGAAATCATCTTATAAATATGTTAGAAACAATCACATTAAAAAAACTTTTGAATACTTATTTTGGGGTTCATTTCCCTAATATCAACTTGTCTGACCTTTTCTTATTGACACAGACATATACTAGATATTGCAAATAAGGGAAACAATGGGACCTATGTTTCTTTGGGCCTGGCTTACTTCACTTAATATAATTTTTCCCAAGTCTTTCTATTTCCTAACAAATGGGACAATATCATTCTTTTTTTCTTGATCAATTCATCTACTGAAGGGCATCTGTGTTGGTTCCATATCTATGGTGATTAATGCTGCAATAAACATGGCTGTGCTGGTAGCTTTGGTATGACCTTGTCTTTGATCGTTTGGGTTAATGCCCAAAAGTGGGATTACTGGGTCATAAGGGAGCTGTATGTGGAGTCTTTTGAGGAACCTCCATACTACTTTCCAGAGTGGTTGAACAAGTTTACTCTCCCACCATCAATGCAGTAGGGTTCCCTGTTATTACAAGATTTCTTGATTATAGTCATTCTAGCTGGGGTGGATGGAATCTTAGCGTTGTCTTGATTGGCATTTCTTTAATGGCTAGAAAGGTTGAGTATTTCTTGATGTCTATTGGCCATTCGTATTTCCTCTTCAGAGAAGTCTCTCTTTATGTCTGTAGCCCATTTGTTAATCAGACAGTTGTTTCTTTGAGGATTTGTTGTTGGGGGATTTAGTTTTTTGAGTTCTATGTATATTTCATATATGAGACCCTTGTCCTTTGTATAGCTAGTGAAAATATTCTCCCAGTCCTTGGGCTTTCTGTTGATCTTGCTAGCTATGTCCTTTGCCTTGCAGAAGCTCTGCAGTTTCATACTATCCCATTTGTCCAAACTTTTTTTGATTTGTTGTGCTTCTGGATCTTTATTAAGAAAATTCTGGCCTGTGCCAAGGAACCCTACAGTTTCTCCTATTCCTTCCAGTAATGTTTTCAGGGAGTCTGCTTTTATTTTGAGATATTTGATCCATTTTGGAGTTGATTCTGGTGCGGGTGATATATATGGATCTAGTTTTAGTTTTCTATAAGTGTTTAACCAATTTTGCAAGCACCATTTACTGAGAAGGTTATCTTTTTTCCAATATAGTTCTTTAGCTCAATTACTGAAAATTAGGTGGCTATAGGTCTGTGGGATCATTTCTGGGTCTTCAGTCCTATTCCATTGGTCCTCAGGTCGGTTCTTGTGCCAGTACAAGCTGTTTGGATTTCTATGGTAGAGTAGAATTTGAGTAGAGTAGAGTTTGAGTAGAGGAGAGTTTTCTATGGTAGTTGAGTTTGAATTTTGGTATTGATCTGCCTCCAGCACTGCTCTTTCTACTCAGGATTTTTTTTTTTTTTTGCTATTCGGGGTCTTTTATTCTTTTTTTATATTTTTATTTTTTTATTGTGAAAATAGTGTACAGAGGGATTACCATTACATGGGCAAGATAGTGAGTACATTTCTTATCAAGCGTTGTAGCCTCCTCCTTTCTTTACCATTCCTATCCCTTCCCAGCCTCCCCCGCTCCCCCACCCAAACCTCCCCCCCCCACCAAAGTTGTAAAGTTCGTTTTCGACATGAGAATGTGTACTTCTCATTGTTGCAACGGGTCCACCTGTATCCTTATTTAAATGACTTGTTTTTCCCCTTCCCCTCCACAAATTATACTGACATCGGGGTCTTTTATTGTTCCATATGAATTTTTGGATTGCCTGTTCTATTTCATTGGAGAATGAGGTTGGAATATTCATAGGTATCTCATTTAATTTATACTTAGCCTTTGACAGTATTGTCATTTTCACGATGTTAATCCTCCCAATCCAGGAGCATGGGAGGTTTTTCCCTTTGCTTAGTTCTGCTTTAATTTCCTTTCTCAGGTTTTAAAGATTTTGTCATAGAGTTCCTGTGAAGGTGACTCTTTTGTTAAGTTCACTCCTAGTATTTTATTTTTTGTGGAACTATTACAAAAGGGGGTGCTTTCCTAATTTCAGCCGTGCTCTTCTCTTACTGCTGTAGCTAGGCATTCTAATACTAGTTTAAAGAGGAGTGGGGAGAGTGGACACCCTTGTCTCATTCCTGAATTTAGAGGAAATGGCTTTAACTTTTCACCATTAAGTATAATGCTGGCTGCAGGTTTGTCAGATATAGCCTTTATTATATTGATGAATGTTCCATGGATTCCTAGTTTTCCAAAGCCTTCATCATAAAGGGGTGTTGGATCTTGTCAAATGTTTCTTTTTTTGCATCTATTGAGATAACTATGTTGTTCTCATCCTTGCTCTTGTTAATGTGATGAATTATATTGTTTTGCATATATTGAACCAGCTTTGCATCCCTGAAATGAATCCTGTTTGATCATGGTGTATGATTCTTTTCATGACTTGTTGAAGTCGATTGGCCAACATTTTGTTGAGAAGTTTTCTGTCAATAATCATCAAAAAATAGGTCTATAGTTCTCTTTTTTGATGAGTCTCTGCCTGGTTTGGGGATGAGGGTTATGCTGGTTTCATAAAAAGAGTGTGATAGTGAATTTTTGCTCTGCATTTCATTAAAGAGATGGAGAAGTATTGGTGTCAGTTTTGCTTTGAAGGCCTTGTAGAATTGAGCTGTAAAACCATCCAGTCCTGGACTTTTCTTGTGTGAGAGGTCTCTTATTGCTGCTCTATTTCGATGCTTCATATGGGTCTGTTGTTTTAAATCATCTTGGTTAAGTTTGGGCATGTCAATATTTGCTAGAAACTAGTCCGTATCTTTTAGATTCTCAAACTTATTAGTATAAAGGTTTGAGAAGTATCCTTTTATATATTATGAATCTTGGTTGTTTCTGTAGTTATATTTCCATTGTACTCTCTTGAGTTTGTTTATGTGGGTGTGTTCTCTTTTTTCCATTCCGTAGGATTTGTTAAGGGTCTGTCAATTTTATTTTTTGAAGAGCCATCTCTTTGTTTTGTTAATTCTTTCTATAGTTTTTTTTTTTTTGGACTCTAATTTATTTAGTTCGGATTTAATTTTATTTGCTTCCATCTACTGGATTGGGGTTTGGCTTGTTGTTCTTTTTTCAAAAAGCTTTAGTTGCCTCATTAAATTGTTGGTTTCAGATCTTTCCAATTTGATAATGTGCAAACTCAGAGCTATAAACTTGCCTGTGAGTACTGCCTTTTCTGTGTCCTAGAGGAGCTGGTAATTTGTGTGAACATTTTTGTTGAATATCATGAACATTTGATTTTCCTTTCTAATATCTTCCATGACCCACTGGTGGTTCAAAATTGTGTTGTTCAGCCTCTATGTGTTACAGTATTTACTTTGGTGGCTTTTGGTATTGAATTATAATTTTTTTCCCTTCTGGTCTGAGAGAATGCAGGGTATAATTTCAATGTTTCTGAATTTGGACAGATTTTCTTTGTGGCCTAGAATATGGTCTAATTTGGAGAATGTTCCATGTGCTACTGAGAAGAAGGTGTAATCTGATGGGGCTGGGTCAAATATTCGGTAGATGTTAGTTAAGACTAGTTGATCTATGCAAATTTTAAGATCCGAAGTTTCTCTGGTGACTTTTTGCTGGGTGGATCTATTTAGTGGGGATAGTAGTGTATTAAAGTCTCCCACAATTAATGTCTTTGGATTTGAGAGAAAGTAGCATTTCTTGTATAAATTCTGGTGCTCCATTATTTGGTGAGTAGATGTTTTAAATCATAATATCTACCTGAAGGAGAGTTCCCTTAATTAGAATGCAGTGACCTTCTTTGTCAGTTCTCATTGATTTTAATTTAAAGTCTATTTTATCTGACATTAATATAGTAACTCCCATCTCTTTATGGGGGCCATTTGCTTGATATATTTTATTCCAGCCTTTCACTTTCAGAATGTTTATTTTTGTGGGTAAGTTGTGTCTTTTGAAGAAAGCAGATAGAAGGATCTTGCTTTTTGATCCAACTGGACAATCTATGATGCTTAACTGGAGAGTTAAAACCATTAAAATTGTGAGTTAGGACTGAGAGGTGTTTATCTGTCCCTGCCTTCTTATAAATTTTTTGGGGGAGAAGCTGTGTCTTGGCTGTTCTTGTTGTGATTACGTACGTGTTTTGTACTATTTATAATGTGTGTATATCATACATAATGTATGTAATACATACTATATCTATAAACATATATAAGAAATATATATATATATATATATATGAGGAATTTTGCTGAGTGGCTTCATTCAAATGGAAAAACCGTTAGTGCATTTCATGTGTGCAGCAGCTTGATGAGAGCTGATTTCATTTTACAAATCATTGAGAAGCCAAGGAACCTCCTCTATGCACACAGAATAATAAACAGTAGGGCCAGTTTTCAAGCCCAGAGGCTGGATCCTCAACTATTATACCATCTTGTCAACCAATGCCAATCTAAGCAAAGGAGTGGAAAGAAGGGTGCAGCTGTAAGGGATGCAGCTGGTGCTTAATGCAGGTATAAATCAAGGTGTAGACTAAATATGATGCCCTTTTCCACTGTGTTTCTCCTCCCACCAACTCCTACTTCTCAGGAATTAGGTAGTGATTCTTGCATTCAAACCTGCTCTGGAACTGGAGCAAGTGTCAGGCTTGACCACATGCCCAGGAAAAGAATAAAGACTGGACTTTTTTCCCACACCGCCATCCCCACCCCCTTGCCCTCTGGCTATTACCTTTCATACAGGTAATTTCTGTATGAAAGGTAATTCCTGTATGGATAATTCTCAGCAGCAACGCTAGAGGACAGTCAAGTTCCTTCTGGCAAACCACCAATGGGCATGTATAGCTTTGAAGCCTCTGCCTCGCAAAGAGGTTATGTTTTAGCTTCATGACAAAAATCAGCATGTTAACATTTTGAAGTGTTTGACATTGAGGAAGCACTTACTCCTGTTTAACCCGACGCTTCCCAAAATTATTTGAACACAACACACTCATTTTGTGATTCTTCCTGAATTGGACAGGATTATTCAGGACAGCCTAAGTGGAATGCCTGAGGAACCCATACTTCCTGCTTCCTGGTGGCCATCCAATGGAATTCCTGGAATTCTGAAGCAGAGAAGCCTCCATTGTGTAATGGACAAACCCTACAGACCTAGCCCACCTCAAGAAAGCAGGTGATCTCCTTTGGTTGACCCTATATCTAGTAACTGGCTCCAAGATGGGCCTCCCCTCCTTCCACCCCACTCTTCCTTTCTTTTTTTATATTTTAAAAGTGCCAAAATACACAGATTATCAATTCAGAACCCACCCATATCCTCCCATATCTAAAGAAGTTAAAATGCTCCATATTATATAAATGCTTCACAAGTAGTATTTTTATTGTTTAGGAAACCCTGAGAAAAAGAAATGCATGTACAGTTTCCTGACAGATCAAATCACTCTCTTAAATAATTGTGATCCAAAGTGAGTTGAATTCATGGATATAGAACTTGTACATGAAGTAGCTAAATGTTTTATCAGAATATTAAAGTCAGATTTATTTTCTATGTATTTGAAACTTATAATGGGACTGTAAGCTGAGTACATCTGACAAATTATACACACCAGGAAAATAAACAGTCTCACAAGAACTACATGACACTGCAAGAGCTGACACCTGAGATTTGCAGAATCAAAGTCTGCAACTTAAATGGCAAGAAATCTTAAAGTTAATTAATTTTCAAAGGTGAGTCTTAAGGTGAGTTTTAGAAGAGAGATTGGAAATGCTTAGCTATGTCCGAGTTCAATATTGAAAGAAGCAAATTCAAAGAGGCACCACCTCTTTCTCATGAGTCATTCAAAAGAAAAGACATATTCAGTTTACAAAATGCAAAAAAAATCTATTAAAATGATATAGAATTGTTTGTAATGTCCAGCACACTTGACGATATAAAGAAAATTATTTTAATTCTATAAAGACAGGAGTTCTTATATTAAGCCTAGTGATAAACTCCTGAACTATTAAAGGACTATGATAACTAAATCCAGAGACATTTAAAATGGGCATAATCATATTGCTATTGCTTTCATCAAGAGGAAAGTAAGTCATCTTGAAAACATACATGTGAATTTCTGAAAATTATTTTCCTTTCACATTTTTACACACTGCCAAACTTTCCATAATCTGTGTGTGTGTGTGTGTGTGTGTGTGTGTGTGTGTGTGTGTGTGTGTGTACAGAGACTCGAATGCAAAAACACAAGGCCTAAGGTTATCTATTGACTTTTTCCCTCAAGATTGGCACTCTACCCACTTGAGCCACATCTCCACTTCTGGCTTTTTGCTGGTTAACTGTAGAAAAGATTCTCAGATTTTCCTTTCCAGGCTGACTGAATCTAAATCCTCTGACCATAGCCTCCTTCATAGTTAAGATTAAAGACATGAGCCACTCGTGCCTTGCCATAATCTTTTTATACACAGACACTGAGACATTTGAAATTGTTGAGTAAGAAACTTTACCACAAGGCACTACTTTTCTTGTAACTTTTAAAACTGCAAATGTATCTTGCTGGATTGATTTTTGTTTGAACCTGACATTTTTTACACATTTCACATTGCTTTTGTCAGGGTGAAATAGGAAATAGGCTTGATTAGATACATAAAAAAGTCTTAAAAATCTTATGATCTTTCCTGCCCACCCTGGCTTTGAACCATGATCCTCAGTTCTCAGCCTTCTGAGTAGCTAGGATTACAGGCATGAGCCACTAGCACCCAGCTGAAAATTACTGCTTTAAAAAATGGCAAAACTATTCTTGACAAATATAATGAACAAATGTGGCCCCATTGGGAAGAAGCCCCTTTGCCTCCAACCATTGTCCCATTCGTTGTAAGTGGATCCAACTACAGTATTGAAACCCACCTATGTAGACTAGACTGAAGTGCACAATAATTGCTGTTACTCTAATCAACCATTTTGGGATGCCACAGTCACTGTGCTCTGCCCAGTGCCTTTCCGATCCCTTCACTCTATATCCTGGGTTTAGGCCCCAGGTCCATTCTTCTCAAAAAGTCATGGGCTCTTGTTAAATTAGTCATTACAAGGGATTTCATGCTTTGCTGGCTTTATACTTCATGCCTGGAAAATACACCAATGGTGTATTTGTGGGTGGTCACATGAATCAAAATTGGTACTGTTTCTGTGAGAGGTAATAGCAAAATCAACAGTTACCAGAACTTTTCTGCACCCCTCTTCCGGTACCTGATGGAGAACCAAGGCTTCCTCTAACCATCTGGTACTCTTTGGTCTTCAAGATGCTTAAGCAGCCCTCCAGTGCTCCTCCTCTGCTTTCCCAATAGATGTAACAACCATTCTTAGGACTGGAAATGTCTAATGATGAGTATGCCACCAGCTACCCCAAGTGGTATATCCCAAAGCTAAAGGTTTTAAGTCTTGATGTAACTTATTTTCATGTATGGAAACAGAACAATGAAAACTGCTGAATTTTTTGGAAGACAAGCGAATTGATTCTCATGGAATGAGAGTTATATGAGAGAGAGAGAGAGAGAGAGAGAGAGAGAGAGAGAGAGAGAGAGAGAGAGAGAGAGAGAGAGAGAGAGAGAGAGAGAGAGAGAGAGAGAGAGAGAGAGAGAGAGCTCGGCTAGATGAGGAAGCAAAGGCAAGAAAGGGCAAGGCTCTGATTTCAAAAACTGGTATTTGTGGGGGTGCAAAGAGCTATTTTTGGAGCTGCAAGAATTGTATGCATTGGGTATCATTTCAAATCCAATTCATAATTTAAAAGTTATATTTTATCCAGTATTATGAGCTGTTTTACCTTGTGGGATCAACTTGCAACAAGAAAGTGTGATCTCTCATCTTCTATTTATTTGACTGTCTGCCTAGATGTCATCTACATATTTTGCAACCACTTAAACTAAGAACATGAACTCATGTTCTTTAGGATTTGTTTGCTTGCTCACAGCTGACACTCTTCCAACTGAATCAGGCCTCCATTCTGTACTATGATTAGTTAACTACAGATGGAGTTTTGTGGACTTGTTTTTAGGAGTTTCTTCAAACCATGATTCTCCAGTTCTCATCCTTCTGAGGTAAGATTATAGGAATGGGACAATGGTGGAAAGCAAAGGGGCTTCTTTCTGATGAGGCCACAGTTGTTTACTTGTCAATAATATTTGCTATGCTTAAAAACCCCAGTAATTTCCAGCTGGATGCCAGTGGCTCATGCCTGTAATCCTAGCTACTCAGAAGGCTGAGAACTGAGGATCACGGTTCAAAGCCAGTCTGTGCAGGAAAGTCCGTGAGACTCTTATCTCCATTAAACCACCAGAAAACAGGTGCTGTGGCTCAAGGGACAGAATGCTAATTTTGAGCTGAAGAACTGAGGGACAATGTCAACCTAGAGTTCAAGCCCTATGACAAACAAACATTAATTTTCAAATGCAAGATTATAGTGATGGAGAACTAGTCTTGAAAAGAAAATTCAGGACAGCACCTTGGACCTCAGTTCAAACCTCAGGACATACAAACAGGGACACACAGGCATAACTTAAAAGTCATAAACACTATGCAACCCATCTCAGGACACAAGGCTCTTTTACATAGCTGCTCACTGTTCCTCTCATATACAAGCATCCAAAGAAATTATTTTCTTTTATTCTACAGTCTTGGCGGTTTCTTTGAATAATCAATTCAAGGTTGGAAACCATACAACATAGAAGATAAACAGATGGATACACACCTGTAATACTTTCATTCAGGTGTTGGTAGGAAGCTTGGAGGTATGACTCAACTGTGGCTGGCACAGCAAGACCTATGGCAGAACAACACTGAAACATCAAAAATGAATGACTGAATGAATGAATACATTTATTGTCATAGTCTGAAACCTTATGGCCCTCACAATTGTCCTGATCATGATAAGCATCAAAGAAAGTGTTTTTGTTATGGCACACAATGAAACTAGTATACTGATAGCAAAGAGCCTAGCATGGCTGACCTGAGACTGAGCAATCTGAAATAAGCCAGTACTCTTACCCCTGCAGGAACATTCTGGTGACAAACCAAACCAGTCATTGTTCAAAGTAGCTTGGCCTATAGCTTCTGTAAGCACACTTACCTTGCTGGGCCATTTCCTTCACAGCCTGCAATTGCTGAGAAACTGTCACAAATCTCTAATTTTCTTAGGTTGTTCACTTCCCTGAACATGCCCTTTGCAGAATTACTTCTTCCTAGAAATTTATTCCATACCACTATCTCTCTCCCCATCTAAATTTGCTTACAAATACCATGTACAAGTCTACATTGGGTGATTAGACTCTAGAGGGGGATGCCTCTGTGTAAGAATATTTTACCTTCAATAGCTATATACACAACAACACATCCACATGTGTCTTTCCTCATGGCTATTTCTACTTCCTGTGCAAACCACATGTTTGGGACCAGCCTAGGCAGAAATGTTTGCAAGACCTCAGCTGAGAAATGAGCACATTTGGAGGAATTACTCTAGTGGAGGAACACTAGGAGCACAAGGCCCTGAGTTCTGTCTCCAATATCACACACACAAAAAGGCAGAGGTTTGTTTGTTTGTTTTTTTTAGAAAATCGAGGAAATACAGGCTTAAATGACAATATTAAAGAAATGCTATTAACTTAATAGAAAAGATGAAGAATAGTAAACTTATAAAGAAAACGTCCTTATTTCTTGGAGACTTATACTGAAGTGTTAGGAGTGAATTCTTTAATTAAATTTAATTAAATTCTTTAATAGCAACAGTAAAGTGGATAAGAAAGAAAACAATAAAATTTGCACAATTTTTAAATGTGCCTGCTGATAGGTAAATATTCCTTATATAATTTTTCTCTACTTCTGCTAGGCTAAATTTTTTTATAATATGTATGCAAACATCTCTAAACATCCAGGAAAGCCAGAGAACACACCAAGAATATTCTTGGTGCAGAGGCACAACACCAAGAATGAGTCTCCACATCTGCAGAACTCGTGTCAAGAAGCAACCGATTGCACAGTGCCAGGGGCAGACACCTCAGCTGGAGCTGCCACCCACATCTGCCATGGTAGCCATCATTAGGAACACTGCCCACTGTCACTGCTGATATCTTTGCCAGGCAAGAGTCTAAATGATCCCTTCCTGAACTCTGATTCAAAGGAAAACTGAAAAGCCTTTACCTGACATTTCAGTTGTGTAGAAAACGAAACAGGCACAGATTTGTTGATGTTAAAATTAAAGTGTATCTTTATCATCAAACACTTTCCAGAGAGCAAAATGCCAAACCATGATTTAAAAGAATGACCATAAAACATATTTAACTGGTACTGGTATAAGCAATGAAAACATAGATCTAGAAATATAAAACAAAGAATTTAAAAATCCATGTTTGAGAGTAGATTCCTTATATAAGTGCTGAGCTTCTTTGAGAGTGTTATACAACTTGATATATAGCATTATTGGTCAAGAATTAAATTTTACTATTTGAAACAGAACATAAGGACTAACACGTGGATACTATTTTATAGCTTATCAAATACTTCTTAAGGTATTAATATTAATCCTTTAATCCCTTTACACAAGTTTAAACAAGAGGTGTGAAGCTTCAACAGTTTTTTGTAAAAGATATAAGAAGATAGCTAAGTGACTAGATATGCTAATCATTAACATTAATAAAATGGCTTTTATCTTAAATAGGTACTGCTTTAAAATGTTGATCTTCTCTAAGAATAGGGGACTTGAAAAGCCAAAAAGAATGGCAAATGTAAGACATATATGTACAACAAACACAGACAATTTAGTGACATTGAGCCCTCTGTGGTCTAGTTCTTGCTACTAATAGCCAGGACACAGTCTGCTATAGAACCCACACTCCAAAATGTTACCCCAGTAGTTAAACACTGAGCTGAAGAACAAAATGGCTTCTGACATGGAGCCTCATCATTTTGACCTAGTAAACTCAGACTTCATTCAGAGAAGCTTCCTAGCAATAAGCCACTAAGGACAAGAGAGTCTTGAGCTGAACTAAATAGAAAAGAATGGGAAAAGAAAGAAAAGGGAACAAGAGTGAGATATACCTAAAATGATCATGTGTTCCTGTTCTCTGAGTCCAACCAACTTGTGCCATTGTCCCAGAATAATTATTAATAGGGTCCAATTTTCAGTATTTAAGTAATTCTGATTGGGACAATGAATACCGTGGAGAAAGCCTAGAAACAATGAGAGTCTGAAGATGTGTGCATGTGTGTGCGTGTGTGTGTGTGTGTGAGTGTGTGTGTGTGTGCACACGCGCGTGCGTGTGTGCGTGCTTGTGTGTGTGTGTGTGTGTGTGTGTGTGTGTGTGTGTGTATGTAAAGGCTAACCTTAGCCAAACAGGGCCCAGAAGCCACAGGGAAGAAATTTACTTCATCCCGTGTGTATAAGGGCTCATTGACAATTCATAAGCTCAATAATCACAGGAGTAGGAAATAGTATTTTATAGCTTGTCTTTAAGCAATAAGACAGAAAATGTGAGGAGAACAGGAAAGAATTCAGGTGTCAAAAGGTGTTCTGTCACAGGACTACCAAAGGCAACAGTATCAGATGTAGAGTGAAGGATTGACTCCCACCCTATTGTCCCAGGTCCATACAGATGCCAGACAAATTCCCAGGTATGTTTGTTTGATGTGCCTGAACCCAGCTGTGAACATCCCACGTGAGCTCATTTGAAAGGCACAATTCACTAGACTAGGCCCTTTCATTCATCTCTGCCTCCTTGCTCAGATGAAAAGCCCAGCTCCTACCCACAACCTCCAAACTGTAGGAAGGTCTGTGCCCCTTGGTGTTCCTCAATAAACAGTCCTCACCTATTGACAATTGAGTCAAGCCTATCCCCTTTCAGTCCTCCTCCCTTTTCCCAATATTGAAGGTCTTAATAAGAGCCCATAGAGGGTCCAATGAGAAGGAAGTTGTACAAACAAGTGACTGGGAGTCACCTCTTTGTAAACCAAGTCTGCTGCACTCCTGATTAACTGTACTACTGAGTACTTACATGTTAAGACTTGACATTGAGAGAAGAAAGACAAAAAGCCAACATAACAAAACACTCAGAAAGTGCTCAGAATTGTATGAACATGATCCTGCCCTTAGGAAACTTACAAAATTCACTCCAAAGATTCCCTCAGTGGGTTTATAAGGCACATCTCTAATAACAAGAGGTCTTTGAAGGTAGTTGTTCTTCATAATTACGGGACTGTATCCATTTTGAAGGCTATGGATTATTTTGCTTTTGAGACCTCAATTTATATGCAACATTGATCAGTGACTGACAACAATTTGAACAGAGAAGAATGAGATCATTAGGAAAAATGAATGTAATACTTTCAGCTTATCACCAGAAGTATGTTGTTAGATCACAGAAAGTTTGTTTATTCACCCATTTATTTATCGAAGACCACTCTAAAGTCCCAGTAAAATCAAAGGAAATGCATAACAGAATTACCTATTTTGTAATTTCTAAGAAAGGAGAGAATTCAAAATTTCAGAAATCCTAGAAACAGGAGACCTGAATGAAATAATTTAGAGTCTGTGGTAAGCTGAAATGCTGAAGATTCTGAGCTTCTAAAACCTGCCAGGAAATATGCATATCCAGATTGTCATAGATAAGCATTTATTCAAAAAGAATATGGATGGTCTCTCTAAGATATAGCTCTTATTCCTTCAGTAGACATTAATATCCTTTGTTGAAAAGCAGAAACTTTTAACTCCACCCAAGGAAAAGCTAAGCAAAAAAAAAAAATCAGACCAATATTAAACACCTACACACAGGTGAAAATGAAATACTACCCATTTGTTCATTCCCCCTTAAAAATGTCTGCTGACACCTGGACACTGATGGTTCATGCATATAATCCTAGTTACTCAGGTGGCTGAAACGTGAGGATCATGGTTCAAAGCTAGCATTGACAAAAAAGTCCATGAGAATCTTATCTTCAATTAACCACCAATAATCCAGAAGTGGTGGTATGGCTCAAGTGGTAGAGTACTAGCCTAGAACAAAAAAGTTCAGGGACAGTACTCAGGTCCTGAGTTCTACCCCAAGACTGCCACACACAAAAAAGTTTGCTGACATCTTACATGAACCTAACCAGAGAACAAAATGAATAACATCTCTATTCATTAAGAAAGAGGCACGGTGGGGGAAAATGCCCCCAGAAACAGACAATAAACACATAAAATGAAGAAGTTTTCAAAGCCAAGGATGGGATGGTGCATGTCTGTCTCCCCAAATCCCAGCTACTCAGAAGGTGGAGATCAAGATGATCAAAGTTGGAGGCCATCTTGCACAAAAAATTGAAACATCATCTCAATAAACTGGGGATGATTGTGCATGTATCCCATCTCAAACTCCAGGAAGCTGTGGACAGGAGGATGTTGGTTCTGCCTAGTTAAGACAAAAAACATGAGGTCCTATATAAAATATAACTGAAGCTAAAAAGAGTAGAGATGTGTCTCAAGTGGCTGTGTGAGCATGTGCCCAGCAAACTAGTCTTGAGTTCAAACGTAAACAAGATAAACAAGCAAACAAATATGCAGATGGGAAACACATAAAATATTAAATGATTACCTGCTGTAGCATTTGGGAGAAAAACTATCTTCACACTCAGAAGACAAACGTGAAGTAAACACAGATTACAAGGCAAGAGTTTCTATAAGGTCAAAAACAAGAAAGAAAGGAAGGAAGGAAGAAGATAGGGAGAGAGAGAAAGAGAGAGAGGAAGGAAGGAAGGAAAGAAAGAGAGGTAGCGAGGGAAGGGGAAAGAGGGAGGGAGGCAGGAAGGAAGGTAGACAAGACTGGGAGCTGGTCACCTCAGCTGTGGAATAAAAAGGTTGACTCTACCATAGCATGGGGTGTGTTTCTGAATGGTTGCTTGAAGTCCTAGGGATTGAACTCAGAGCTCTATGATTGCTGGAAGGCCACTCTAACACTTGACTCATGCCTCCCTATAATCTTAATATGCTTCCCAATTAATGGGATGACAGGCATAATACAAAATTATGAGGTGATCACTGCACACAGCTGAATGTTCTGCCAGCTTCATCATGGGGTGGCCACAAAGTCTATAACACATGGGCCTTTAGGGAACATTTCAGACTCAAACTTCAAAGATATACCGCTTGGTATCACAATAGCTGAATATCACCAGCATTAAACAAATTAATCATTACTTCTTTTCTATCAGAGAAGTAAAAGGACACAGGGAAAATCCTGTTCCTTTTTATGACACTGGAAGTACTTTGGTATATGCCAGTTATTGGCAAAGTAGCTGAGCCTCACATTTCCTGCCCAAGTCCTGCAGGGGAGAGGTGAGGTGAGCCACAGACTCTCATGCCTTTAACTTGTCAAGATGAACAGGTGGTACCTGGGTCTTGGACTCCAACTAAGAATGGAGTCCTCGGCAGACTTCAAGAACACACTCATCTCCCCCTTCTGGAGTGGCTGGATGTGAGAACCTGGACACTGAGCAAATATTCTTTTGTAGCAGCAACAAGATGGAACTTTTTGACACTCATTATGAGAGGCAAAGAGAAAAAAAAAACTCTAGGTTTTCTTAAAATCAGGAGAAGACACAATTTTTTCTGGCCCCTTCTTGTGTAATTTTACTTCCCCACACTGACAAGAAGGTCCACAGAGCCAAGCATTTCCCATGCTATTTCCCAAATACTGCATGTTCTGATGAAACTGTTTCTATAAACATCACTGGAGCCATCTGCAAGCAGTGAAAAGCATCTTCAATGACCCACAAAGTGACAAGTGACAGAGCTGGAGACATAGCACAACTCAGTCCTGACTGTCCTAAAAACTTAGGGTAAGCCATAAAGGGGCCTATCCAATAGCATTCCACCAAGGACTCAGAGAAACCTGGTATTTCCTAAGTGACAGAGCCATTCCAACTCCTGTCCTGGGACTACTTAGAAACCCTACTCTAAGGGCCACAGAGCTGTAACTCCTGTGATAACCTCATCCCCACAAGTTATGTGCTCTTAGTAAGGCTAAGAATATTTCTTATTGGAAGGGTGATGACAACAGATCAGCTAAGACTATGGGAGAGTTGTCAAGTCAATGGGCAACCTGGTGAACCAGAGAGAGACAGTGGCTGTGATGAAAATAAAAAGAAAATACACTTTTAATGCCCTTCTTTTAAAAGTGTTAGTAGGTATGCTAAAGGTAAGATAGACACACATGCTTAGAGACATTTAAAACATTGTACATTAAGGTGTTGGTAGTGTTCCATTTTTTCTGCTGAGATATGGAATTAGTTTTTTTTGGGTTTTTTTTTTTTGCATTTTCTTTTTTTTTTTAATTTAATTTATTTTTATTTGAGAACATACTGTACAGAGGGGCTACAATTACATGGGCAGGATAATGCATACATTTCTTACCAAGCATTGCAGCCTCCTCCTTTGTTTACCCTTCACATCACTTCCCAGCCTCCCCCCTCCCCCCACCCAATTATACCCCCCTCCCCCCCACACACCGACATTGTAAAGTTGGTTTTGACATGACATTTTGTACTTCTCATTGTTGCAACAGGTCCACCTGAATCCTTAAACGACTTGTTTGTCCCCATCTCCTCCACATGTTATACTGACATCAAATAAAGTGAAAGCGGGGGTTACACTGTGGGGGAGGGACATACAAAGCAACAAAGAAATAATCTTATAAATGCGTTAGAAACACATGCATGAAAGAAACGAAAACATTAAAATACATATTTAAGGGTTCATTTTCCTAACATCACATTATCTGACCTTTTCCGCTTGACTCATACCTATACTAGATATTGCAAATAAGGGAAACCATGGGACCTATGCTTCTTTGGGCCTGGCTTACTTCACTTAATATAATTTTTCCCAAACCTTTCCATTTCCTAACAAATGGGGAAATGTCATTCTTTCTGATGGAGGCATAGAATTCCATTGTGTATATATACCACATTTTCTTGATCCATTCATCTACTGAGGGGCATCTGGGTTGGTTCCATATCTTAGCTATGGTAAATAATGCTGCAATAAACATAGTTGTGCTGGTAGCTTTAGTGTGGTCCTGTTTGTATAAATTTGGGTAAATGCCCAAAAGTGCGATTGCTTGATCATAGGGGAGATCTATGTGAAGACTTTTGAGGAACCTCCATACTGCTTTCCAAAGTGGTTGAACAAGTTTACATTCCCACCAACAATGAAGTAAGGTTCCTTTCTGTCCACATCCCCTCCAGCATCTGTTGTTGTTAGAGTTCTTGATTTTTGCTGTTCTAACTGGAGTGAGGTGATATCTGAATGTTGTTTTGATTTGCATTTCTTTTATGGCTAGGGATGTTGAACATTTCTTCATGTGTCTATTGGCCATCCTTCTTTCTTCTTCAGAGAAGCTTCTCTTTAAGTCTTTCGCCCACTTATTTATTGGGCAGTTGTTTCTTTGAGGATTTGTTGTTGGGTGGTTTAATTTTTTGAGTTCCAAGTATATTTTAGATATGAGACCCTTGTCCATTGTATGGCTAGTAAAGATCTTCTCCCAATCAGTGGGCTTTCTATTGATCTTACTAGCTATGTCATTTGCCCTGCAGAAGCTCTGCAACCTTATGCAATCCCATTTGTCCAACCTTTCTTTGATTTGTTGTGCTTCCGAGTCTCTCTTCAGAAAATTTCGGCCTGAGCCAAGGAGACCTAGGGTTTCTCCTATTCCATCCTGTAATGTTTTCAGAGTGTCTGCTTTGAGTTCAAGGTCTTTGATCCATTTGGAGTTGATTCTGGTGCAGGGTGATATATAAGGATCTAGCTTTAGTTTTCTACATGTAGTTAACCAATTTTGCCAGCACCATTTACTGAAGAGGCTGTCTTTCTTCCATTCTATTTTTTTAGCTCCCTTATCGAAGATTAGATGGCTATAGGTCTGTAGGTTCATTTCTGGGTTTTCAATTCTATTCCATTGGTCCTGAGGTCTGTTCTTATGCCAATACCAAGCTGTTTTGATTACTATGGCTTTATAGTAGAGTTTGAAATTTGGTATTGATATTCCTCCAGCAGTGTTCTTTCCATTGAGGAGCGTTTTGCTATTCGGGGTCTTTTATTGTTCCATATGAATTTTGGGATTGCCTCTTCTATTTCCTTGAAGAATGGGGTGGAATTTTGATAGGTATCGCGTTGAATTTGTGGATAGCCTTGGGAAGTATTGCCATTTTCACGATGTTAATCTTGCCAATCCAGGAGCATGAGAGGTTTTGCCATTTTTTAAGTTCTGTGTTGATTTCCTTTTTCAAGATTTTAAAGTTTTCATCATAGAGGTCCTTCACTTCTTTGGTTAAGTTAATTCCTAGGTATTTTATTTTTTGTGGGGCTATTACAAATGGAGTTGCTTTCCTAATTTCAGCCACACTTTTCTCATTGTTGGCATATAGAAAAGCCATTGATTTTGGGGGGTTAATTTTATAACCTGCTACTTTGCCAAAGTTTTGAATCAGCTTGAGTAATTTGGGAGTGGAGTCTATGGGATTCTTTAAATACAAGATCATGTCATCTGCAAAGAGGGAGAGTTTTATTTCTTCTTTCCCTATTTGGATCCCCTTTATGTCTGCATCTTGTCTTATTGCTGTAGCTAGGCATTCTAATACTAGATTGAAAAGAAGTGGAGACAGTGGGCATCCTTGTCTTGTTCCTTAGTTAAGAGGAAATGGCTAGTTTTTCACCATTGAGTATAATGCTGGCTGTAGGTTTGTCATATACAGCCTTTATTGTATTGAGGAATGTTCCATGGATTCCTAATTTTTCCAGAACCTTCATCATAAAGGGTTGTTGGATCTTGTCAAATGCTTTTTCTGCATCTATTGAGATAACCATGTGGTTCTTATTCTTGCTACTGTTGATGTGATGAATAATATTAATTGATTTGCGTATATTGAACCAGCTTTGCATCCCTGAAATGAATCCTGTTTGATCATGGTGTATGATTTTTTGGATGAATTGTTGAAGTCGATTGGCCAAAATTTTGTTGAGAAGTTTTGCATCAATGTTCATCAAAGAAATGGGTCTATAGTTCTCTTTCTTTGATGAGTCCCTGCCTGGTTTTGGGATGAGGGTTATGATGGCTTCATAGAATGTGTTCGGTAGTGAGCTTTCTCTTTCAATTTCATTGAAGAGTTGGAGGAGTATTGGTGTGAGCTCTGCTTTGAAGGCCTTGTAAAATTCCGCTGTAAAACCATCTGGTCCTGGACTTTCTTAGCTGGGAGGTCTCTTATTGCTGTTTCTATTTCAATGCTTGATATGGGCCTGTTAAGCTGGTTTAACTCATCTTGATTTAGTTTTGGCATGTCAATATTTGCTAGGAAAAGGTCCATTTCTGTCAAGTTCTCAAACTTATTAGCATAAAGTTTTGAGAAGTATTCCCTTATAATGTTCTGAATCTTGGTTGTTTCCATGGTGATGTTTCCATTCTCATCTCTGAGTTTATTAATTTGGGTGTGTTCTCTCCTTTTTCTGATAAGGTTTGCTAAAGGTCTGTCAATTTTGTTAAGTTTTTCCAAGAACCAACTCTTTGTTTTGTTGATTCTTTCTATAGTTTTTTTGGATTCTAATTCATTTAATTCTGATTTAATTTTGATTATTTCTTTCCGTCTACTGGATTGGGGTTTATCTTGCTGCTCTTTTTCAAGGAGGTTTAGATGTGTCATTAAATTGTTAGTTTCCGATCTCTCCAATTTGTTGATGTAGGAGCTCAGAGCTATAAACTTGCCTCTGAGTACTGCCTTTGCTGTGTCCCAGAGGAGCTGGTAATTTGTGTGTTCATTTTTGTTGAATAGCATGAACATTTGAATTTCCTTTCTAATCTCTTCCATGACCCACTCATGATTCAGCAGTGTGCTGTTCAGCCTCCATGTGATACCGGACTTTCTTTGGTGGCTTTTGGTGTTGAGTTCTAATTTTATTCCCTTGTGGTCAGAGAGAATGCAAGGTATAACTTCAATGTTTCTGAATTTAGACAAGTTTGCTTTGTGGCCTAAAATGTGGTCTATTTTAGAAAACGTTCCATGTGCTGCTGAGAAGAACGTGTATTCTGATGCTGCTGGGTGAAATGTTCGGTAAATGTCTGTTAAGTCTAGTTGATCTATGCAGCTGTTTAGATCTGCGGTTTCTCTGTTGAGTTTTTGCCGAGTTGATCTATCTAGTGGGGAGAGTGGTGTGTTAAAATCCCCAACAATTAATGTCTTTGGATCTATATGGGATTTGAGGGAAAGTAGTGTTTCTTTGATAAATTTGGGTGCTCCATTGTTTGGCGAATAGATATTTAGAATTGTAATATCCTCCTGAAGGAGAGATCCTTTAATTAGTATGTAGCGACCTTCTTTATCTCTTCTCACGAATTTTAATTTGAAGTCTATTTTATCTGATATTAGGATTGCAACTCCCGCCTGTTTATGAGGGCCGTTTGCTTGGTAGATTTTGTTCCAGCCTTTAACATTGAAAATGTGTTTGTTTTTACGGGCAAGATGTGACTCCTGCAGGCAGCAGATAGAAGGGTCTTGTTTTTTAATCCAACTAGACAGTCTATGTCGCTTAATTGGAGAGTTCAGTCCGTTAACATTAAGAGATAGGACTGAGAGGTATTTGGGAGTTCCTGCCATGTTATCCACCTTCTTGGGGGCTGTGAAAACTGGGTTCTTCCTAAGGTTCTTGGATTCTCATTTTTGGTGCAGTTTCTTGGCCTTTGTTGGGGTCTTGTTGGTTTTCTATGTGTAGGACATCTTTAAGAATCTTTTGTAGGGCTGGTTTGGTGGAGATGTATTGTTTCAATTTTTCTTTGCTATGGAAGGTTTTTATTTGGCCTTCAGTTATGAAGGAGAGTTTAGCTGGGTACAGTGTTCTTGGTTGATAGTTGTTTGTTTTTAGGGCATGGCATACCTCATTCCAGGCTCTTCTTGCTTTGATTGTCTCTGCTGAGAAATCTGAGGTAATTCTAATTGGTTTCCCTTTATAGGTGATTACCCTTTTCTCCTTGACAGCTTTAAGGATCTTTTCCTTGGTCTGGGTTGATCCTGTGTGGATTATAATGTGACGGTGGGATGTCCTATTCTGGTCTGGTCTATTTCGGGTTCTAAAAGCTTCTTGTATCTGAATAGTCCTATCTTTTTGTATGTTTGGGAAGTTCTTTGCTAGGATCCTGTTAAACAAATTTCCTAGACCATTAACTTCTGTTTCTAGGTGCTCCTCTACACCCATTATCCTTAGATTGGGCCTTCTGATGGTGTCTTCCAGGTGTTGGATAGACCTATCATATTTCTTGGACTTGTCTTGGATGGTTGTATGTTCTTTCTCTGTAATATCTAGGCTGTCTTCAATCCCTGAGATTCGATCTTCTGCATGGTCTAACCTGCTGTCAAGACTCTCTACTTTGTTTTTTATCTCTTTTCCTTCTAATTGGTCAGCTTTGATGGCTTCAAGTTCTTTGTTGAAGCTCTGTTTTAGGTCTTGTATGAATTTCTTTACTTCCTTAATTTGGTGTTCAGTGTTTGCTCTCAAATCACTTAGTTGATTGGTTATGGTTTCTTTGGACTCCCATTCCTTCTGTTGGGTTCCATTCAGCATTCCCTTTGTGGTCTCCCTGACTTCCTTCAGCTCTTTGTTAATGGATTCCATGAATGCCTTTAGTGATCTTTGTGTATTCTCTACCTGGTCTCTCAATTCCTGAATTACTCTTTGATTAGCTTCCTCCCATCTGTGGGATTCCTGCAGTTCTCTTTGAGTGTTCTCTGCCTGCTCACGCCATTCCTCCCTTTCTCTTTGAGTATTCTCAAGTTGTTCACGCAAATCCTGTATCAGTTTTTGAGTAGCTTCCTCACGCTTGTGATATTCCTGTATAAACTTCTGGGATGTCTCCTCTCTCTCCCTATCACGCTCATACAGAGTCCTTTGTACATTGTCAAACTTCTCATTTATCATGTTTGCTATTAGTGTTTGTAGAGCTATTTGGGAACTCTCCTCTGGATTATTCTTTATCTGTTCTAATCCCTGATTATCAAGATTGGGAATTGAGATACCCGAATTTGCCATTTTTCTTGTGTTTTCCGGCTTACTCGGCCCATTTGAGATGAAGATTGCACCAGTTTTGTGCTAGAACACTATCTTAAGGCAACCATCAACCAAAGTTTGCGTTTGTACAGTCAATAGTCTACAGATACAATCTAGTTCAACAGATTCATCTATTCAACATCAAACAACTATATGTTAAAGGACTTCGAACCACAGAAAAGAATTTGGAAAACCAGAAATTATTAGGATTAAGGAGAGATGTGGGTAAAAAATAGGAATAGATTGGTGTGGGGAGGCACAGGGAGAGTTAACTATGTCCTAATCACAATGCAGGAAATGGGTTGGGTAGGATGCAAGTAGAGAGAGAGAGAAAAAGAAGAGACGGAAAGGGGAATGAAGAGAGACCAGAAAAAAAATAGAAACGTAAAAATTAATGTTATTATAGAGGTTAAAAGACCGTCTATTTAGAGAGGAATGTGAATATGTTCAGAGAAGGGGAGGGACATAGAGGAGATGTGAAAAACTTTAAGGAAGGGAAAGGGAGAAGAAAAGATCAGAAGTTCAGTAGAGCTAGACAAAAAACAAAAAGATAATTAAGAAAGAAAGAAAAAGAGAAAGAAGACAAGAAAAGAAAGGAAAACGCTCATTCACATATTCCTAAAATAAAAATTATAAGATGAGAAAAAAGAAGTTACTGGAAAACAATTATTTTTTCAGAAGAGGCAAAAATTAAAGATTAATAAAAGTTTTAGAAGGGAAAAGAATTTATATATATATATATATATATATATATATATATATATATATATATAAGATAACAAAAAACAAAAAACAAGCAAAAAAAAGAAAAGAAGAAGAAGAAAAAAAAAAGAAAAAAAAGTCTTTTGATTTTTTTTTTTGGGGGGGAGGAGTGGGAAGAATCCTGTATCTCTCTTTTGTCTGTAACCAGTCTCTTGTTGGAGTCTCTGGTCAGCTTGAGGTCCTGTGGCTTGATTGGTTTCTTAATTCGGTTGGTTGGAAGAGGCAGAATAATGCTCTGCTTTACCCAAGATTTTGAGATCCCCCTCCCAGGTTAGTTTTCTGGGAGGGTGATCTGCTTTGAGAATCACAAAAGAGGGGGATGTGGTGATGAGGCTAGGTTCTGGGTAGAGTTGAGGCCTTTCAACAAACAGTAGCTTTTTCCTGGGGCTATTTTGTGATAAAGCTCACAGCGCCCAGCCTGGAGCCATTCTCAGGGTTTCTGTTTTTCAATTGATTGTTGAGACTGCTAGAGGGAGGGGCAGCCTCTGGCTCTGGTTACCCAGTGAGGCAAGGCACTCCAATGGCTGGCGCCTGAGCTGGGTGACTTTTCCCTCGATGGAGCTGAGTCTGGCAGGTCACTTCGCCGTTAAGTTCTTGTGACCTGCTAAATGACTCGTTTTATTCCAAGGCCTGAGCTGGAGCTAGCAGCTCCTCCGAGCTTTGTCGGTATCCAAGATGGAGATCACCGGTGCTGGGGGGGGAGGGGTGGCCTTCCTTCCTCTGCTCCCTGAGAAGGAGTGAGGACGTCGGGCTTGTACTCACGCCGAGTCTTGGATCCTGGTCGTCTCTGGTCTGCAAACAGCAGGATGAAGATGTCCGCTCCTTGTTGGTTCTTGTTGGTGTTGAGTAGAATCCGCTCGTCCGCTGCGTCTGGCTCCTTCGTCCCGGACTCTCTGTGTCTCAGGTATGACCCCGCTGAGGTGGTCGCCGCCGCGACCCTGCCGCCGCAGCGGCAGCTGATGTGTTTCCTTGGCTTCCCCTCTCTTGTCTAACTCTCTGTCCTGTGATGGCACACTTGGTGTGATTCTCTGGCTTATTCCTGTTCACTGGAACTCTAAAACTGCTTTCTATGCGAGAGCTTGTTCAGATTCCAGCTTCTCCTCCGCCATCTTCCCGGAACCCCTGGAATTAGTTTTTCATCATGCTTTATCTCTATTACACACATTTTCTACAATGCACAAATTGTATTTATTCTGAGGAATGTACTACTGATTTACTTATATGAATACAAAAAAGACTCATATCTATGCAAACACTCTCAAGAGTTTGTGCCCTATTTGTAAAGTCTTTGTAGCAGTTTTGATTAAACCCATCACACCCACAGCTAGCTCTGTTTTAGAGCCCCATGGGAACAGTGATCCTTCAGAACTAGAGAAGACAATGAGCCATTGTTCCTCCTTTCCGGCCAATACTGTGGCTCCAAAACCGCTATATATCCCTTTATGAGTAAGCAAAGAAAACAGGCTTCATAAATAATTTGATGTTTCAGCACTTTCTTCCACAACAAGCATGCAGGCTTCACACAAAAGACAGATTTACTAACTAACTCAAAGAGCTCGGCTAACTGAACAAGGAGCTTTTGATGCTGGAACTCAAATTGCACTAGTATAATAGGATCTGATTGGAGCTAACAGGAACCATTTAGTATTAGACAGGCAATTTGGCACCAAGGAACCAAATAGAATCAGGGCCTCAGACTCTTCCCAGAGACCACCAAAGAATATCTCATCCCCCAATATTCAGAATCAATATCACCTTCCTGTGAAGACCTAAATATTTCTCATCTATTTTTGGTATGAACTCAAGCTAACCAATCCTTCTTCCATGTGCCCTCTTAACTCACTTATGAATCACCTACAGTAATTGAGCACTATGTCTACTACTGTGAGTACACAGAGCAGTTCTGTACTGGGCGCCATTAGGTACTCACTGAGTACTCACTCTGAAGTCCTCAATGCTCCAGGGTAACAAGGAAGCTGGACTTGTAGGCTCCAGGCACCACATCCACAAGTATGCACAAATGAGCACTAAAGGGCTGATGAGTTTGTCAGGCACCCTAATGCAGCAGCTGTGTGCATGCTATGCTCAGGCTTTAGTTCCCTAGTAAATCAAATGCCCAGAGGGGTGACTGGTCTGGAGCTTCTTGGAGATAAGTTTACCCCCAAGTGAGATAGGGTTCTCAGCCGTCAATCAGGATGCCGGGTTAGTATACCAACACACAAGAGACAAGGAACATTCAAGCCGAGCCCATACTCTCTGCAGCCAAGGGTGCCATCCAGTAAAGCCAGAGGCAGGTAGCAGAGGCTCTGACACAAAGCCAGATTGGAAGCACTATCTACCACATAGACAGACCTCCTTAGGACAAGCTTAGAGAAGGATTCTGTTTCTCACACTCTCTTCTCTTCCTCCTGCCTTCCTTGCCCAGATGAGGGAATCACAGCATCACCTTCTCAGCAAGACTTCCAAGTGGATCTCATAGACACAAAGCAAGACCATCAGGAAAGAAAACCATCCCAATTTCTCAGAGGAGGAAATGCAGGCTGAGGCCTGGACATGTTTAAAGGAGACACATCTGGTACCTGATGTTGTCCCTGCCTTCAATGCCAATATTCATTGCCCTGCACTGCACTGTAGAAGCTATAGGAGTCTTCTACAATTACAAGGAACATCTGGGATTCTGGCACATGACCTGAGCCACTCCTGCTTGACCTACAGCTTCATGTCTCCCCTATTCTCCATCCATCCATTCAAAGCAAGACCTGGGAACTGGGAGAGGTTAGCTCTGTCTTCTATTCTGCCTAGGCTTTAAGAGCTACTGAAATATCAAATCCCCCATGAGGGCTGGGTGCTTCATAGATAAAGTCACAAGAGAGCCAGGCCTCCAGAAAGGACATATCTAGGTGGGCCAGGGGTATGCATATCAGGAGCAATGCAGATCTCTCCTGAGACCTTCCTAGAGCTAGTTACTCACAGAAGACCAGGGACCTACACTTTGGGGTCACCCAATGCCTTTTAATGGTCCCTAAACACTTCCTTACAACTCTATACATCCACCATCTCATTTGCACTCCAAAACTCCACACGCAACCTCATTAAGAGTCAGTAATTGGTGAGAAATATTGATACTTCAAATTATTATTATTATTATTATATTATTATTATTATTATTCAAGTTATTAATACTATAACCAATCATAGGGTCCTAAAATAACTCTATTTTCTCTATATAAACTATACTATTAGTGCCATTAAAAAACAATTGCAAATAGACTTGTACTATATGTGGGCAAAAAAAGCAATTAAGTGAAACTCTTGAAAACTAAATGTATAACCAACAGCATATTATCAACATTTACATAATTCACATTAAAATAATGACATCCTAAAATATATTACTTTTTTTGAGGGGGGTCCCGTCGTGGGGCCTGAACTCTGGGCCTAGGCACTGTCCCTCAGCTCTTCAGCTCAAGGCTGGCGCTCTACCACTTGAGCCACAGCGCCACTTCTGGCTTTTTTCTTTTTGCTTATATGGTGCTGAGGAATCAAACCCATGGCCTCAGGCATGCAAGGCAAGTGCTCTACCACTGAGCCACCTTCCCAGCCCCAAAATATATTCATTTTAAGGGATAGACTTATCAATAAAATATTATATACCAGGCTGGGAAGATGGCTCAGTGGTAGAGCGCTTGCCTTGCAGGCCCTGGGTTAGATTCCTCAGGATCCCATAAGCAAAAATAAAAAAGCTGGAAGTGGTGCTGTGGCTCAAGTGGTAGAGCACAAGCTTTGAGCTGAAGAGCTGAGGGACAGTGCTCAGGCCCAGGTTCAGGCCCCTCGATGGGACCCCCCCAAATATATATATATATATATATATATATATATATATATATATATTACATTCCTTTTAATACTCTGCTACAGTATCTCAGGGAAATAAAATGTAGGTCTATTCATCAACTAAATACACAATCCTTTCCCAGTAGCTTTTATTAATAAAGGAACTACAATTCAGTCATAAATAGGCAAATTATTACATGATTTGAGGATTAGGATGAAAAATTTGATACATAGCAAAGGTATATGATGCAGTAAAACCAGCTGGTTTATATTTTGGTCATGTGTGAACTGCCCATAGAGTAAAAGGAAGAACTTTTAGTGATGGAAGTTAAAATAAACTCTATTTTGGAACTTATTTTTCAAGAGGAAAAAGGGAAAGTATTTCAACAGAATTAAAGAGTACCAGACCCAATGAAAGGCTCCTTAAATCATGGAGGCTCTATGTTTGCTGTGTAGAAACCTCACGCCTACCATAACAAAGACCTGATACCTGCAAACTTTCCCATAATCCCTCTTCCTAGAAATGATTCAAGAATTCATAGTACTTTTCCAACTCTCTCTTTTCCAGGTCTCTTTCCCAACTCTCTGTCTTTCCCAGCTCTCTCTTTCCCAGCTCTCTCTCTTTTCCAGCTCTCTTTCCCAGCGATCTTTCTCAGTTCTCTTTCCCAGCTCTTTCCCAGGTCTTTCCCGGCCTTTCCCAGCCGCGTGGAGGGCCAAGATGGCCTGGTGCCAGCCAGAACAATGACTAAACCTACCCCTTACCTGAATACCAAGTGCGTGGTGCTCTTCTTACTCAGCTACCTCTTTTTAAAAATCTAACATAAATGGTGTCGTGACTCGGATAAAGGGCTTAAAGTCAGGATAGGTGGGATTCCTCTCTGTTTTTTTCCTCTTTTTTTCTTTTTTTGCTAGTTTTTCCCTTTTTGCTCTGAGGAATACCCACAGTTCTGATGGCCTTTTGCGAATTGGTCTGTCTGCTGTGGACACATCACACCGATACCATTGCTGGCCTTCACATCCACGTCCACACCACTTCTCTACTCTGGTGAGTGAAACTACTCTCTACAATTCTCAGTTGCTCAGTCTCTGTCCAGACATGGCACCATGCCAGAGAGCTCCTACAGCCTTTAGCTGAAAAAGGCCACTCACCTCTGAAGCCTAGGATGCTTGGTTTTGGGACTTGGCCTTTTTTCTCTAGAGGGCTCTTGGGGAAGTGGGGAAGCCACACATGGTGGGTTAAGGGTTTGGCCCGATCTGACCCTTCAACTTCCACCAAGCTTACTACTCCATCCATCTATTCTAAGGTATCTTGCTAACAAGTTGCTCTTTTTCAGGCCCTGGTAAGTGAGGCCCAACCATCTGATGTGCTTTGTTACCAAAGATGTCTACACACTGTTGTTAATGCTTGATAGGAAATGTACTCGGTATCTTGCCCACGTAATTGTAACCCCTCTGTACAGTATTTTCACAATTAAAAAAAATTCAGGTTTTGAGTTTTGCCTTTTTTGTTTTATGTTGTGTATTCTACTACTAACTACGTGGTTTTAAAATACTGGGCCTATCTGTGCTAAAATTTTCATCACATCTAACAAGTTTAGTCATTGCAGAATATTTGTTGGTCAATTCTTGATAAGGACCAGGTAAGCTCTATTCTCTATTCTATTTGATCTCCTTGTTGATTTATTGGAAATAATAAAGGGCCTTTGTGGCAAAGATTGCAGTTCAAAGGCAGCCTGGGCTGAAAAATCCCTAAGACTCCATCTCCCAACTAACCTGAAAAGAGCCAGGTTGGAAGCATGGCTCAAGACTCTTATCTCTAACCAGCCAAACACTGGAAATGGTACTTTAACTCAATGTGATAGAGCACTAGCCTTGAGTAGAAGTGCTCAGGGATAGTGCCCAGGCCTTGAGTTCAAACCTCCTTGAATACCAACTGGGACAACCATCCCAGCAACGAGCACCTAGACTCAGCCAGTCTGGGGAACAAGGGACCATGGATAGGTGTAAGAGGAGATGTTGTCAAACAGCTACTTTGTGCCTGCCCTTTCAAAATTAACCACAGTTGGGAGGTCAATAGAAGTAAGAAGCCTGCCCATCCAATGTCTATACCTGTCTACCTATTAACTGAACAGGAATTTATATTCTTGTCTTTGTCACTTGACTTATCCTCTACCTAGTTGCCAGATATCATAAGTAGCTAGAGACATTTCAACCAACATTTTCAGTCCTTCCTCTTGCCATTTATTTGCTCTCTAGTATTTTTTTCCAGCCCTTCAATGCCTCATGAGACCTCTCCAGAGTTCATCTAAGGACTCACACCACCAAGGGACAGCAGCTGCTCACTGCCTTCTCTGGGAGGGGACCAAATTTCAGACTTTTATCCCTAATGTCAATGCCCCTGTTCAGCAGGAAGTAGCCAGAGAGAATCCGTGCCCCATTTCATGATTATTAAAAGACTGGAATGTAAGGTCTGCTCCTGGATGGAGAGCAAAGTCTCCACTGAGTACCTGCATTACCTAGGTGCCTGGAACGCCTGGAAGAGGTCACATCTGCATCCACTGAGGTCACATCTGAATTTGATGTGGCCACACCTTTCTCCACCCATACCCCAGATAAGGCCTAACCCAGGCCCAGATGCTCTCTTTCCCAACTCTCTCTCTTTCCCAGCTCTCTCTTTCCCAGTTCTCTTTCCCAGCTCTTTCCCAACTCTTTCCCAGGCCTTTCCCAGGCCTTTCCCAGCCTTGTGGAAGGCCAAGATGGCCTGGTGCCATCTTGAATAAACCTACCCCTTACATGAATACCAAAAAAAAAAGAATTCATAGTAGTTCTTAAAATCTAAAAACATATGGACAGGTTTCTCAGCAGAGGAAGCAGGAAAACCCAGACAGCCCTTCCAATATTCCCATGTGGTGTTTCAAAAATCACTAATGATGAAGGAAATGGTGGCCTTGAATTTCATGAAGGCCATTCAGTGGGCATGAGGGGTTTATTTAGATTCATTCTCTTAATTTGTGTACTTTTGGCATTATTGGCATCTGACTCAGTGTTTCATTCTTGATAATCAAGTGCTCTACCACTGTAGCCATGCCACATCCCTTTGTGTGATGCTTTATGCCAAGACCAGACATTCTGGGATCCTCTTACTTGCATGTCATGCCACACTTGGATGACAGATGCATGCCACCATCCTCAGCTTTTCAATTTTTCTCCCCATGCTATCCTGAAAGGTCAATGCTCCTGATTTTAGCCCTTCCCTGTAGCTGGGATGAAATTTTTATTAAAAACAAAATTAAGAGCCTAAATTTGGTTTTTAAAAAGTTCAATACATGTGTTACAATTTTCTCCCAAAACATAAAATCCTGTGCTTCTAACTTTAAAATACTTAGCCAGCTAAGGGGTATTATGCATTTTGAATGTCTAACAACCACCCCAAAGTAGGCTGGCTACACACATTCCCATCACATCTATGTTCATGATTTGCCCAATAGTGACTGCTCTGACCCTGCGCCCCTTCACTTTCTCACAGTCCATCTCTAAGCAACTCTCAATAAAATCTGCATGTCAAGTACCCCATTTCCCAAACCCTATCTGCATCATGACATATAGAATCCACCTCACCTGAGAACCTGAAATCGTTCTCACCAAATACCTGGCAAACTCATCTATGAAACCATGAGCCTGGTTTGGTCATTCACTTACATAACAACGTGACAGCTTCCTGGCTTTGTGGAGGGAAGCTACACTGAATCATTGTGAAATAGCAGTCAAAACCGTGAAATCAACAACAGATACATGCTTTGTATCTGGTGAAAGACTGTGCTCAGGGAAGACTCAAAACAGTCCCTCCAAACAGACAATTCAATGTGACAAGTGTAGTGACCATTGGATTCACAATCCTGTGTGCACATACTGAGTTGGAATCTCCTTCTCTACAGGCTTGATAGGCAAATAGTCACTACACCCCCTAATATGGTGACACCTTCTCTGAAACCATTTGAGGTCTGAGCGACATGGGAAGAATTGGACATGAATCAATGGAAGCCACTGCACAGCCCAAAGTTCCTCAGGGGTCTGGAAAGGGACCTCTCCTGATGGTGAAGGATATCAAGGCCTTTCTTTCAGGAGCCAAGGCAAGATAACCCTAACTTCCCTGCAGGTGCAGACACTTACTTTGAGATACTCTTGCTGAATGACACCACCACACAAGCGGAAGAGTGAGGTCTCCAGAGAACGCACTTAGGGAAGAACAGTTGCAAATCGCACCATAGGTTGGATCTGACAGGAGCCTGCTGTTCACTGGCACCAATGTGACAGGATAGCATCCCATTTTCCAGGCCATATGGTAGCACAGGAGGGGGCTCTGCCTTGGAATGCTCTGTCCCCCATACGTTATTGGTTCAACAGATGTGAAATCCACGAATAGAATTCCTCAGAACCTTCTTGAAGGCCCTTGGTACCTTTCTCATCCAATCGCTGCCTCCAACAGTGACTGGAAGTAGCCTCAGCTTCTGAAGGACCCCCCAGCTTCTGTCTGACTGGTGGCTTCCAGTCAAGCACACAGGCACTGGCCCTCTTCTTGAATTAGATGGGCCTCACTTGTCTCATCTGAGGGCAAGCCACAGAATTATGGCTTAAGTCTGAAGAAGGTCTAGTCACTGCCACCTTTGAGCTGCTGCAGTTATGAGCTGCCATGTGTTGAGGCCACCAGAGACCATGTATACACGACAGTCTCTGAGGACTCCACACACAGATGCCCAGTCATTCTAGCATTTCAGGTGCCCTGCCAAACACTTAAGGGAATGGCTACAGGAAAAGCAGACCAACTCAACAGAACCAGCTTAGACTAACTTGTGATATTTCAAGATCATGATGCTTCCTTTGCTCTAGACACAAGATAATTATGCCAAATGCAAAAACAGAGCAACTGCTATCCTGTCACAACTAAAAGTGTGGTGTTCCCACTATCTGTTTCACTGGTGCTGTCCTGGGACTGGTTGCTCTGCCACAAATTGGGTGTCTCATGCAGTCCCTGACATCTGCTCAGGAGGTGGGAAAATACAACCACCTACAAAAAAGGGAAACAAATCACACTACTTTGGCTGAATTTGAACCATGATCCCTCACATCTCAGCTTTCTGAGCAGCTAAGATTATAGCTATGAACCCCAGCTCACAAGAAAACACCGAGTGTTTATTCTTAATAGCGAAGTGTATGCCCTTAGAGCAAGGCATGCAGGCTGGTGGTGAGGGCCTGGCTTTGAATCCTGGCTTGTTTGATCTCATTGTTAGAATATGGTGGTAATGGGATTACCTTCCTTAGCTGGGTACTGAGGGGGAACTGTGGGAAACTTAACATATTAAGGACATTTGGGACAATGACCAATGTCAATGGTCAATAGACAATGGCCAATAGACAATGGCCAGGGCATGTGGCCATGATCAGTTTGAAGGGCAAACATTCTGCAAACAATTCTTATTGCAAACACATTGCCTTCAAAGCCATTGCATGATTTATTAAAAAGGGAGTAAGGGATGCAAGTCTGGTTCTGGAAACAGATGTAACCCAAATTGCTGCCAATTCCTCAGTGAGACCTGGGAACGCATGATCAATAGGCAGAAAGTGGACCACAATATGTGGGTATGGACAAAGTTTGTTGACATATCACATGCTGATTTACAGCATACAGACCTAAAAGTAGATCTTCAGACAAAGAGAAGAAAGTTAACTTTACAGAATTTCATACGAACACAGACAATTAGAGGTAATTTTAAGTCAGTAAGCAGGAAGAATTAAACCTTGTCAACAAATGTGAAGTAGCTCCAGTGATCAGAGGTTGCAAAGAGTAAGCAAGGCACAGGTGAGCTTCCTTAGACACACAAAGAGAGTCTCTGGGCATTGTCCTATAGAATTAACAGGGGAGAATAATCGCACTTCCTGCAAACCTTCACCTGAGTCTGGCAGCTGGGCATCAGGCCTTTGCCCTGACATGGAGAAAGGGGAGTCCCTCTTATTTCCCCCAGAGGGAATACATGCAGGCATATGCACACTCATGGCACGTAAGACTTCAGATGGGGTCATGAGAATCAATGCCTCCAACTAACTTGCCTACTTGGTTCCTACAGCTGTAGAGCTCCATCTTCCTCACACCAACATTTTGTCCTTGTGACTGCCCAGAGACAAGAAAGTTTCCAAACAACTGGAAAGGGTTGCCTTCCTGGAGGGCTCTGATTGGAGAAGAGGCTTGGTCATGAGGACTTCCCATTGGTGGGTTCCAGTGCTGATGTTCTGTGACCTTCCCAAAAATCTTACACCTTCCCTCCCCTACCTTTCAGAATGACAGCACAAAAGCCATTATAAACACCTGTCTCTACTTTACCCTAACCCACTTTCTTATTTCAAAGGGTAGGGGTTGGGGGCATAAGTTTGCATCAGGAAGCTAAGCTAACAAACAACAAAATAACTTGAGTTTAAAAAGATCTAAACCCCAGGAATACCTCCCTGAGAAGGAGGAGAAATGCTTTTATGGACTTCTTCAGAACTGTGGTATTCAAAATGGAATGCTACAGACAAACCAATGGGGTTAAGAAGTAAGATGTAGGCTGAGCATCTCTAATCTGAGGATCTTGTGTTGTGATGCTGTCTCAAGTGAGAAGATTCCACATTGGGCTTCCTGTGACTGTGGCCATCAAAATAGGAGCACGCTGCTATGGGCTCATGCCTGTAATGCTAGCTGAGATATAAGGATGTCTACAGTTCAGAGCCAGTGTAGGTAGAAAAGTCTCTGAGATTCTGATCCCCAATTAACCACAAAAATGTAGACATGGAGCTGTGTGTCAAGTAGTAGAGCACTAGCCTTGAGCAAAAAGCTCAAGGTAAGTGCTCAGTTCCTTAGATCAAGCCTCAGGTACAACACAAAACGAAATGAAAACAAAAAACATCAAGGCACACTAAAAGTATATAAAGTTATCTTCAGTCTAGGTATATAAGTAATGAATGCATTTTATGTTTAGAATTAATCCCAGCACGAAGTTACCTTATCACATATATGCAAATGTTCCAATATCTGAAATTCAAAATATCTCCTTTCTCAAGTATTTTGTAGGAAGGACAGTCAATCTGTTTTAAATTTTCTATTATTAAACCATTCTTTAAATTTTTCCACATTCTATATGTCATATAATTCTTAACATTACTTAAATAGAAATAAGCAAACATCTAACTGCAGACGACATGTGCCTATTGTGCTTTCCATGCTACCAAATTCCTTAATCCTTGTCCACAGTACTAAGAAATGGGTACTACTGAAGAAGAGATTAAAAACATTTCTCTATTTCAGGTGGTGTACAGTCTGAGTATTCAAAGGTAAGTCAGGATATGTCGTATTTCTTAAAGCTATACCCTTAAAAAGCAGACATCAGAATACAACACAGGAGGTACTTCCTAAGTACCCATTGGATGAGTAAGTGATGGGCACTCAAGACTGCTAGATTCTCTTTCCATAGAAGGGATTATTATGTTATATTAAAAGATAAGAAGTGAAGAACAGAACACATGGGAGAACTTTTGCAGCCATGCTCCTTTTTAACCTCATCTCCATATACAGTACTGAAGATCCCTTCAGATGTTAAAAGGGAAGGCAGAGGAAAAGAGAACAATCACCTGGAGATTACAGAGTTTCATCCAGTCAGGACTTAATCTGTTTTATGTCCCAAGTTCTATCTGGAGGCTGATGAATATCAGTCCCAGATGAATGTCAATCAAAATGTAGCTCTCAATTACAACTCCCCAAAGAACTTTCAAAATTATGCCAATTGTATTATTCTATACTCTGTAGAAACTAACCCAAATGTCACCTTTCCCAGGTCAGAAAGTATGTGCCCAATGGCCAAGTTCACCAAACTCCATGCTAGACAGGCCTTGTTAATATTGCTCTTAGAAACATGTACATCCTGAATTACCAGAAAGAAACAAGAAAAATGATTCAGAAACCAGCCTGTTGGCATAAACTGCATCACATCAACACCTAAGTAGTTTCTTTATGTGGCTCCATTCTCTGCCCTTCCCAGGGCTTTACCCAGGGACTCTGAGCTAAATTTTTAATATATACATACACATACATATGTATGTACTTATGCATATATGCATATATATGTATGTACATGCATTTAAACACATATATAAATACAAATACACACAAATTATCATAACAAATAACACTGACTGCCTCCCCATAAAAGAAGTAAGGTTTCCTGAAGCTGAATTCCAGGTCTAATAAACAGAACAAGAAAACTTCTAGATGTAAAGTGAAGGCTCTCAACCTGTAGAGATATTTTTCTATGAAACCAATCAAAATAAGAATCATACCCTTCCAGTCTTCAAAGACAGTTCTTTTTACAGGAATTATGCATAGAGATGCAAAACATAAAGTTGTCTTTTGTCTTAGCTCATGAAGGTAAACTCCCTCTAGAATAAACTACTGAGCCTAGATCATACATTGTATGTTGAAGAATTTAAATACTCAATGCATATTATTGAAATTAATTCATAGTCATGCCTAAGAAATTAATTTACCTCTGCCCTGTTTTCCTTATGTATAATGTACCATGAAATCAAAGAAATAATAGTACAAGTTAAAAAAAATACCTATTCCAATGTGGGCAATATGAAAAAAAAATTACTAAGGAAAATAGAGATACTCAAAAGTAACAATCAGTATGGAAATAAATCAATAGTCAAACTTGTGAGTAGCTGTCAATTGCTTAAAACATTACACCCAGACCTAAACCATTTTATCTTTTCAGAAGGTTCACCATCTCTATAGTAAAATAACCATTTACTCCAATATCCCCCAGCATTTTTTGGGGACATGAAGGTTAACAATACATTTTAGAGCTAATTGTCTCTCTGGAGCATTTTTCTCATCAGAGGACTTTTCCATTTTCTACTCAGCACAACCCGCTCTGTGCCCTGCTTGTCAAAGGCAGACTCCAATCCCACAGGCATGCCCATGCCTGGAAAGTCCATCACTAATCCCCAATGGCTGAGCTCACACTCAACACTCTCCATTTCATCTGCAGTTTCTATTGTAACCAAAGGAAAAAGCCAAAGAGCAAGACACAAACAGACCAGAACAGCAGCCACAGACAGTGCTGAAGTCTGAAATGGGACTTAATATTTATGAAAAAAAAACATTCCTTAGGTTGAATCAATAGCTCCAAGTTCCCAGCTGCACCTGGGCATGGGCAACCCCTCCTCCTACACAGCATGCCCTCTTCATTCATTGGTTCAGCATCTTGCATCATGGTTGAATCAGTCTTACCCAAGGAAAGGAAGAAAAGGAATGACATCTGCTCTGTTCTCTGCAATTTATCAGCTCTAGTTTTCTCATCCAAGAAACACATATGTCCAGTCCCTTCCTCACACACAGTCTTTGTTCTAGCACTGCAGAACTGCAATTCTGGGGGAAGAGAGAGTCATACAGTGTTATCTTAGCTCTTGCTTGTTTATGAAGTGTTCTAAACCCAAGGAAGAAACATTTAGATTGGAGACATGTAAAAAAAAGATTTCTGTTCTAACTAATTTGTTTCAAATTTTAAGGATACAGTGAATTTGGAAGCCTGCTAGCAGAGACATGGTTTTTTGCAGTTTGCTCTCTACCTTTTGAGTCCCCCTGTATCCTGGTTAGAAAGACCAGAGAATTCATATAATCCATTCTATCGCTTGTGTCAAAATAGCCCATTTTTTAATTAGTTTTTTTTTATTGTGAAAATACTGTACAGAGGGGTTACAATAACATGGACAAGATAATAAGTACATTTCTTATCAAGCATTGTAACCTCCTCCTCTGTTTAACCTTCCCATTCCTTCTCATCTTCCCCGCCCCCTCCACCAAATCCCCCTGCCCCCCCAACAAAGTTGTAAAGTTCGTTTTCGACAAAACACTTGTACATCTCATTGTTGCAATGGGTCCACCTGTATCCCTATTTAAACGATTTGTTTTTCCCCTTCCCCTCCACAAATTATACTGACATCAAATACAGTGAAAGCAGGGGTTATACTTTGGGGAAGGGACATACATAGCAACAAAGAAATAATCTTATAAATGTTAGAAACAATCGCATGAAAGAAAAAAAAACATTTGAATATATATTTTAGGTTTCATTTCCCTAACATCACCTTATCTGACGTTTACTGCTTAACTCAGACATATACTAGATATTGCAAATAAGGGAAGCCATGGGACCTATTTTTCTCTGGGCCTGGATTACTTCACTTAATATAATTTTTTCCAAGCCTTTCCATTTCCTAACAAATGGGGGCAATGCCATTCTTTCTGATGGAGGCATAGAATTCCATTGTGTGTGTGTGTGTGTGTGTGTGTATATATACCACATTTTCTTGATCCATTCATCTACTGAGGGGCATCGGGCTTGGTTCCATATCTTAGCTATAGTAAATAATATTGCAATAAACATAGTCATGCTGGTAACTTTAGTGTGGTCTTGTTTGTATACATTTGGGTAAATGCCCAAAAGTGGGATTGCTGGGTCATAGGGGAGCTCTATGTGGAGTCTTTTGAGGAACCTCCATACTACTTGCCAAAGTGGTTGAACAAGTTTACATTCCCACCAACAATGCAGTAAGATTCCCTTCTGTCCACATCCCCTCCAGCATCTGTTGTTATTAGAGTTCGTGATTTTAGCCATTCTAACTGGAGTGAGGTGGTATCTAAGTGTTGCTTTGATTTGCATTTCTTTTATGGAGAGGAATGTTGAGCATTTCTTCATGTGTCTATTGGCCATCCTTCTTTCCTCTTCAGAGAAGTTTCTCTTTAAGTCTTTAGCCCACTTATTTCTTGTGCAGTTGTTTCTTTGATGATTTGTTGTTGGGGGATTTAATTTTTTGAGTTCCAAGTATATTTTAGATATGAGACCCTTGTCCATTGTATGGCTAGTTTATCTTCTCCCAATCCATGGGCTTAAAAATAGTCCATCTTGAAGGCCAAATCACCTTCAAGACTTTGCAGGGAAAAGGAATGATATCCCTTATCCATTCTCTTGTTGAGAGTTAACATAATGTGGCAAATTCCTCCCATCCTTAGCCTCATTTTCCTTAGTCCAGAATTTCTGTTTAGCAGACCACTGTTAGGCTCACTTCCAGCTTCATGAAAGATACTCTCCTTACAAGCCATCTAAGTCAATGTTAACACCTCCTTCTTTAGGACAATAGTCTAGATTATTGGGATTGGAATTCAAATTCAGGAACGCTATTTCCAAAATGGAACATCTGGTTTACTCACGCTCCTGAGACCTACACCAAGTATTAGCATTGAACCTTAGCTCAGTCCCCTGCAATAGCTGATCATATACCTCATCCTACCAATGGCTGGTCACTTTTGGTGGGAGGATCATTCAAGCCCAGGAGTTGAAGGACATCCTGGGTAACACACACAGGAAGATTCAGTCTCAAAGAAACAGGTGCAGAACTTCTCTAACAGAGGCTCTGCTTTTAATCCCAAGTACTAAAAAAACAATACTAACCTAATGCATAATAACTTTTTACTAATAATCAATCTCTTTTAATGCACAAATTATAAGTATTCTTTTTAAGCATCAAACTTTAATCTGCAAGTTTATAAAGATTCCAGATTACTGTAGAAGAAAGGCATGCTTAGGTTCCTCGCTCAGTGAAGTAAGCTTAGAAGTAGGAAGCAATTTCAAGTCATTTCTTACCTTAATACAAGGACATCAAAGACATGTTACTAACACTCATTAACTTTGCTATGCCTGTCATCCACCTTGAAAGCTTTTGTGTTGCTGCTGAAGATTTTCCACTATTCACTCATTTGCTTCAATGGGGACTTCTTTTCACATAACAGGATTATTTCCTCCATGCAGTCCTGGAAAGGTATGAAAACAGGAAGCTCCATTATTACTCGACCTCGCTGTTTTCTTTTTTTTTTGTGCTTGTATGAGAACTTGAACTCAGGGCCTGGGTACTATCCTCTAGTTTTTTTCTGTCAAGATTGGTGTTCAATCCCTTGAGCTAAGGCTATATTACCACAGTTTTGATGGCTAAATGGAGATAATTGTGTGCTTTCAAATTCAGTCTTCAGATAGCAGCCTTCTGAGTAGGATTAGAGAGGTGAGACTATAGTGCCCAGCCCCCAGAAGCATTTCTTCCTTAGAAGTGGTGCTGTGGTTGAAGAGGTAAAGCACCAGCCTCGAGAACACAAAGGGCCAGGGCCAGTGGCCAGGCTCTGAGTTCAAGCCCCACCACTGAGAAAAAAAAACACTTAAATGAAATGAAACTATTATTTTAGATATGAGACCCTTGTCCATTGTATGGCTAGTGAAGATCTTCTCCCAATCCCTGGGCTTTCTATTGATTTTGCTAGCTATGTCCTTTGCCATGGAGAAACTCTGCAATTTCATGAAAGCATATTTGAACAAACTTTCTTTGATTTATTGTGTTTCTGGATATCTATTAAGAAAATTTTGGCATACACTAAGGAAACCCAGGGTTTCTCCTATTCTGTCCTGTAATGTTTTCAGGGTGTCTGCTTTGACTCTGAGGTCTTTGGTCCATTTGGAGTTGATTCTGGTGCTGGGTGATATATAAGGATTTAGCTTTAGTTTTCCACAAGTAGTTAACCAGCTTTGCCAGCACTATTTACTGAAGAGGTTGTCTTTCTTCAATTCTATTTTTGAGTTCCCTTATCGAAGATTAGATGGGTTCATTTCTGGGTTTTCAATTCTATTCCATTGGTCCTGAGGTCTGTTTTTGCGCCAGTAACCACCTGTTTTGATTACTATGGCTTTGTAGTAGAGTTTGAAATTTGGTACTGATATTCCTCCAACATTGTTTTTTCTGATAAGGATCATTTTTGTTGCTGCTTAGTGGATAGTGAAGTTAAATAATTACTTGAAATTTAATTATCTTATATTTATAAGGTTATACAAAGTGAAACCTCATTTTAAACTGAGAAATGCATTCTTGCTAAAGTAGCCATTGCATAATCATTTCTCTTCTACTGGAGTTATTGTTTGGCTTTTTATTTTTATTTTTGTTGTCCATGAAGCTTGAACTTTGGGCCTGGCCCCTGTACCTGTGCTTCTTTGAGCTCAAGGCTAGCTCTCTATCACTTGAGCCATAAGGCCACTTCCAGTTATTTTTGAGTAGCTTATTGAAGAGTCTCAAGAACCACTATCCTCAATTCTCAAGTTCCTGAGTAGTTAGTATTACAGGCATGAGCCAAGCCACTAGCACCTGCCTTGGGCTAACTTTCTAAATGAAATTGTGTAAGAAAAAAATTGTCTGTTAGTAAGGATCAGTAAAAAATTCCCTCTGACTTTGGAAACATTTTTTCTTGGTTTGTGTATTTTTCTTGCTGGTGGCAATCAAATTCAGAATTTCATGCAAACTATGCATACTATCACTAGCCATACCTGGAGTTATTCTGTGTTCTATTTATTTTAATTTTGGGGGCTGATTCTGGGACTTGAACTCTGGGTCTGGGCACTGTCCCTAAGCATTTTTGCTTAAGGTTACTACTATGCCACTAAAGCTACAGCTGTGTTTCCAACTTTTTGGTTGTTAATTGGAGATAAGACACATAGATTTTTCTCCCTTGGGTCAGCTTTGAACAGAGATTCTTAAACTTCAGCCTCTTGACTGGCTAGGATTATAGACTTGAGCCACTAGCATACACTTATGTCTTTAAAATATATCCATTAGTAACAATAATAAATGACTTATTATTACTACAGGATCACACCTACAATGCTACCTACTTGAGAGGCTGAGATCTGTAGATCATCGTGTAAATACATCATGGTTATACAATTCAAAGTTCATTAATTTTTGTATGTGCTGGCCCTAAGGATTGAGGGCTTCAATTCAAAGCTTGAGCACTATTTTTGAGCTATAGTACCACTTCCAGGTTTTTCATAGTAGTTTTTCAAAGTAGTTCTTAGGACTACTGGACTTTTCTGCCCAGGCTGGCTTTGAACTGCCATGTGTATCCTCCTGAGTAGGATTTAACCAGAAAAGCCACACTGAAGGTGTATACATGCTCAAATGGTAAATGCTAACCTTGGCTGGAAAAAGTTAAGAGGATTCAAGCCCCAGTATTGGCACATATACACTTATATGCATGCATGTGCATACACACACACACACACACACACACACACACACACACACACAAAAAAAAAAAACCAGACTCCTATACTCAGTTCCCCAGGATGAAAAAAAGGTAAAAATAACAAATTATAAGATGGATGATTATTTTAAGTAGCTTCAATAGTTACTAACATGGCTATATTGTGGCTTAGGTGGTAGAATGCTTTCCTCCCATACACCAGTTCAATTCCCCACGTTGTTCAAACCAAACCACACAAACAAAAACACACAAAGAAGCATATCATACAAAAGATATATAATACTATGTAACAAACATTAATCATTAAAAAATAACTGAAAAACAGCAAAATACAGCCATGTCAAAATCATGCATGGGGGGCTGAGAAGGTGGCTCAGTGGTAGAGTGCTTGTCTTGCATGCTTGAGGCCCTGGGTTCGATTCCCCAACATCACATAAGCAAAAAGAAAAAAGCCAGAAGTGGCGCTGTGGCTCAAGTGGCAGAGCACTAGCCTTGAGCTGAAGAGCTGAGGGACAGTGCCCAGGCCCAGAGTTTAGGCCCCATGACCGGACCTCCAAAAAAAAATCATTCATGGGAATACTCAATATCTAAAGAATGTATTGTTTTCTATCAAATCAATCTATAAATTGAATGGAATTTTATGAGAAGTCTTATCAGGACTTTTTATAGTTTCAGGCTGCATAGCTTAGAAAAAATGAGACCTGGAAAATGACATCTAGGAACTCTGATAGAAATAATACATTTAGAATAATACATGCACTATCTTCTTTGCTTCTAACTCAGGATGCATTCATCATCTTAAGGATGAGCATCTGTTCTATGGCAAAAATATATGCATTCTTTCCTGTAAGAAATTCACTAAAGGGGCTGTGAAGGTGGCTCAGTGTTAGAGTACTTGCCTTGCATGCATGAGGCCCTGGGTTCGATTCCTCAGCACCACATAAGAAAAAAGAAAAAAGCCAGAAGTGGCGCTGGGGCTCAAGTGGTAGAACACTAGCCTTGAGCTGAAGAGCTGAGGGACAGTGCCCAGGCCCAGAGTTCAGGCCCCATGACTGGACCCTCCCCCCAAAAAAAAGAAATACACTAAAGACTGAATCACCAAATAACCAAGAACTCAGATGGTATAACCCCAGAGTGATTAAGAGCAAAGATAAACACCTATATATATGGCTTTATGACAGGACTTGCTTTTATTATATAAATGCCACTGATGTCAAAGAGCTCTTTGCGCCTACTGTTAAGAGCACTCACACTCTGAGTGTGCCTCTGTCTTCCTGTTTATCTGTTTATCTGTTTGTTTGCTTGCTAACTCAATAAAGTATTGCCAAGTTTTCTTACCATGGTGACTACTCTGCAAATTTTTATTCTGTGACCAAGGACCCTAAGTCAAGAGTTTCTACTGATAGAGGGAAACTTCCCCAAACCTCACCTGGACCCAGTGACTCTTGTTCCTCAAAGTTATGAGGTGAGTTGCTGAGTGGTAGAGTGCTTGCCTTAAATGCAAGAGACTCGGTGTTTGGTCCCCGCTAACAGAGGAGGGGAAGGATTTGTAAAGATCAAAAGACACAAAGAATATGAAAGAACAATTTTGGGGACACACCATAACTCAAAATGAGGATTTGTTATACTAAAGCCTAGTAATCAAGACAATCTGGTATTACAGCTGAAGAAAAAGAATTACACAGGGTAGAGAATTGAGTACAAGCCCATGTAGAATCCTGAGATTTGACATTAGACTATTCAACAAATAGCTATTTGGATGAGCTATCTATTTATATGGAATAAGATACAAAATAGACCTTAACTTAAAGCCGTAGCAAACAATTCCTAAAAACAAAGAGGCAAAGGTAGAAAGCAACACTTAAAAGCTTTAAGAATGAAATAAGAGTACATTTTAAGAATGGAGATTTTCCCCAAGGAAATGAATACAAAGGTCGGAAAATATCAATAAGTTTACATTACAGCAACACCTTTGGTTGAGTAAGTAATATCAAGAAAAATATAAACATCCTCTCTTAAGGCTGAAGACATTTAAATAGTATGTATTCAACAAAGGAACATTTCAATCAAGAAGATGACAGATAGGATACATGATATTGAATAAAATATCTGAGCATGCAATTCACAAGAAAAGGCATATGTGATGTGGCAAGATTTATGAAAAATATTCTATCAGGAACAATAAAGAGATATCACACTTGTCAGACTAGGGAAAAGTTAAAAATATACTGGACAATACCAAATGATTGGATAAGGATTATATAAGAATATATGTGGATATTGATACCAACTTTATCATTATGCAAACTGCATATAGAGGAGTAAAAGTTATCAAACACCACTGACTAAAATTCATGAAGAAAATTTTCATACATAATATGAAGTACATCACAATTAATATGCACTGTCATAAGTATTTGTGATGATTTTTAGTACACTGGAAAATTTTTCAAGGAAGAAAAAAGGGGGTAAGAAGCCTTAATAAGGACCCTCATTTGTGAAATAACTTCAAGTACCCCACTACTTACTAGTTCGTAATGTTTTCTTTTTTGTTTTGCAATTCAGTTCCCACAGGGCAAGGGCAGGAGAGGAACAGCTTCCTTTGAATTGGGGTCATCTGCAAATGGTACCTGCATCTAGGACAACACAAATCATGAAGCTAGAGGTTTGCAAGATTAAGAAAAACAGGCTACTGGGCATGACCTGTTTGTGGAAGGGGAAGCACTGGATGGGGTGAGCAACAGTATCCCCTGCTCAGGGCTCATAATCCCAGTATATAGGCTATAGTTGGGAAGGGTGGTGGACATACTCCAAGCTCCAATGTGCCATCTCTTCTGCCCGCTAGAGCCCACCCTTAGTCCAACTGGCACCACATAGACACAATCATGTGTCCACATTCCATGAATGGGTTCCCATAGAATGGCAGGGTAGGAGCAATCTTTACATGAAAATGGATATATCTCAGATGGCACTGTCTCTGAGGCTGACAAATCATGAATAAAGAATTCCTTTACATGAACAAGAAGAGGTCCTCACTATGAAGTCACTGTACCAGGTAAACGACTAGTTAGGGAGGTAGCAACATACCCAGATCCAAGTTAATAACCCCAGGCTACAAAGGAATTACAGGGGTATGGACACAGGACCAGGCCCAATATGCCCACAATCAGGCCTATCTGGCATCATGTATGTGCCCTCTTATGAAAGTGTGTACTGGCGCATAGGCCTATCAGAAGGGACCAGCAAGACAGTAGTCCACATGGTGAAGAGCAAGCTACCAGGCACGACCTCTCTTTAGCAGGAGTAAGCACATTTAGGAAGGTAGGCAGCACCCCAAGTCCCAGGCATATAAGCCCGGCTCCACAGGCCTGTGAAAGGGATGTTTTACAGTCTCCAACCCCATCCTTTTTCTCTTGGGTCCAAAAACACCTAGGACCTATCTAATTTAAAAATAGGTTAAGTGCTTTCATGGGAACATGTGTATACACATGCACAAAATCCCTGACCCATTATTTCATTTTCACAGGACAGAGGAGGGAATGGAATCACTTTGAATTGAAGGCCTCCCAAGGCTACACTGAAATTAGCCAGCTAAGGAAAAAGGACAAGCTATGGCTTCCCTTCTTCTGGATCCAATATATTGCACAACAAGGCCACTATGGCACCACATTTGTGCCCTCCTGTGAATGTGTATACACACATGCACAACACATATCACAACTGGATTCCCACAGTTCCAACCGGGAGTGGAACCACTTACTGAGAAGGACATAGGCACATATAGCTGCACATGGGCTGACTCATACCAGGAAGCCAGAGGTCCCAAAGTGAAGAAAAACTGGCCGCCTTGTATGGCTTCCCTGTAACAGGATAAGCCCTGGTTAGAAAGTGCAGCACCATGCCAAACTCCAGCCCGGTAATCCCAAGCAGCACAGGCCATACTCTGCAAGGGAGACATGAAAGACCTACTCTCTATGCTTTTCTTCCCTTGGGCTGGCATCAGCACCCAAGTGGGAAAATCTTGCCACAGGTCCTTGTGTTCCACAAACTGGTGTATACACAAGCACAATGATATACTCACTCAACCCCACACAAATATTCAGTTACCACAAAGGGAGAGTGGTCCTATTTGCATAGAAACTAGGGCATCTGGAATGGCACTGTCACCTCGGTCTTCAGAGAAGGACCTGCAAGATGTTAGTCCAAGAGGGAAAGAACAGGGTTTTGGGTATGCTCTCCCTGTAGGAGAAGGAGCACTGGTTGTGGAAGGTGGACGCATGCCCACTTCGAATCCCACAACCCTGGGCTATACAGGACACAGCTAAATAGCAAAACAGGACAGCTCGTAGTCAAGGAATCTCCAAGTCTTCTTTCACTTTGGTACTATAATATATAGTATACAACCAGTCAAATCTGACACTATGTACATGCCTTAGTGAGAATGTGTGTACATACATGCACAACTGCTCACCAGTGATTTGGTTCCCACAGTGTGGCAGGAGATGTCTAACATAAAATGAAATGGGGGCATGTGGGATGGCATCTGTTGTGGCCTGGCACAGATCAGGAATTTAGATTTCCTTAAGGTAAACAAGAGGCTCTCAATCATTTATTCACTTTAGCAGGTGAAGCACTAGTTAGGGAATATGTTGGAAGCATCCCCTGCTCCAGACCAATAATCCTAGGATACACAGGCATATGCTGGGTAGGTATGTGGGGCCACTGGAGCACCGTGTATGTACATTACTTCAAATGTCTGCAAACCCTCTCACACTTGACTCTTTTGGCATAGAGGATGAGTAGAATGAACTTACTTCAAATCACATCTATCCAGGATGGCACCCCCAACTGGGCCCACAGGACCACGAAGAGGTCATGAAGCTGTAGTTGAAGGAGCCCTTGGGTATGACTGCCCTGTTAAGAGGTGAAACACTGGTTGAGAAGGGTATCAGCATCTGCAGCTCCAAGCCCATAACCTCAGCCTACACAAGTCATAGCCTGGGAGGCATGAAAAACCATGCCTCGACTGAACATTAGATGCTACATGAATGAGAAAATTTCCATCCATCATAAGCACAGCCATGTAATGTATATTATCTAACTATTTGAAGTAGGTGGAACATGGGTTTTTCTTGTAATTTTCAAAAATATAAAAATTAAGATCTTTTTTGTTTTTGGTTTGTTTCTTTTTATCTTTTGATTTGTTTTGTTTTTGTGCCTGTCTTGGCACTTCAAATCAAGATCAAAATGCTGTTCCAAAACCTCTCTGTGCTGAAGGTTAGCCCTGTACAACTTGAGCCACAGCACTATTTCCAGCCTTCTCTGAGTAGTTTGTTGGAGATAAGAGTCTCATGAACTTTTCTGCCATGGCTGGCTTCAAACCACAATCCTCATTTCACAGCCTCCTGAGTAATTAGAATTACAGGCCTCATGGATAGTTTTTTTAAACAGTTGTACAATGTATCAATTGGTTTTTACAATGCCTCTTAGACTTTGTCATAGTGTCCATCGACTCTTCTAGTCTATAAAAACCCCACCCATCCCCTTTCTTTCCTAGTTCCATTTTCACATATGTGCATTGAATCTTATGTTGTATTTTCCAAGCCATCTACTCCCTATTACTTTGCCTCTTTCCATTTCTCCTTTAACACCTACCCAAGGACAAGATATGCTTCATCTTTTTACTGTTCACATGTGATACTGTTATGTCAGAGAGGTTAGAACATAAAATTGAGTCATTATGTCGAAAATGAACTTTAAAACTTTGGTGCAGAGGGGTGGTCGCCTGGGAGGATTGGGGGGGCGGGGGAGGATGGGAAGGGATGGGAAGGGGACAAAAAGAAGGAGGCTACAATGCTTGATAAGAAATGTACTCATTATCTTGCCCATGTAATTGTAACCCCTCTGTACAATACTTTCACAAAAAAATTAATTCAACATAAAATTTTACTGCTTTCTGTACTATATAGTCTGAACTCATATATAATTAATGGACATGTGTTTTACTTTTTTCAAATTTCATGGTCATATTTTAGATCTAATATACATATGAAAGGACTTACACTCCATTTCTCTTTCTGAGTCTTTCAACATCCCTTGCACATGAGCATGCGTGTGCGTGTATGTGTATGTGTGTGTGTGTGTGTGTGTGTGTGCGCGCACACACACACACACACACATGCTAGTTCAGGTTGACAAACTCAGAGCCTTATTCACTTTTTGCTTTTTTCCTCAAGGCTAGTACTTTACCACTTAAACTACAAATTACTCCCTGTGTTTTGATGGGTACTTAGAGATAATTTTCCTTAGTAACTGGTATTATTATGTATGAACCACCCAGTTCAACATATTATCACACTCTAAAGTCATTTTCAACTTCCCAATTTTTAAAGGAAATTATTGATAGGGCTTAAAACTCCAAATAAACCAGTAATCTACTGTAACTTTTGCATTCCCTTTTTCAAGCCAATTAGATTATAAGTAGCCTATTATCTTTGAATGCATAGTCTTTGATATCACAAAAATTATGTTCCTAAATACACCTTTTTCCTATCATACCTTTTCCTTTTTGGCTGTCATTTATGTGGCATTTATTATTATTTGTACCTGGAAGAAACATTGCATACATGTACTTTTGTTTTCCAAAAGTCTAAAATATTTGTCTAAAATATTTGTAAGTCAAATACAACTGAGTTATTTCTAACTGCCTTTGGAATATAAAGAAAACTTCATTGTATGTATGTTTATATATGTATATATAGTATGTATGTATGTATATGTATATATGTATATATATATCTATATCACATTTTCTTGATCCATTCATCTATTGAAGGACATATGGTTTGGTTCAATATCTTAGCTATGTTAAATAATGCTGTTATAATCATAGTTGTACTGGTAGCCTGAGTATGGCCTTGTTTGTGATCCTTTCGTAAATGCCCCAAAGTGGGATTTCTGGTTCATAGGGGAGCTGAAATGTACTCATTACCTTGCTCATGAACTGTAACCCCTCTATACAGCATTTTTAGAATTAAAAAAGTACAAAAAAGACAGAAGCAAAGCCAAGAATGTGCTGAACCTGACTGTCACTCATGAATGCTCACAGATGGCTAGGAGAAGGGCCAGGCTAGTGCTACTATGACAGGCTTGGCTTTGGCTTCTTCTTCAAAATAAGAAGTGAACAATAGGAGACTATTTTGTAACTAATCAACACTCAATTAACTAGGGGTAGAAAACAAAACAATAACAAAAAAGAAATATAAAGAAAACTAAAATATAAAGAAATCTGTGTTTAAGAGCATAGGGAGTTTTAGGCTCATGATTTGGGTATGATGTCAACTTAGCTCATCTCAGAGAAAACAAATGTAAAAACCCAATGAATTTTTTTTAACATACCTCTTAATTTTTCTATCCCCAATTTTCTTGTCTTCTGTTCTTGATTCTTGAACAGATAACCATTTGAGGGGATGTCGTGCATAGATGGGTATGGAGGAAGCATCAGCAAACATGGAATAGCAAATCCGGCCATACCTATATAGACTGTCCATCCAAACTGTTCAGCCATTTATGCATAGATAAATCCAACTATTGCAGAAAAAAGAATAAGTCCTTGAAACATCTGTTCAGCTAGCTTCTTCCCCTTGTAAACCTGGTTGTAACCCGGCGTCCAGCCCATGAGGGCTATGGAAGTGGTTGAGTCAAGGCATTGCATACTCCTGAATGGTTCGCTTTCAGGGTAACCGGGGGCAAGGAGCCACGGTTGAGATCTGGTAAATTGTTCTAAGCCTTGCTTTTGAGGGTTAATTGCTGCCCATACTGGCTGCGTCTCCATGGTGACTGCATTTTCTCAGCCTCTTTTCATTCTTTTCTAACACCTGAAACGGCACCAATTTAGACATTTTAAGATATTACTTCACTCGTCCCACTTTCACCTATGCAATCTTGTAGAGGTCCAGTAGTGTCCCAATCTGGGCAGATTTTAATCCTGGTGGTCTTGTAAATGCTGCCATAGTCTTACAGTTTCTCATACAAGGCTGGTTAAGGATCTCGTACTTCCTAAAGAGGCAAATGAAGGGATTTTTAAATGCTGTCCAACTTCCATATTGAACCACATAAATATCAAATCCCAAGGTCAAGTTATAGTTTTTTTTCATTTCTTCAACAGAAAAAGCCAATCCCAAAACGAATTATAGTTCTTGAAAATCAAGCTGCATAATGAGCATAGAAATTTAGGGAGTTTTTCAAAACTTAAGATTTTGATTGTTTGAATGCTTACTTCTCTGCCAATGAATATGTTAAAACATTATCTCCAATCAGGATAAATTACAAATATTATACTTATGTTTGTAAATAGGAATAAGTAAGGACATGAAGGGAATTTGTCATGCATGAGATTCAGAAACTTACTTAAGCTCTGAGACAGCTTACTTTATGCCCACTTTCACATGCACCACAGCACAAACTTGTCCCTTAAATATGAAATAGACTCTCATAAGACACCAAGTATTCAGTTGTCTTTTTCTTGGGGTAACAATTTCCATATGTGTGTGAAAATACTTTTGTTTGGCTGGGCACCAGTGATTCACACTTGTAATCCTGGTTACTCAGGAGTCTGAGATCTGACTACCATAGTTAGAATCCAGCACTGGCAGGAAAGTCTCCATGGAATATTAATCTCCAATTAACCACTCAAAATTCGGAAGTGATGCTTTGTTTCAAGTGGTAAAATGCTAGCTTTCAGTACAAAGCTGCTCAGGTACAACTCCACGGCCCCAAATTCAAGCCAGGGAATTGAAAATAAAATTAAAATTTGTGTTCGAGTCACCCAGTTTAGGTTATGTGTTTATATGGGAAGTCAGGCTAACTAACAAATATTTCAATTTAAGAACATCTTTCAGAAGCAAAGTGTCATTTAGAGAAGATTCCATAGTAAGCTCTGCTCACACACCCAACATTGTGAACAACACGTCCTGCAATATCAATCAGAACAAGAGCTCAAATATCAGGTGAGGGAATTGTATTTTCATTCATGTAGCACAAAGGGATTCATTCAACTCTAGGAAATCATTCTGAACAGAGGAACATCAAACATGGGGGAAGAGGAATGAATTGTGAGCAAACTCTACATTGAAATTCCAATTCCAAGGCCAGTAGGACAAAAAGGAGTAATCACTATTATATTCACAATATTTTTAGATTAAAATTGTGGATAGGAAAGAAAACAGGAGTAAAAAGGATTAAAGTACATTTCTTTCTTTGTGTACACTTTTGATATATGTATGTGTGCACATTTTAAGGAAATTAATATAAGGAAGTAAAAACGAATTGTTCAAAGGAGTAAACAATGGTAGCAACATGGAAATTCAAATGAGAATATTAACTTTTTCAACATATGGTATAATATATATATATATATATATATATTTAAAATTTCTCAATTCATGCCTGTTAACTTAGTGATGTCTTCTAAATAGAAGAAAATAGTTACGTTGAAGGAAATCTAGTCGAGTACTAAACTGAAAGCAAGGATGAGGAGACATGTGAAAGAAGTTTTGTCAAAAGTTGACAACAGTATAAATAATAGTTAATATTAGTGTTTTGTGGATTTAGGAAATGATGAGGATGCTAACAAGTTAAAATGCTTGTTCTAATAAGTAATGACAGAATTTTAAATTCCTACATACACAAGAATAAGAATACATGATACCAACTAAAACATAAAATGTTAATCAAATTTTTGACAATGACATCTACACATATATGGCAAGCTATTGTATGATCAAGCTGTCAAAAGTGAATTTTGTATGGAAGATTCTCTAGCTTAGAAGAGAAATGGATCTAATACTTAGGTGTGTCTCTGTTTCTCTAACAGTTGAGTCCTAAATATAATACACAGATGCCAGCAGGGTTTGGCAGGAAGTCTTTACAGAACTGAAAAAAATGCATTCTATCTACCATGACAACGGTACTTTTCAAAGATATCTTTCACAAGAGAAAGATAAAGGACAAATGCACAAACATATTTCCAGACTGATGCAATTAAGAGACTATACATCCACCATACCTATTCTACAAAAATACTGAAGTCTTTTAGTCCAAAAGATACCTACATTAGTGAACAAGAAAATACACAAGAATGCACAAAATTTACTGGTAAGACAATAAACTGGTAATGGCAAAATTTAAAATTCTGGGTGGGTATCTGGATGAATGGCGATTAAGCCTGTCCATCCAGTGCCTGGGACCAGGAGTTTCCTTGATACTGCCCCCAGAAAAGACTACCTAGGCATGGGCCTACTCAGGAGCCATTATGCTATGTCACGTATCTCCATGTTCATGTCCTGTTTTATGTCTCCTGGCTCTTCTCCAGTCATCATGTCATCCCAACTCAGCAATCCATTGGAGCTGAATTGGTTTGCTAGTATTGTTTTCCTTTGGTCTGTTTCCTGAGTTCAGTGTATTTGGTGGATGCAGGTCTTTGTAATTGGTCATCTGCACATAACTAGCACTCCAATAAAGACTCCTTTGTCACCTCTGACTGAGCCTCCATAGCCAAGTTTATTTAAACTACAGAGTATACCCAGCACCAGAGTATCCCAGAAGGAAATGAAAATAGGAAAGGGATAACAAAATTTTCAGTCCCTAATCTCAATCCTAACACAGGGAGGTGTTGTGACTTCTTGGTCATGGAAGCAAGTTCTACCATTGCCCCTCAAGCATTTGTCTATCTCCTGGTGTAGGTAAACATATCCTACTACTAGCAAATAGTATTATGTGTGGGCTGGGCTCCACTGAATATCAGGAACTCAATACGTGGTGAAGATGGAAAACTCTCCTGGCAGATGAGCATGAGTGGTTGCCTAGCTGTAGCTCTATTCCAGTGCTTGACTGTTCAGCTCTAATGGGAATGAAAAAGGTCCCATCTCTCTACTTTAATGTTTAATCTTTCAGAACCTGTCCAAACTTATGTACCTGTAACCCCTCTGTGTATCACCTTTATAATATCAATAAAAACATTTTTTTCTTTTTTTATTGTGAAAATACTGTACAGAGGGGTTACAATAACATGGCAAGATAATGAGTACATTTCTTATCAAGAATTGTAGCCTCCTCCTTTGTTTCCCCTTCCCATCCCTTCCCATCCTCTCTCCACCCCCCCAATCCTCCCCTCCACCACACCCCCACACCAAAGTTGTAAAGTTCGTTTTCGACATAATGACTTGTACATCTCATTGTTGCAATGGGTCCACCTGTATCAATAAAAACATTTTTAAAGGCAAGTTGTCCTAGACAGAACAAGAGGACACAAGAGTAAGGGGAACTCTGACCCATCCTTAGCCTCACCATATATATTAATATGTGCCACTAGGTACAGAAAGCAAGACATAACGACTTATACATCTCATGGGTGGGGGTAGGCGGGTGGGAGGATTGGGGGGGCAGGTGGAGGATGGGAAGGGATGGAAAGGGGAAACAAAGGAGGAGGCTACAATGCTTGATAAGAAATATACTCATTACCTTGCCCATGTAATTGTAGCCCCTCTGTATGGTATTTTCACAATTTAAAAAAAGAAAGAAAGCAAGACAAGTTATGAGGCCTCTCCTTACTCATCTCGTAAGCTTCTCCTGACAGAACTGATGTTGGGTTTGTCTCAGATAATACAAAAAATTCGAATATCAGCTTTGCCAATCAAACAGGTACTGTGGGTGATTAGTACAATATATAGATTGCACAGTTTCTGCCTGTGGGCCAACACAAGGTGCTACAGCTGGCTCTGGCTTTAGATCTTAAACTAATGCTAGTGTTGCCACAAGAGTGGGCTCCAAAAAGAGTCAAAAACATTCTAAACGTCTCAAAGTGCCTAACAACCCCACAAAAATCTCACTTTGTGAGTTGGTCCTAAGGTATGAAGTTCAAACTGGAGTTGGGAAGAATTTCATTGTGTCTAGAGCCCATGAGGACTTCATACCTACTGAAACTGTTTAGGATTTCTAGTGTTAATGACCAACTGTCCATTCCCTGGAGAGCAGCAGAGCTTGGGTTTTCCAGTGCCTGGGGGAATGCTGTTACACTGTAGGTGGTTCATATCTATGCAATGTATTAGAACAACGAGCTCTTTTCCAAATAATCCTGTTTGATTAAAGTCTCACAATCTGCTATAAGCTATCCTTGCTCTGTCTATATATAGGTTAGGGAAACTCCTTTCAGATAGAATCAGGTGCCCCCTTCATAAATATTGATTCTTATTCTCATGCATCAAATAGTTGAAGTTGGATTAAGAGAACATTTTTTCATTCAAAAGTAGAGGCACAAAAAAAGATTCCGAAGATTCCACAGCTGTAAGCAGCACACTCTAAAGGGCCAGCCTAAGCCAGCATCTTCATGGCACATAAAACATGGTGCTGAAAATAACCAGTGAGGGTGCTTCTCTGATCTGAGCACTCCATTTTCAGGCTCTATTTCCAATGCTTTTCCTGCAGGTCAAGAGTTTCACATTATTAGAATTGGCACTCAAATTTTGAACAGATAGTTCAGTGCCAGGTGGATGTTGGCAAACATCCAGTAGATGGTCAGCAGAGTTAGGCTGCATGTTTTGAAGAATTCACCAACTCCAACAAGTCTAAGTGTAGGATACCTTGTAAAAGACTCATCAAGTCACAATGTCTATATTTTACTCCATGATACCCTTATGGCATCAGGGATATGTAAAACTACTCTAGGGAGATATCTGTTAATCCAATAACAGGTAAAATCTTTCCTCCATTACTTATTGTGATCAGAAATGCATAAGGATTCCTATTAGTGTATGTGGACAATTTGTAAATTGTAGCTTTATTTAATATATTGTTGATTTTTTTTTTGGTCCAGTTGTTGGGCCTGAGCTCTGGGCCTGGGCGCTGTCCCTCAGCTCTTCAGCTCAAGGCTAGCGCTCTACCACTTGAGCCACAGCGCCACTTCCGGCTTTTTTCTTCTTGTTTATGTGGTGCTGAGGAATCGAACCCAGGGCCTCATGCATGCAAGGCAAGTGCTCTACCACTGAGCCACCTTCCCAGCCCTATATCGTTGATTCTTAAAAACATCAAATGGATATTTGATTCACTTCACAAGATTACTTTCTGAGTACTTGAAACAACTGCTGGCTTCAGGGAGACTTCTAGTCCATGAGACAAGCAGGATCGCTCTGGCTCCAAAGGTCCCACATGTGTACACAAGGGCAGCACTTGTGGTGAGTAAATATTTCCACTCACAGAGCTTCTCTCTCTCTGACCGCAATTCCAGTCATCTTCTCCTGGACACTGTCTCCAGGTATTCCAGTATGCCTTAAGTTGTGAATGGTCCTTGTTTTTCTAGCCCATAAAAATTGAAGAGCTAAAATGTAAAATAAAATACTACACTACAGACAACATAAAAGAAGAAACATTTTATTTAGACAGTAAGCTACTGATTAAAACTTCAAATATCTCAGTAAATAAGAGCAAAATTTGACAAATGGGGTTACACTGAATTAAAAATGTGGCACAACACAATAAACAGTAACTAGGGTGAATAGATGGCTTACAGATTAGCTTAACATCAGCCAAGAACTTAATTATCAGAATATGAAGGAAGGTTAGAAATCTAAACTCTTAAGTAATGTCAATGAACACATTGGCAAGCAAATTTAAAGATATTCCTGACATCTGGAAGTATATGGGGCCAATTAAAATACAAAAATAGATGCTCAACATCCTTGGCATAAAGGAAATGCAAAGCCAAAGGACATTGAATTTTTCACACTTCAATGACAATGTCTATCACCAAGAACACAAATAAAAATGCTGGCAAAATAAAATGATCAGTTATACACAATTCATAGGAATATCATTTCATACTATGGAAATGTATGTAGTTTCTCACAAATTATAAAAAGCTGGATGCTTGTGGCTCACGCCTGTAATCCTAGCTACTCAGGAGACTGAGATCTAAGGAATGCGGTTCAAAGCCAGCCTGAGCAGGAAAATCTGTGAGACTCTATTTTTTTTGGGGGGGGGTTCCTGTTGTGGGACCTGAACTCTGGGTCTGGGCGCTGTCCCTCAGCTCTTCAGCTCATGGCTAGAGCTCTACCACTTGAGCTACAGCTCCACTTCTGGCTTTTTTCTTTTTTCTTATGTGGTGCTGAGGACTCGAACCCAGGGCCTCATGCATGAAAGGCAAGTCCTCTACCATTGAGCCACCTTCCCAGCCCCTGTGAGATACTTATCTCCAAAAATCCACTAGAAAATCAGAAGTGGCACTCTGGCTCAATCTGTAGAGCACTCTTCTTGAGCTGAAGAGTACAGGGACAGCACCCAAACTCAGAGGTCAAGCCCCATGACTGACAAAAAAACCCCACAAAAATGATAAATAGATTGAAGATATGAACCAATACCACTACCTTATGAGATTGAGGTTCATTGCATATGTACATGTATGTGTATAAATAAACCCTCTATAGAATTAACATATGCTACTAAGAATGAAAAAGTAAGTGATATAATTATATAATATAAGGAGTATACAAGATTAAAGGGCCAGTGGAAATCTCATTAAAAATTTTTTCCTACATCAAATACAGTGAAAATGGGTTATACTTTGGGAGAGGGACATACAAAGCAACAAAGAAATCATCTTATGAATATGTTAGAAACAACCGCATGAAAGAAAAACCATTTGAATCCTTATCTAGAGGTTCATTTCTCCTAAAATCAACTTATCTGACCATTTCTGCTTGTCTCAGACATATACGTTATTGCAAATTATGTAATTGTAACCCATCTGTATGATATTTTCACAATAAATAAAAGTTTTTCCTTCTACAATCTATAGTACATTTGCTGATTTGTTTAAACAGCAATGCACATTTTCTGATACGTAGTACGTGATTATGGGCAAGTACATCATGTGCATGGAAGGTTGCGACATTTGCAGAGTGTGTACACATCTCTGAAGTAGCTCTGCTTTCAAGGGCCATTGGGGTCTCTGTGTGGTATTTGTGTCTAATATATTATGACAAGTAGAAAACATAGAGTCTGTACCGATATTGATTTAGGCTCATGGTAGAGAAGGAAGTCTTCTATTACCATATGTTCTCAAAAACATGTCCTGAAAAACAAAACTAGATTGTGAAAGCAGGTTGAGTAAAAATTACCTGTGTAAAGGTGAAAGTTCAGAATGCAAATGTGACATTCAATTTGGCATCAAACTTGATTTATTGAGACTAACTTACTGAGGATATTTTTATGATGTACTAATCTGTGAATTTATCAGAATATATTAGATATAAATTCTAGAGCCCTTAGTAACATTTTGTTGGTTTCAGCATCATCATTGCTTCCAGGGAGAAGTAAGCAGGTACATTTTTGGAAGCCTGTGCAAATGGAAATTTTATGGAACCCTGCCTAGATCAACCAGCAACGTTCTGTGGACATTGAATTTATGAACTGACCCATTGGGTCTGATGCCTTAATAACTTTGGTTGATATCCCACTACAATACATTTTTTTTTTCTGTCCATTTCACCATGCACCTGACATGGGATCCTCTGATGCAATTCAATTGCATCATTCTGAATGACTTTTCGGCAAATAGACACAGATATTGGAGTAAACATATCAAAGTTAACTTCAACACTAGGGACTCACTGTCTGTGGTCTTGGAAGAAACAGTAGCACCCGAGATGAATAAGGAGAACTTGCAAGTGTGCTTTCCAACCTATGTTTTTCTTCTGGATGCAAGGCCACAGACGCAGAGCTCCAGGGAAGAATTTAATACATTCTTCCTGGGGATTCACAAGAGTTTTCCATGAAAGATGGACTATACTACACATGTTTGTGAATAAAAGGACTCATGTGCACATGTGCAAAGATATCTATATATATACACACATATGTGTGTGTGTGTGTGTGTGTGTCTGTGTGTCTGTGTGTCTGTGTGTCTGTGTGTGTGTGTATACCTAAAACTGTGGGCCTCAGTTTGAACCAGGATTTTAGCTTAGCAGATACTTCATGGATGTACCTTTCGACTTTCACATTCCTTTTCCTCCAGCTTCCACTCTTTGTTAGTCCTTGGCTGGCATTATGTGCTTTTCTACAATGAAGCACTAAGCACACATGGATGGAGATGGGATGTTGCTGGTGTTTTGGCCCTCTACACTTTAGACAAAGATCGCAGTAACAGGCGATGTTTCCAAGGCGTGAAGAGAACAAGCCCTAAGTAACTCATTAATCTATTTCCATTTACTTTTTGTTCTCAGGATAGGCAATGCCTGAGGGAAGTTTAGGTGCACAGATGAGTGTTCTCTTTCTTCTCTACCATGCCAACCCATCCTTATGCACCAGTGAAAAGCTCAGTTTCATACTTGTACCTTTCATCTATGGTTCAGTACATTTCTATCTACTAGTAGGAAATGAATTTGGTTTCCTCCCATATACAGCTTCTCTTTCTAGGCACTACACTTTACTCAACTATCTTCTTAATCCCAGAAGTCACTGCAGATTATGATGGGATGGCTGCTATTTCAAACATTTGAGTCAGTGTCACCAATTATGTACTAAAAGGCTTCAGATACTCCCTTCCCTCCTATTATACACACACAAACACACACACACACATATGTATATGTATATATATATATATATATATATATATATATATATGTCCTTATCTTATATGCCAGTAGTATGTTTGCTTATCTTTTTTTCTTTTGTGCTTGTACTAGAAATTCAGGGCATGTGCACTGTACTGAGCTTTCTTGCTCAAGACTAGTGCTTTACCACTTGAGCCACAGCTCTACATCTGATTCTTTTTGGTTGTTAAATAGAGAAATGAGTCTCACAGTCGCCCCTGCCCAAGATAGCTTCAAAACATGATCACCACATCTCAGACCCCTATGTACCTAAGACTACAGGCATGATGCACCAGTCCCTAGCGTAGTTTATTTTTCTTATTCCGTAGTATTTATCCATGTTAAGCTAACTTTCCTTCTCTTAATTTCCCAAAACATGTTTGTGTACTTTTGTTTCTGTGCTAATATGAACACATTGAGAATTATAATCTCAGCAAATCTCATAACTACCTATAGATATGAAGAAAAGAATAGTCTGTATTAGTAAAATATCATTAATGGTGGGGCTGGGAAGGTGGCTCAGTGGTAGAGCGCTTGCCTTGCATGCATGAGGCCCTGGGTTCGATTCCTCAGCACCACATAAGCAAAAAGAAAAAAGCCTGAAGTGGCGCTGTGGCTCAAGTGGTAGAGCGTTAGCCTTGAGCTGAAGAGCTGAGGGACAGAGCCCAGGCCCAGAGTTCAGGCCCCATGACTAGACCCCCAAAAAACCATACCCTTCATATTATTGACTACAGATAATAATATTTATACATGAAATCTTTCCTGTATATAAGTGGACCATGGCAATTACACAGCAGTAAATGAGAAATTTCACTCAATTCTACACCCACAATCGTTCTCAATTTCTGAACAATATGATACTTGTGCCAAATAATTTTTCATATTGTAGTTCCACCTGCAAACCATGAACTTTTTTCATAGTCACATGGTCTATTTAATTCCATTTTTATGCCTTCTTCTACATCCTTTATTCTCTCCTACATCTCTAATTATTTCTGTTCATTTTCACCTTCCTGAAGGAGCAAGCATTACAGGTATGGGATATTAGTGTTTGGTTTGCTTTGTACTCTTGATTGGCCTTTTCTCTCAAGGTTGATTCTCACCATTTGAATCACTCCTGCACTTCTGGATTTTTTTGGTTAACTGGAGAAAAGTCTGTCAAGGAATTTTCTACACTAGTTGACTTTGGCTTAGTATCTGCAATTCTCAGGTTCTTGATTATATAAGATTACACGCATGAGGCCCCAGCACAGATAATTTTCCAGACTTTCTGGATGTATTCCCAATCTCTAATTTGTATATAGCATTACCATCATTTGAAGGGATTTAAAATATTTTAGTATGTTTTGAATTTGTACAAATTATATTATGATAGGCGTCCATTGTGGTATTTCCATATATGAGTACAACATACTTGGAATAAATTTATTCTTATTTTTGGTTTTTCTTTTTTTGGGGGGGTACAGTTGGGGGGCCTGAACTCTGGGCCTGGGCGCTGTCCCTCAGCTGTTCAGCTCGAGGCTAGCACTCTACTACTTGAGCCAAAGCATCACTCCTGGCTTTTTTTTTTCGTTTTTGCTTATGTGGTGCTGAGGAATCGAACCCAGGGCCTCATGCATGCAAGGCAAGCACTCTACCACTGAGCCACCTTCCAGCCCCTTATTTTTGTTTTTTCTACTAAAGAAATTCAGCAATGATTTTGAGAAGCTACCTTTGTGTTCTAGATCATCTTTATAAAGAACTAGTTGGTTTGTTTCTTACAGATCCAGGTACAAATGTGCTTGAATGGCAAATAGGAGTGCAAGTTAACCACCTATGAATATAATTAAAAGTCATAATTGAAATGAGAATCCTCTAGTTCCCATGGCATTTGAGAAACTTTACCAAGACAGAAATAAACAATGAAAATGTAATGCCGTTCTCTATCAGTGGGACCCTGTAAGGCAATAATCTGCAGGTTCTTTGTTTGCATGGTATTTTTAAAACTGTATTTTTTTTGTTCAAAATTTTATTTATTCCATCCTAGTAAAAAACATGCAGATCAAGTTTAAAGAGATGGAAATGCTAACTACCTTAATTTGATCATTATAATTACATTATATTAATTATTAATACATGTATTAGTCACATTGTACCTCCACAAGTGTGTACAACTAAAGTAATAACTATTAGCAGAAAAAATGAAACAAATTAAAATTAAATGTGATCACTAGGAAATAAGGTGAAAATATTACAGGTATGTGATCTACTACTGTGTTTGCATGGAGTGTGTGTGTGTGTGTGTGTGTGTGTGTGTGTGTGTGTGTGTGTGTGTGTGTGTGTGTGTGTGTGTTTGTGTGCGTGTTCATACCAGTCCGGAGATTAAACTCAGGTGCTGTCCCTGAGTTTTTTGCTCAAGGTAAGGCTTTACTACTTGAGGCACAGCTCTTTCAGCTTTTTGCTGGTTAAGTTGGAGAGGAGGGTTTCATGGACTTTGTTGCCTATGCTGGCTCTGAACTGTTATCCTCAGATCTCAGCCTCCTGAATGACTAACATTACAGACATGAGACATTGGTTTCCATCATTGAATGTTATTTTTAATTTTTTGTACATTTTTATTGTAAGAATACTGTACAGAGGGGTGAGAAGGTAATGAGTACATTTCCTATTGAGCATTGTTGCCTCTTCCTTTGTTTTTCCCCTACCATCCCTCCCCTCCTACCGCCACAATTACCCCCTCCCACCAAAGTTGTAAAGTTCATTTTCCACATAGTGTTTTGTACATGTCATTGTTATAGTGGGTCAACCTGTATCCTTATTTAAGTATTTTGTTTTTTCCCTTCCCCTCCCTGAATTACAGAAGTAAAACTGTACCTTGCAGGCATTTAAACAATTAGCAAATTAGTTAATATATATGAAGCTACTTCATATATATTATTACAATACTGTGATCCTAGCATGCATCTCAGACCTCATCCCTGAGCTTTGGTATGCATGATATCATCATTTAAAAATACATTTCTTCTGCCCACACTGCTATGCTCTCCTTTAATTTAAATGTCTCTTGCCCTAAAGATTATCTTGAGGTTTGCCATTTACTCATCGCCCACATCCAATATTCAGTTACAATAACACTGCAAAATTTTGTGTGGCTTGATGTAGTTTTTATTTTTATTGTATTGATTGCTAAAATGATTTAATGAGTTTCAACCAAATATTTGGCTGTCCCACTGTTTCTTTCAGTGTGCTGAACCTTTTCAATTTGATGCAAACAAAGCTGCTATAAATTTCCATTCTTGGGTAGAATTTAGGGCCTTGTAAATAAGAAAAATATTCTACCACCTAGTTGAGTTCACACTTAAATCTTTCTTTTTCTTTTTTTCTTTTTTTGGTCCAGAAGTGGGGCCTGAACTCTGGGCCTGGGCGCTGTCCCTCAGCTCTTCAGCTCAAGGCTAATTCTCTACCACTTGAGCCACAGAGCCACTTCTGGTCTTTTTTGTCTGCTTATGTGGTGCTGAGGAATTGAACCTAGGGCCTCATGCATGCAAGGCAAGCACTCTACCACTGACCCACCTTCCGAGCCCCACACTTAAATCTTTCTATTATTTTATGACAGGTGTGAGATCTATTAAGGTTATCGTTATTTTATATTGACCTTCATTTTCACTACTACTTTCAATGTTCCAGTATCTATTTGAAAACTAATCAACTTTCATTTGAAAAAATTGTGTATTCAAGGATAGGCTTTAGTTTCAATGTTTGCCACATGGATAACCAATTTAACGGCTCCATGCCTTATTTTGGGTGCCATCTCTAGGCCATGTATTTTTTGTCAATTCTCCAAAAATCAGATATCTGTAGATGTTACAAGTATTTCTGTCTTATTTTTCATTGATTTATGTGGTTTTTTGTTATTTGGCCCCATAGCATAAGAGAAAGGCAGTGATTTTTCAGTACTGTTCTTATGTCTTAACATCATTCTGAATAAAGGATTTCCTTTTTCAGAAAATTTAGTCTGCCTGTTCTGTTTTTGTCTAGGAAGGGATAGAAATTTTGATGGAGATTGAACTGAACTTGTATATGGTTTTCAGTAATATGGCTATTTTCACCATACTGATTCAGCCCATGCAGAATCATGGAGATATGGATTAATGTATGTCATTCTGTTGATTGCTGCTTTAGGATTTTTACTTCAGCCTTATAACCCTTCTGTTTTGCACAAACTCCTTTTGATTCATTGCTGATTGCCACTATGCTTTTGCTCCTGACATCGTTTCCTTCATTCTTTCTACTATTCTTGAGTTTCTCTTGTTCATTGACATGCAGTGCAAGTTATTTAGTTCATTATTCCTTCTCTTGGTTTAAGCAAAATTTGATAGTTCCTTTAAGTCCTGTTTTCTATAACTATGTGTTTCTGATGTTCTTTTCATTTTCATTTGTTCCTAGGACCAGATTATTTCATGAAATGTGCCCTGAAAAACAATTCACTTTATCATGAAGCAATTTTTTCAATGAATAATTTTAATGCAATTATTATTTAAGTAATAATGGTTAAAATATAATTCATTTGATTTTCATATTATGTGCCCATATTCCTTGGTAATTTCTAGCATTACTACAGTGTAACCTACATGTGTGCTCAAGATAGTTGTAAAATGTTAAAACATGGCTGGTATTTGGCCCTACCCCATCATTTCTCCTGGAGAAAATTCATTACATTGATGAACAATGCTTTATTCAATAGAAGTTGGTTAAAATGTTCTTTGGCATATATAGGGCTCATGTAATCAAGGGTGAAATTAAATTCTAATGCCTGCCTGTTGATTCCGAATGGCAAATCTCTTCATAAAATCTTCACCTATTATTGTATTAAGGACTATCTCAAAGTCAGTTAGTATAGTTAATTGCTTAGAAGTGTGAAAATAAACACCTACAGTTACTATTTCACTTTGTTGATTTAATTCCTTTATCATGACATTAAAATCTTGTTACTTTTTGATCCTTTCATTAAAGTCTATTTGATGTGATGATGTTATACATGCTTGCGCATAGTTTTTTGTATTTCATTTGCATGTAATGTTTTATTCCACTTTTTTCAAGTTTTTGTTATTATTTTAAAGGTGATATACAGAGGGATTAGAGTTACATGTTGGATGAGTACTTTTCTTTTGGAATGGTGCAACCTCTGTCCTTTTCTCTCAGATTTTCCCTCCTAAGCCCCTTCCACACAAGTTGTATATTTCAGTTTCTGCCTAGTGTCTAGTATCACTGCTGCATTTGTTCACACTTTGTTCCACCATTTCTGTGTTCTCCCTTATCCTTACCAAAACAGATAAACTTATATAAAATCAGAAATCAAGAACAGTGACAAAGTTTTTCCATTTCCTTATGAAACTAGCAATATCATTTTTTCAGATGGGAGCATACAATGCCATTAGCTATGTAAACCACACATTCTTAATCCATCCACTGAGGGCCATCTGGGTTGATTCCATACCATGGCTATGGTAAACAATGTTGCAATGAACATCATTGGGCTGGTGTCTTCACTGTGGTCTTTTTTGTGTTCTATTGGATGAATGAATAAGAATGTAATTGCTGGGTCATAGGGAAGCTCTATGTTTACTCTTTTGAGGAATGTCCATAATTCTTTTATGAGTGGTTGAAAACTTTACATTTGCATCAAAAGTTTAGTAAGCATTCTTTTTTGGCCATATCCTTGGCAAAATCTGGTATTGTTAGTTTTCTTTATATTGGGCATTCTAACTGGGGTGAGGTGGAATCTCAATTTTGTTTTGATTTATATTTCTTTCATATAGAGAAATGTCAAATCTCTCTCTCTTGATGGATAAATTTACCATTCTACATCTTCTGCAGAGATAGCTCTCTTTCACTCTTTAACTCATTTATTAATTGGGTTATTGTTTCTTTGAGGACTTGATTTTGGAAAGGTTTAATGTTTTGACCATTGAGTATATTTTAGATACGAGGCCTTTGTCTGATGCATACTTAATAAACATCTTCCCCCAATCTGTGGGCTTTCAATTTATCTTGCTAGCTATGCCATTTGCATTGCAGAAACTCTTCATTTTGAGGCAATCCCATGCATCCAGACTTTCTTTGATTTGTTGTGATTCTGCATATTGACTTCAGACATTTTGAATTGTGTCGAGGATCGTTGGTGTTTCCCCACCTCTTCAGGGTATCAGGTCTTACACTGAGGTCTTAGTTTCTTGTATAATTGATTTAGGTGAAGGGTGATATATAAGGTTCTATAATATCTGTTCTAATCTCTTTGAAGTTTTCAGCACATGTTTACACAATTCTCTTTTGACAACTTGTTGAAGATACTGTCTTCCTTCTATCCTATTTTTTTTCTCTCCTGATATATTATGTGGCTATAAGTATGTGGGTTCATTTCATGGTCTTCTATTCCATTGGTCCTCACCTCTACTCTTTTTTTGGCAGTTGTGGGGCTTGAACTCTTTGCCTGGGTGCTGTTCCTGTGCTCTTCAGCTCAAGGCGAGCACCCTGGAGCCACAGTGCCACTTCCAGTATTCTAGTGGTTTACTGGAGATAAGAGTCTCACAGACTTTCCTGACTGGGCTGGATTTGAACCATGATCCTCAGATCTCAGCCTCCTCTGTAGCTAGGATTACAGGCATGAGCTGCTGTTGCTCTGCTTTCTGCCCTATTCTTGTACTATTATCAAACTGTTTATTACTATGACTTTATCACAGAGTTTGAAGTTGGGTATTGATATTTTTATAGTACCAGTCTTCATGCTGAGGACTGTTCTTGTTGCTCTGGTCTTTGACTATTCCACAAGAATTTTCAGATTGCTTCTTCTATATCATTGAAGAATGTTTTTAAGATTTTTCTTAGTATTGCATTGAATTTGTAGATAGCTTGAGGCACTACTACCATTTTCATGATGATAATCCTTCCCAATCAGGACCATGGAAGGTTATTCCATTACCTTATAGTTGCTGTAGTCCATGGCTTCTTAGCTTCTCCAGAGCATTTTTCATAAAGAGGTGTTGAATCTTGTCAAATACTTTGTTTATAAGATTTTGTAGTTGCTGTCCTTGTTTCTGTTGATGTGTTGAATCTAATTTGATCATAGAATACAACTTCTTTGGATAGTTGTTAAATTAGGTTGGCTGGAATTTTATTTAGAAGTTTTGCATTGATGTTCATCCAAGAAATGGATCTACAGATCTCTTTCATGATGAGTGTATGTTGTTTTTGGATGAGCGTTTTGCTGGTTTCAAAAAAGAACTTTGGTAGTGATCTTTCCCTTTCTGTTTCATTGAAGATTTTTAAGAAATAATGGAGTGAGTTCTCTTTGAAGGCCTTATAGAATTCAGCTATATATTCATCAGGTCCTGGGCGTTCCTTAGATGGGAGGTCTTATATTGCCAGTTCAATTTCATTACTTGTTATGGGTCTATTGTCTTGGTTCCAATGTATTTTGTTTGTTGGAATATATCAACATTCTCTGGAAATTTCACCATTCCTCCCAATTCTCCAATTTGTCATGATAAATGTTTACAAATTATTCCCTTCTAATGTTCTAAAGCTTGATTGTATCTCTCTTGATTTTCCGATTTTTGCCTATAATTTTCTTTATGTGTGTACATACTCTTCTTTTGGGGATCAGATTTGCTAAGAGTATGCCAGTTTTATTAATTTTCTTAAAAGAACCAATATTTGTTAATGTTTTATGGTATTTTCTTCTCTATTTTATTTGATTTAATTTTTAGTGTTTCAACCTTTTACTTTGGCTTTTGGTTTATTCCTGTTCTTCAAGAACCTTGATTTTCATCACTAAACTACTGATTTGAGATTTCCCCAACTTGTTTTTGTAAGCACAGAGTTATAAATATTCCTCTGAGTACTGTCTTCATTGAGTCCTAGAGGATCTGTATTTTATGGGTTCATATATGTTGTTTAATAAATATTTGAATTCCCATTCTAATCTCTTCATTCTGTGATATATTATTCATTATCCACACTTTACAGAATTTTCTGTCATAGCATTATGTGTTGAGCTGTAATTTTATTCCATTTTGATATGTCAGGATGCAGGGGAATAATATCATATTTTTTTAATTTGCAAGATTTGTTTTGCGACTTAAAATATGATCTACTTGCTAGAGTGTTCATTAAGTTGTTGAGAGGAATTTATATTCTGATGCTCCTGTTTAAATATTCACTAGATATCTGGAAAAACTAGGTGGTCCATACAATCATATATGTATGAATTTTCTTTGCAGAGCTTTTCCTGGATGATCCAGAGATGACAATGATGTATTGATGTTACCAATTATCAATGTGTTTAGATCTATGTGCATTGTTAGATTAAAATGCATTGTTTAATAAAATTGGGTACTCCAGCATTTGGTGAATAGATATTTAGAATTGGTATATTACTCTGAGAAAGAGTTCCCTTTATTAGTATGTAATGTCCTTCTGTGTTTATTCTCATTAATTTAATTTGATGTCTATTTCATCTGATATTAGGATTGCTACTCCACCCTATTTTTTGTGGGTTTGCTTTCTATTTGATAATTTTTTTGGTTGGGACAGCAGGTGGATGTGTTTTATATCTTGATCCAATTACTCAATCTATGTCATTTAATTGTAGGGTCAAGTCCAATAAAATTGATATTTAGGACTGAGAATTATTTAGTAACTCCTAACATGTTACTCACCTTTCTTCTGTATCTTGATTATCTGCCCTATTGCTTGGTTATACTTTTATGAAACTTTAATTGCCAGTTTCCTGTTCTTCTATGGATTCTATAAGTAATTCTTAATTACTTATATTTTAATATTGCCTCAATTGTTAACTTTAAAGGTTTGTTGATTTCATTGCATTAATTTCTTTAGAATGTGCACACATGAATAACTTTATACACATAAACATGACAAAAGAGAATGAAAAGTACTTTGATCCTCTTTACTTTTTTATAGTCATTCTTTTCAATATCTCAATCTAAATATATTGGGAAGTGATTACTGCATTGTGCTACGGTGGCCTTGGAAATTGGATTTCAATGTAAAGCTTGCTGACATTCTCATCCCCATGTTGGAGGTTACTCTCTCCATAATAAGCACCTGGGAGTTGGATGACTCCCTTTACTATTGTTATATGAATGAGAAATAAAATTCCATCACCTGATGGTTAAGCTCTTGTTTTGCTTGATATTGCATCAAGTGTTTTTTTTTTTTTTTTTACTATGTTGGGTCTGTGAACATAACTTGCTATAGAATCTTCCTTAAATGACACTTAGCTTCTGAAAGACATTCTTACATGGAAGATTTGTTAGTTACTCTGACCTGCAATATAACCACATTACACAAACTAGGTGGCTTGAAATAAAACTTTTCTCATATGTGGAGATAGTTACCAAACATGAAAACAATAGAATATTTGTTGTCTCATGAAAGCCAGCCCCACATTTAATGGAAAATGATTGCTGTGGTTTATGTGGTAGTAGAGATAAAGCAAACTATCTTGTGCCTTAACTAACTTTTTAAATTTCATTCATGACAAATTTCCTTTATGTCTTTCACACATGAAACTATATTCACATTATATCCCAATTTAGGGTAATATTTTAACATATATATGGGCAAGAAAGTAAGCATTCTATACTTCAACATCCTAAGTTTGAAATACTAGTCTTGAAATTCTATGTTCATTATTCAGGTTGACATTCATGAACTACTAGTGTGTTTTTTGTGGTAGTTGCTATTAAAGAGCACAACAAATATCCTAGTCTTTTACATAACTTGACTCTGGGATTATATAGATATAGATATAGATATAGATATAGATATAGATATAGATGTATGTATGTATATAATGTTCAATATGGAAATTCAACAGCATTTAAAGATCCCTTCATTTGCATCTTGAGAAATTATAATATTCCAAACCACAATCATATGAGGGAAAAAAGTCCATAGCAGCATTTACAGGACCATCAGGAAGAATATCTGCCCAGATTGTTACATTTCTGAATCTTTACAGGTCCACAGATAAGAATAGGAAGGGTAGGCGATAGTAAAAATATCAAATTTGGGGCCATTTCAGCTGTTAGGAGAGTATGATAGGAGGAGATTGGATTTATGAACCTATCAAATTTTGTAATATCAAAGAGTAAGTACTCAAATATAATGGAATAGGATAGTCCCTTTGGTTTGAAAAGAGAAAAGTTAGATATGACAAGAGGGTTTTTTAAATTTTATTTTATTTTATTTGTGAACATACTGTATAGAGGGGTTACAATTGCATGGGCAGGATAATGCGTACATTTCTTACCAAGCATTGCAGCCTCCTCCTTTGTTTACTCTTCACATCAAAGAGGGTTTTTTTTTTAAGTTTTACCCTTACTAATTTTCTTTAAAAAATCAGGAAATGACTTGAAAGTGTAGAGATATGTTAAGCAGAGTGTGCAAGTAATCAGAAAACATTCTGAATCAACAAGAATTAAACAGGAATTAATGTGTGGTTCAAGTTGTTGATTGGTAGCTTTGAAAGGAGTAGTACATGAGTCCCTGAGTTTATATCCCTGTATTACCACACATATACATATGCTTCTGTGTAAGATATATTGAATGAAGAAAGTCAGGCTCAGAAAGTGAAAGTAGGGGGTGGAAAGGTGGCTCAGTGGTAGAGTGCTTGCTTTGCAAGCATGAGACCCTGGATTCCATTGCTCAGCAGAAAGATCTGGAAATGGTGCCATGGCTCAAGTGGTAGAGTGGTAGACTTGAGCTGAAGAGCTGAGAGACAGTGCCCAGGCCCAAAGTTCAGGCCCCACAATTGGCAGGAAAAAAAGAAAGTAAAAGTAGGTATGTGTTCTCTCATATGTAATATTAGATAAAAATTATGCTCATGAAATATTATAAAGTTATGGAGCCCACATATATTCACTTACATATATACATGATCAATCTGAATAAATTATAGTACATATCAATCTAACCTTTCTGAAAAATTAACAGACTATATAAAAAATGAGCCCCAGAAGCATATCTTCTTGGGGCGTTTTAAGGGGATGTGGAAAGGTGTAAAGGTAAAAGAAGAATATGGTTGGGCAAATACAACATAATATTCAATGTACATATGTGAAAATGGAACTATTAAAGTCAGGGAATACCTGTGGTAGATACAAATGAGAGGAGTTGATGTGACAAAGACCAAAAGAGTTGATGTGACAAAGACAAAGACAGTGACAAAGACCAAAAGACATTGTACAAATTGATTTGTTTTACACTTAATTAAAAAGTTTTATTTTTTCTTTTCAAAAACTAAAAGAAAAACATGTCTAAATAAAATACAGTGAAAGCAGGGGTTATACCATGGGGGAGGTACATACACAGCAACAAAGAAAGCATCTTATAAATATGATGGAAATAATCGTGAGAAAGAAAAAAAAACCCAGATGAATCCTTATCTTGGGGTTTATTTTGCCTAACATCAACTTGTTTAAGAGTTTCTGTTTGTCTCAGACATATACTAGTTATTGCAAATAAGAAAACCATAGGACCTATGTTTCGTTGGGCCTGGCTTACTTCACTTAATATAATTTTTTCCAAGTCTTTCAACTTCCTATCAAATGGAGGTGGTGGTGGTGGTGGTGGGATTGAGGGGGAATGGGGAGTTGGAGAGGGGAAGGGATGGGAAGGGGAAACAAAGGAGGAGGCAACAATGCTTTATAAGCCCTGCTTTCACTGTATTTGATGTTGATATAATTTGTGGAGGGGAAGGGAAAAAACAAACTGTTTAAACAGGGTTAGAGGTAGACCCATTACAACTACGAGATGTACAAGACGTTATGCCAAAAAACGAACTTTACAACTTTGGCGGGGTGAGGAGGTGGGGAGGGGGTAGGGTGGTTGTGATATGGGGGTGTGGGGGTGAGTGGGTGGGGAGGAGAAGGGATGGTATGGGGAAACTAAGGAGGAGGCAGCAATGTTTGATAGGAAATGTACTCACTATCTTACCCATGTAATTGTAACCCCTCTGTATGGTATTTTCAAAATAAAAAAAAGTAATAAAAAGAGGTGATATCTCAATGTTGTTTTTTATTATTTTTTTATTTTGAAAATACCATAAAGAGGGGTTACAATTTCATGGGCAAGAAAAAAAGAAAAAAAGAAGAGGCAAAAAAAAAAAAAAAAGAAAAAAGAAAAAAAAACATGCCTTCCATTTTCTTCACATGGTTATATAACATATATGATGACTGGGATTGTCATAGATAGAAATGTTCTCATTCATGGAGCATCTTCTATTCCTTATCTTTAGTTTACCTTTGGGACTTTTGATCATGTACTGAGTGACCATAAAAAGTTTCCTTCTCTCTATTAGATGTCCCCAAAGAACACATCAGTAGCAACTGCCATGGTCTTATTACTACTTCACTTCAGCTGGAATTGGGTAGGACTGTTAACATTACAAGATGAAAATGTTTGCGGATTCTTCCTGCATTGAAAGAAGAGATGGCCAAGAATAATTTGATCTGGCAATAACAAACCAGTGATGTATATTTTAAAAATCATGGCACCCTATAACCATATAAGTAAATCATCAGCGTATGTCCTCATCCTATATGTCCATGATGAATTCCTACTATATTTAATGGTGTGTGTTGAGTAAATTTTAATAAAAGGAAAAGTTGTAGAATGGCATTTAACCATAAGAAAAATATTTTCTGCTTAGTTCATTACATGTACCTGTCATTTTTTTAACATCATCACCCAGATGTTTTTGGATTCACAAATTTTGTCAAAGTAGTTAACCGTTCCAAATACCCAGGAGACATTTTCCTTGGTGGGCTGTGGTTTCTCCTTTAATTGCTCAGGTTCTGATTCTGATTTGGTAATGGGGAGAACTATCCTCATGATGCCTCTTTGGCTTGGTTGCCTAGGCACATTTTTGACATGACTATGTCTGGAGACAGTTACAGTATATAGAATGCTGTATATTCTGTGGCCCAGGCTCTCCATGACACGCTTCTTCATCAAGCAATATTATAAACAACGGAAAATAGAAAAGGTTCAGTGCCTTCACCTGCACAGGTAAGGACTTAAAGTTTTGGATGGTACAGTGAGGAACGTCATTTCCTAGACAGGTCTCTTACTGTATAACAGTTTGTAATTGAGGTCTCTTACACATGTGTGCTTGTGCTGTTAATTTAAAGCAGGTCAGTAAAAAGTGCAAAATATATTCCATTTTTCCATAAATTCATTTAGTTTCAAATAACCTCAACATGCTCATAGCTAATGTTTTGAAAATTAAAAATTCACCTTTTCCTGATGTGTTTCTTAATACTAGTAAAGATAATCTGCTAAACAGAATTATCCATATTTTTATAAGTAAATTAAATTCATTCAACTTTATGCATGAAAATTTTACCATTCTCAAACTATAGATTTTTACAAACTTAGTTATGTGAAACTGTAGTGAGGAAATTGGGAATTGTCTCATTTATGAGTATTTGTATGGAACTGGTTTCTCTTGAAACAAAGACTTCTATTTCTTTGCTGAGTGACCAGGATGTCCAAAGATTATTTTGATGATTTTTTGTCCCATAGAATTTTTTATTTCTTCATTAGGTTTTTCTGCTCTTTTGGAATGCTGAATCTGAAATTTTAATCAGGAGCTTTACTCATTTCAGATTTTTTGTTTTAAGTCTGAGATGTACTTCATCATAAGATGATGTATCTTTTTTTAGGTGTACCCATTTTGTGAATAAAATACAATTTCATAATCCTCTTTGAGGCCAAGAGATTTTGATTGAGAAAAGGAAATTAGAAGAAGAGTATGACATTGTGAACATTTGGAATTTTCCAGAAGGTCTGACCTCAAGTGGAAGTAGGCCATTTTTCTCCACATAAACTACATGTTCACAAGCGTTTGAATAATAAAATATGGTAGAGTGGGCCATAGGAACTACAAAGGTGGGTGGGATCTAATTGTAATTTCATATAAATAAGCAGATTTCACCCTTAAAATGTATTCCTGGCTGGGGCCAGAAAAGTCACTCCTATAATACTAGATGTTTAGAAGTCAGAGATTTTAGTATCATGGTTTCAAATCAGTCCTAGCAGAAAAGCCTGTGAGACTGTTATCTTTATTTAAACACCCAAAAAACTGGAAGTAGAGCAGTGGATCAAGTGATACAGTGCTAACCTTAAGCAGCAAAGCTTAGATACAAAGCCCAGGCACTGAATTCAACAATAGTTCTGGCTCACACATATACTCTCACACACAGAAAAAAAACCACACAGACTTTATACTCTCTGTGCTTACTAACATTTAAGTATATCAAACTTAAGAAATTTTATTGATTGACTCTTGGATAGAAAAGAAACAGAATAAATTAATGGAGCTGAGCACTGGGGACTCATGACTGTAATCCTATCCTTCCAGATCTAAGATTACATATCAGTTTAAAGCTAAAATGGGAAGAAAATTTTGTGAGACTCTTATCTTGATTAACTACCAAGAAGATCAAGTGGAGCTATGGCTCCAGTGGTAGAGTGGTAACCTTGAGCAAAACAGCCTCAAGGACAGTGGCCAGATACAGATTTTTATCTCTAGGTTAAGCACCCA